>NW_022196900.1:101168382-101175832 GCF_008632895.1 Mastomys coucha
GTGTGTGTGTGTGTGTGTGTGTGTGTGCAGCGCCTGTCCAAAAGAGGTGGCTGCTTTAGAACCAGTGTGTTTCAAGTGGCCTCAGATGTACCTCGACTGCTGAGCTGCCAGATTTTTCCTTTCTCTTTTGTAATGATTGTAAAAGTCTGATGCCATTTTTGAGAAATACACTCAGATTCAGCACTTCCTTGTGTCGACTCTGTCATTCTCGCAGATGCCTTGTCGACTAGGCAACTAGAACTCTGTTCCCCTGTGGGTTGAGGGAGGCTCAGATTGGCTGGCCCACAGCAGTCATTTGAATACAAATACAAAATAACAGTAAAAGTCAGAGTCGAAACAAGAGAAAACATTGAGGCTATAAGTGTAACTTTGCAAAATGTTTTCCAGATATGGTGTAAGCAAGATTCCTTCTTCATAGGAATGAATTCTTCACAGGCAGCTAGTGTGTAAGGATGGGTAGGAAGGACAGGGAAAACTTAGTTATCATAGGAAAAAAGACACGAACTTTTGCAACTTATAGATGAACTAAATCACTGATCATCTAGATGTGTTTGGGGAGCAACATGTGTGACTTAATGAGCTCCTTCAAGGCATTTAATACACAACAAACTTATCTCAACTAGATATTGGGTGGCTCTCTTGCAAGCATCAGAGTGACTTAGAGTATGGGTACATCATTCCTTACAGTGATGATTCTTTAGGTAGCCATGATGGTTCCATTTGACATAAAAATGTGATATAGAAAATGCTATAGGGAAAGTGATGTTTAAGGAAAAATGCATCAGCAGTTCTTCAGAGGATCTCAGATGATATCCCCTGCTCACTCCCAAGAACTGTATCAAAGATCTTATCAAATACAGTGGAGTGTTGTGGTCTGTGCAGATTAAGGATTTCCTACCAGAGTCCACTGACATGAAGCAGTATCTTGATTTACACAATAAAAACAAGTTTCAAGAAGAGTCAGTGTAAAACATAGAGTTGGTTAAGCAAAAAGCACACAGTTAGAATTGAAAACGGGATTGAGGAAAAGAGACAAACTTCAGTATCCTACTGTAGTGTGATAGTTGGTTTGTTTTTTTTGTTTTGTTTTGTTTTTGACGCTACATTATTTAAAGGTGTGACCAGTAAACTATTATGTTTCATTTTTTTTACACTCTTTTTAAAGTCATACTGTATTTTATGTACAGCGACACAATTGCATATTGACATTATAATAGAATGATCTGAAGTAGTTTTTTCCTCTCTTTTTCTTTTTTACAAATTTAATTTTCAAAGATTTGTATATTTGTGATACCTACCTGTATGCACTGCCTATAGAGTACAGAAGAGGGCACTGGATTCTAGTGATGGGGGTAGAATTTGTGTGTGTGTGGGAGGAGAGTTTCGAGTCATGTGTTTCAAAAACAAACAAGCAAATAAATAAACAAACATACAGGACATATACAGAATGAAGAGATAGTTCAGTGGTTAAGAGCCCTTGTTACTCTTGCAGAGGACCAGGTTTCAGTTCCAAGCACCTACATATTGGCTCGCAACCATATGTAACTCTAATTCTGGTCATGTGGGCACTAGCCACACAGCAATGCATAGACATCCATGCAGGCAGAACACCCATACACATACAATAAAAATAAATATTTTTCTTATTTTTTTATTTAAATGCACTTTATAAATCAGACATATTAATAATATTGGGTATTTTGAGAATCAAATAATACATAAAAAATTTGTTCAACTTTTGTATTCATATCCTTTCACACCCTAAAATATCATTAATGAATATTTAATACTATCCATAACTGATGATCCTATATTTAATGTTGAATACTAAATTGTTTCAAAATATATATAATGTTCTTTGCAAGTTAAGCATAGTGAAAGAGCATAAAATATTGAAAGTGAATCATTAAGAAATATATTCAAAAGCACTTATATGATACTACCTGATATAGTGAGAGAGTATTTAAAATGTATTACATATATGTGTACATTGTCTAATAATCTGTTTACTTAGAAAATAACAGTGTTTCTAGGAGATAAATTACTTTATCGGTAGTTATATTTTAAAAATTTCAAAATAGCAAAACTCTTTGAAGTTAAACATTAAGAAACTGCTAATTTAGAACACAATGAGAAAAATTATCAATAATATTTCTATGATGTTTATAGAACATGATCATAATAATTTCAAGTGTCAATATTCAACAAACAGAATAATTATTTAAGGTATATTTTGTTGTTATGTCTAAAAGTCAACGATTCTCATCATACCTGTTACACAAACATCTTAAAGCAGCCACAAACCAGAGTGTTAGGGTAAAGAGATCTCCTCCCACCTCATCTTTTTCCCCTTCTCATCTCCCCTTCATTTCTTATGTCTTTCCACATTTTCACTAGGAGACTATATTGGAGAAGCTAAGAATTTGCTCCATGCCAACATTTTTTTTCAGTTTCTACATGATGCATTGACCATAAAGAAGAACCAAAAACTGGTTGTTGGCTGATCTATGTTTTGGAGAAGTCCTTGTAAGGCTGTTCCAGCCCAGCCCAGCTCCTTTCAGTACCATGTGAGGCATTATCTTTGACCACAGTGGGGGTGGAGTGATAGGCAACCTGGGTAAGAAACATCCTTGGGGCATGGGACAAGTGGAACCTCAAGACCTGCATCACCTCAACTGCACTCCCACAGGGTCCTTTCAGGATGACATCAAAGCAATCAGTAGTTGAGGACCATTGTCTAGTGATTAGATTAAAGTTGAAAGTCATGTCTTTGCCATAGTTTCAGTTTAATGGTGAACATCAATGTCCAGACATATTTTCCAGATTAATGGGTATGAATGACTCATTTCTCTTTTTTTTCTTCCCCCTCTTCTTTTCCCCCCATCCCTTCCCAACACTTCCCTTTCACTCACAGCACCACCTTATCCAGTTTGTCCCAAAATGATGTCCATTCCATCCATTATACTTAATTCTAGAGGCTGGTACCATTATGAATGTCCTCTCCACCCCATACCTCAGTAATGGTGTCACAGTTTGGTTTTACCCCTTTGGGCTAATTCAGAGGGATCATTGAAGATGCAGCGTGAAACCTGTCATTGCTTTTCTTTAACCTTTCCTATGCTTCTCAGTGACCTCTCTGAATGGTCACCTGTGTCTCACCCTTAGGTTGCTCTGTTAAAGTACCTCCACTGTCTATGTTATGACACATTTGTGGTTTGGGATAGACTATTACCATCTTGGCTATTATTTTTATGCTTGAAAAATTTATTCATGGGAAAATGATTGTTTAGATAAGATACTGCATAAAAGGAGACATTGGTGAATGAACTAGTAGGTGTATAGTTGGGTGGGTGGATCAATGGATCCTTGCATGCATGCATGCATGCCCAAATTTTCCCAAGAGAGAGCAATTTCTCCTTTCTCTCTGATTCATTTTTTATTAGATGTTTTCTTTATTTTCAATATCGTCTTTCCCAGATTCCCCTCCAAAAAATAAAATAAAATAAAATAAAAAATTAAAACAAACCCCTGTTCTCTCCCACTCCCCCTGCTTACCACCCCACCCCCTCCTGCTTACTGACCCTAGCATTCCCCTACACTGGGGCATAGAACCTTCACAGGGCTAAGGGCCTCTCCTCCCAGTGATGACCAACTTAGCCATCCTCTGCTTCACATATGCTGCTGGGAGCCATTAGTCCTACCATGTGTACTTTTTGGTTGATGTTTTAGTCCCTGGGAGCTCTGAGGATACTAGTTAGTTCATATTGTTGTTCGTCCTAAGGCGCTACAAACCCTTCAGCTCCTTGGGTTCTTTCTCTATCTCCTTCATTGGGGACCCGGTACTCAGTCCAATGGATAGCTGTGAGCTTCTACATCTGTATTAGTCTGGTACTGTCAGAGCCTCTCAGGAGACAGCTAAATCAGGCTCCTGTCATCCAGCACTTGCTGGCATCCACAATAGTGTCTAGATTTGATGATTGAATATGGGAAGGATTCCCAGGTGGAGCAGTCTCTGAATTGTCCTTCCTTTAGTCTCTGCATTCTTTGATAAGTGGATATTAGTCCAGAAGATCGGAATACCCAAACCATAAGAAAGTCAAGAAGAAGGAAGACCAAAGTGTGGATACTTCGTTCCTTCTTAAAAGGGGGAACAAAATACCCATGGAAGGAGTTGTAGAGTCTCTCTGATTCTTAAAGGTCACTTACTGCCACCTGGTGGTAGATATATCCATGGTAGCTCTATAACAGGAGGTGTTGCCATGGTACCTTTTCTCAGTCACATCTATGTCCTATCTATGGGACACACATATGTCCAAGTATATTCTCCTGCATCAAAACCCATTAACAATAGCACTTAACCCAAGCTACCAGTCCCTGTGGAGGGTAAGAGAAGTGATAGCTCAACAGCTATTTACTGAGCTTACATACTTAGCTTCAGATCTCCAAATTCAGGGAATACACTGGAGAACAAGAAGA
The DNA here is from genome assembly GCF_008632895.1 of Mastomys coucha. Taxonomy (NCBI): domain Eukaryota; kingdom Metazoa; phylum Chordata; class Mammalia; order Rodentia; family Muridae; genus Mastomys; species Mastomys coucha. Next base: position 101,172,859 of record NW_022196900.1, read on the forward strand.
CCCAATCTCTGATTTATGAACCTCTGAATCAAAGGAGGAATCTGGACCATGCATGAGAATACAAACAAAGAGGTGGTTTCAGATGTGGATAACATGCAGAATAAACCAGTTATATATATAAAATAAAAATAAATTTAAAATACTTCCTGTCTAGAAGACTGAAGATCCTAATGGATTCTTGCTTTAGCACTCAGAGATTCCTTACCAGGCTCATCCTTACACCAGGCCTTGTGAAGTCTACAAAGGAGGGGCTTAAGAGCAAAATTCTCACCCAAGACCAACTTGAGGCTCTGGAAGGGACAGAGACGGGATTGAAGCTGGGCAGTTCACAAGGTCTAGAGTCCAGGTCTGGGCTAGTAGAGATCTTTACCTTGGCTATGTTTAAGCTCTCCTAGAGTTTAACTTTAAAAAAATAAATAAACTTTTAAACCCATGCCCACGGTCTCCCCCAGAATGCTTCAGCTTCCTCTGGGATGGTGCCAGGCATCTTTATTGTAAAGTTGCCAGAAGGCTGTGGCTGTCAGAACCTTGGACACAGATGCTGAGTGCTCAGGGAGTTGAGACTGAGTCATCTAAGCCTGTCTGCTCTTTTACGCCCTTCTCCACTGTGCTAACCCATCCAAGAGCCCCCTCAACCCTGGAATTATCTGTTATCATATTTTAAATACTGGTTTTATGCTAGAATCAACCTGATACAATTGGTCAAGATAACCGGGGCAGAAGATGTATATTAACTGCCGAGTGCTATTGTATGATGATGGCTAAGGTTGGGGGCAGGAGAATCAGAGGAGCACTTGAAGCCAGGTAATGCCACATAACTTTAATCTCAGCACTGGGGAGGCAGAGGTAGGTGGATCTCTGAGTTTGAGGTTAGCCTGGACTACAGAGTGAGTGAGTTCCATGACAGCCAGGGCTACACAGAGCAACACTGTCCCAAAACAAACAGAGAAGTTCTTGATACAGTGGGCCAGAAAGACATACTATCTAGAACTTCAAATGTATTAACCTACATCTTAGAAGGTACTATCATGGGGCTTGGAGAAATGGCTCAGTGGTAAAGACCCCTTCTTGCAGGGAACACAGGTTCGATTTGGTTCCCAGAACCCTCAAAAGTGGCTCACAACCACCTGCAACCTCCAGCTGCAGGGCATCTGACATTTTCTCCTCGATTCTGTAAGCACCCACATGTTGCAAGCATGGACGGGCACCCCTTCTAGCTTTCTGGCAACAAAGCCATCAAACTCTAAACCCATCATCCACAGTTTCCTAGTAAACCTAGAGTTATTGAAAAGTTCATGAACAAAGTCTTCCCTGAAGCACAGGCTACATTCTTAGCTTTGAGTGTCTATAAAACTTTAAATGCAAGATTTATGCTTCTGGTATACAATGGCATAGTGCAAACATTCTCACTCCAAGGGGCGGGGGGAGTTAGGAGAGGAGGAAGAAATGCATTTAAAGTAAGACTGAAACACAGTCAGGCAAACGATCAAACCTGAAGCTCCTTGTCCAGCATTGGTGCCATCTGATGGCATGATGCAAATTCCAGGGTATTTCTGCAGCCCTGCTTCCTTCACCTGTTTGATTGTGTATTCCTGTAGTTATTTAAGGGATTTTTGTGTTTCCTCTTGAAGGGCTTCTAGCTGTTTACCCGTGTTCTTCTGTATTTCTTTGAGGGTGCTATTTATATCTTTCTTAAAGTCCTGTATCATCATCATGAGAAGTGATTTTAGATCTGAATTTTGCTTTTCCAGTGTAATGGTGTGTGTAGGACTTGCTATGGTGGAGAATTGGGTTCTGATGATGCCAAGTAACCTTGGTTTATGTTGTTTATTTTCTTATGCTTCTCCCCCACAACCCCCCCCGCCATCTGGTTAACTCTAGTGCTACCTGCCCTTGCTAAATCTGGCTGAAGCCTGTCCTTCCTGTGATCCGGTTGTGTAAGAACTCCTCAGAGTCAAGCTGTCTCTGGGATCCTATGATTCTGGATCCTGTGATCCTGGGCTTGTTAGAGCACCTGGGAGTGTGGCTTTCTCTGTGTGCTGTAGGACTGGCTGCAGAGTTTGCACCCAAGGTCTGCTCAGGACACCAGCCCAGACAGACTGAAAGGAACCCGAGTCACTGGGCTGGTGGAGTTCCTGTGTGCCTGGTCCTGCTGGTCCTAGTTACTCCTGGTATTGAGACAGATGTTGGATCCTCCTCACCTCTGATCCTGGACATGTTAGAGCACCTAAGAGTGGAGCTACCTCTGGGTGTTGTGGGATTGGCTGCAGAGCTTCTACCCAAGGTCTGCTCAGGACACCAGCCCAGAGAGACCGGAAGGAACCCAAGCCACTCGGCTGGCTGAGTTCCTGTGTGCCTGGTCCCACAGGTCCCAGTTACTCCCAGTGTTGGGACAGATGTTGTGTCCTCCACTCCTCTGATTCTGTGCATGTTAGAGCACCTGGGCTGTTTTTTTTTTTCTTTCTTTCTTAGATTATCTGAATATATCATGCACCCATTACAAGTGCAAGTTATAAGATGGGAATATCATTAGGATTTGTCCTTGGCAATAAATCATATTTATAGAACTGTTGTTGGTATTCATGAGGAACTACATACTTTTTTCTTCTTTTTCTCTGAGCAAGTAGGATTTAAGTGATTCTTAATGGCTGAGATATAAGACAGGGCAAATTCATTTTTTAAAGATTTATTTATTATTATACATAAGTACACTGTAGCTGTCTTCAGATGCACCAGAAGAGGGCATCAGATCTCATTACAAGTGGTTGCGAGTCACCATGTGGTTGCTGGCATTTGAACTCAGGACCTTCAGAAAAGCAGTCGGTGCTCTTACCCACTGAGCCATCTCACTGGTCCCAAGAGTGTTCTGTTTTTGTTTTGTTTTTGTTTGTTTGTTTCTTCTTCTCCTTCTCCTTCTCCTCCTTCTCCTTCTCCTCCTCCTCCTCCTCCTCCTTCTCCTTCTCCTCCTCCTCCT
>NW_022196900.1:101175949-101177165 GCF_008632895.1 Mastomys coucha
AGAAATCCACCTGCCTCTGCCTCCCAGGTGCTGAGATTAAAGGTGTGCACCACCACCCGGCTGGACTAATTCTTGAAGGTGAAAATATTTAAGGTACAGAAGAGTAACATGAAGGACAATGCTCACAAAATAACAACACTGAGAAATTTGCATTTGGTTTTCCAAAACATTGTAAGACCCAATGCATCTACAAAAGCAGAACCAGAGCTGTAATTCTAAGTTCTATAAAATAATATACAAATTGTTTATTCAATTAAACATCAATATCCAAGAATAAATTGTAAAGTTTTACTAAAAGATAACAATAATATAATAGAGAAAAATATAACAATCCAATTTACTAACCATGCATAAGTTTAGGTGATTATAGCATGACTTCCCTTTCTCTCTCTCTCTTTCTTTCTTCCTTCCTTTCTTCCTTCCTTCCTTTCTTTCTTTCTTTCTTTCTTTCTTTCTTTCTTTCTTTCTTTCTTTCTTTCTTCACTTCCCAACCTGAGTTCTGGTTCTCTCTTGAAGATAGCCAAGGGAAAAGAGTGTCAGTAGTGGACATGATTTGTTCTTGAGAAAAATTAGGGTTGCTTTTCAATATAATAATAACATTTACCTTCCTTGATTCTAAGTTACTTTGGAGTAGTAGCTGGCCCACCTCAGAGTTCTGAGTCTTCTTCTCCTCATTACTAGGCCTTTTTTCTCTCTTGCCCAGAAATCTTGTCTCATTTCTCAGGCAAGAGGGAGGTTTGTAGCAATAAATGTTTATTGAACCAGAAGAGAGTCTCTTGCAGAAGGGAAAGCTTTTACACAAGCAAATATGCCTAAACTCATATACATTCATGTACAAATTTATGCACAGTACCCACACACATTCATGCATTCCACATAGGCTTAGCTACTTACTTATCTCATAATTACATATGTGCACACACACATCCATAATTACACATGCATATGGAGCAAAAGCCCAAGTGCCAGTGCAGAAAGAACTCATTCATTCTGGATACAAATGAGCTACAATATTTACTATATAGAGAAAGAAAAAGCTTCTACCCTTTTATTGCTAAATGAATTAAACCCAGGACTGTAAGCAAAAAGCTTTATCTTCTTTAGTAAGACTAAGCCTGCCTTGCTGTTAAGAAAAGACCTGCTCTTTGTGTTCTAGCGCCTTAAGGTGTGCTGTCAAATTTCTGGTGTATGCTCTTTCCAGTTTCTTTTTGGAGGC
>NW_022196900.1:101179840-101193214 GCF_008632895.1 Mastomys coucha
TATCCTTAGATTTGGTCTTCTCATTGTGTCCTGGATTTCCTGGATGTTTTGGGTTAGGGTCTTTTTGTGTTTTGCATTTTCTTTGTTCTCTCAATGTTGTCTATGTTATCTTCTGGCCCTGAGATTCTCTCTTTCTATCTCTTGTATTCTGTTAGTGATGCTTGCATCTATGTTTCCTGACTTCTTTCCTAAGATTTCTAATTCCAGAGTTGTCTTTTTTTGTGATTTCTTTATTGTTTCAACTTCCATTTTTAGGTCCTGGATGGTTTTACTCAATTCCTTCACCTGTTTGTTTGTGTTTTCCTGCAATTCCTTAAGGGATTTTTGAGTTTGCTCTTTAAGTGCTTCTACTTGTTTACTTATGATCTCCTGTAATTCTTTATGGGATTTTTTTTGTTTCCTCTTTACGGGCTTGTACCTCTTTACCTGTATTCGCCTGTATTTCTTTAAGGGAGTTATTTATGTCCTTCTTAAGTTCTTCTATCAACATTGTGAGATATGATTTTAGATCCAATTCTTGCTTTTCCGGTGTTTTGGGATATCCAGGACTTGCTGCAGTGGGAGTACTAGGTTTTGATGAAGCCGAGTAGTCTTGGTTTCTGTTGGTAGTATTCTTGCATTTGCCTTTCGCCATCTCTAGATTTTTGGTGTTAGATGTTCTTAGTGTCTCTGACTAGAGCTTGTCCTGTCCCTGCCTCCCTGCAAGTCCCCTGAGATTCGTGGGGCCTGTGCCTCCCAGCTGGCTGCTCCAGTCTTAGAGAATATCATCCTGAGTGAGGTAACCCAATCACAAAAGAACACGGTATGCACTCTCTGACAAGTGATTATTAACCCAGAAGTTTGGAATACAGGAAGAACATCCCACAAACCACAAGGAATTCAAGAAGAAGGAAGACCAAAAGGTGGACATTTCATTCCTTCTTAAAAGGGGGAACCAAATACCCATGGAAGGAGCTGTAGAGATTAACTATGGAGCAGAGACTGAAGGAAGGGTAAGCCAGCCTAAATATAGCTATCTCCTGAGAGGCTCTGACAGTACCTGACTAATACAGATGTAGAGGTTCACAGCCATCCATTGAACTGAGCACAGGGTCCTCAATGAAGGAGTTAGAGAAAGAGCCAAAAGAGCTGAAGGGTTTGCAGCCCCTTAGGACTAACAACAATATGAACTAACTAGCACCCTCAGAGCTCCCAGGGTCTCAACCACCAACCAAGGACTGCACATGGAGGGGTCTGATTGTTCTGGCAGCATGTGTTTAGTAGAGGTTTGCAAATTCGATCATCAATAGGAGGAGAGGACCTTGGTCCTGTGAAGGTTCTGCACCCCAGTGTAGGGGAATGCCAGGGCCAATAAGTGGGAGAGGGTGGGGTGGCAGGCATGGGGAGGGAGGAGGCAACAGGCGTTTGTTTTTGTTGTTTTTGTTTGTTTCTTTATTTTTGGAAGGGAAACTGGGAAAGGAGAAATTTACATGTAAATAAAGAAAATATCTAATTAAAAAAACAAAGAAAGAAAAAAAAAAGAAAAGAAAAGACCTGTTCTGTCCTGTGGTAAGGAGAAGCCTGCCTACTCTTTCTGTCCTCTCTGCAGCTTCTTCTTTGTTCTCTGAATTCTGTATATTACTCTCTTCTGCTCCTACTCTGATGTCCTCTTTGTTTCTAAAGGAAAGCAAAAGGGGGAAGGGGGGAAATGTATCATACTATATGCTTTCTAAATGTCTAATTTGCTTTCTTAATTTCTAAGTTATTCTCTTAGTTTCTAAGTTAATCTACTTTGCTGTCCTTCTCCTACTCTGATGTAATGATGCCATGCAATGTAATTGTCCTTAGTTTTTTGTACCTTTTCTATGTGTAATAGATTGCATGGTTTGTCCATGGTTTGTTTGTAAAAAGAAAAAAACAAAAACAAAAAACAAAAGTTCAAATGTAATTCAAATATAAATTCAAATCATAAATAGAATAAGGAAGTTTACAACAGAGATATTTACATGTATTCAGCATTAAAAGTAATGATCTAGCTAAACATTAATTTTCAGTTACTGGCTTTACAGGTTCATGGAGAGTTAAAAAATCATAATTTTTGTGACTAAGCTATCATTGAAGTTTCATATTGACGAAATCCAGTCAATCATTTATCTTCTGTCCTTGCACCTTCAATAAACTATTAATTTCCTTTTATGATCCTTGGTTAATTGTTCTACAACTTCTTGGAATGTGTTTTAAGGTATAAATGCTTTCTTTCTATCTCAGAAGCAATTAACTCATGAAACATGAAGACTGACAAAGCTCTAATTCAGCTTTCATATCAGAGAGGGCTTTAATAACAGCCCTATTATAAAGGGATTAATAATGACTAGTTTAATTTTGGGAATTCTTATAGGATCATCATTTAGAAGTAAGAAATCATCTATTTGTCTCCATAGCATCACAAGTGAATCTTCATTGATCTGCAGAAATCTGCCCAAAAGGGTGAGCTAATACCTAGTGATTATTAAATATATTTAATAATAACAGGAAAAGCATATTAATGGCAGGAATCTTTCTAAAAAAACATAGTCCCTTTGGCCTTGCCTAGAAGGGCTCACCCATTATAGTTTTACATTCCATGGTGACACCATCTCAGGAAGCTCACCTGCTAGTTTTTAGCCTCTCCTAGATGGCTTTTGGCAACTATAGCCATATATGTAGCCATAGAACCTTGAACTCCTGCTCCTTCTACTTCACTCCAGTTCCTGAGCGCTGGATTACAGGTGTACACCACTGTACCTTGTTTACACAGTTCTATGTGCTAAGTGAGCAGTCTACCAATTGAAGACACCCCAGTCCCCAGGAATGTTTTCTAAAACAATATAGACACAAATAAAGTCATGTACAAAGAACATAGAAGTTATGGTGAACCCAGGATTCTTAATATCTCTTCAATATATTAGAAGGAACAAAGGTGGCAAAGGTAGTCTGAACTGGCTAAAGGTCATGATTAGCATCTTGTTTTTTGCTGTGGTAATGACTTCTCAGGAGTTGATTACATGGTAAAAAAAAAATCTACGTACTGAAGTCCTTTTGTTCAGAGACCAATTAGGAGGGTGACGTAAAAAGCAACTCAGTAGGCCTTTGAGTGTATGGAGGATCGGCTAGGGTGTGTCTTAGGAGACACCATGACCAAAAGCCACTCAGGGAAGAAAGGGTTTATTTTGCCCAAACTTCCATAGCATACAGTTCATTATCAAAGCAGTAAGTAGAGAAACCCATGCAGGGCAGGAACCTGGAGGCAGGAGTTGATGCAGAGGATATGGAATGGTGTTGCTTATTACTGCTTTGCTCAGCCTGCTTTCTTATAGCACTCAAAACCACAAGCCGAGGGTGGTATCACCCACCATGGGCTGGGGCCATCCCACATCAATCTTCAATCAAGAAAATGTACCACATTCTTCTTTACCGGGAGGAATCTTCTCACTTGAGGTTTCCACCTCCAAAATGATGCTAGGTGTTTCAGGTTGGCATGTAACTAGCCAGCACAGCACATGATTACAATTTAGGATGTTTCTTTAAGAAACCAAAACCACTCAGCAGGACACAGGTTAGAGAAGAGAGGCTTTCCCATTTGCTTTTTGAGGAACACATTCAACTCTGAGGCTAGTGCAGTGTAGCTGTATCATTGGGATAAGACTGAACCTTTCTGATGACTTTGAAGAAGGCACTGTTTTTTAAATATCCACTCATTTACCTACAGTGGGTTTCCACAGTGTCTGAACATGAACATCACCACTAACTAGAATCATGGCTCCAAAGCCTTCTAGTCAATGAAGTTCTTATGAACCAGATCTACACATGGGCTGCATGGATACCTAGTCCAAGACTGCTCAGTGTTACCATTTTGCCAGATGCTTACAGAGATCTGGGCCACGGACCTGGATTGTGATACTGTAGATAGTGAAAAGGCTCACCCAGAGGAGGGGACCTGTAATGGCCAAAGGGCTTCAGTGAGCAGTGCCTTGGAGGAAATGCGGGAGAGAATCTGCATATGGAAAGATTTCTTCCCTCTCCTCTTTTCTGCCACAACCCTTCTTTCCTTTCTCTTCCCATCCCCTCTTCTTTCCTCCTTTTTTTCCTTTTGTTTGTCTTCTCTGGAAGCAAGCAACTTAACCTTGCCATCAATCTCAGCTCCCCATCTCTGTCACTAGGCAGGCAAACTGGCAGGATGTTTTTTAACTGCTATTTTTCTCCCATCAATTCAGATTTTTCTGCTTTTGATGACAAATGTTTTGTTTTCTATTTTTATTTATGGATTTATGGAAGCATATGCATGCATACATACAGGCAAACATGCATAAAAGTAAATCAATAAGAAAAAAAAACCTACTTCATATTCCAGATGGCCTCCAGAGCTTCCCAGATCAACCTTGGTTCTGACTACCATTTGATAGCCTGAGACCTGACTTTGAATGTCTACTTAAAGGCTTCAGCCATGGAAAAACTCCCTATAGTTCACCTTTTCTTTTTAGTTACCCTCCTCTCTGTTTTCTGCCTCTCTTTCTTGAAAATATGTCTGAGTGCTTTAAAAGATGGCATGTTAGTGACTATTTTGAACTTTTGAGCCACTGGATTGCAGATTGTTGACGTGAACAAACAGTTCCAAAAGGAAGGGAAACCCATATCAGAGCACAGAAGGAGGAAGGTGCTCTAGCACCGAAAATCCAACAAAGGAAGTGGCTGTGGACTCACGCACTGGATTTCTCACTTTACCTTTTTAAAAGTGTGCTCAGTGCTGGGAAGATGGCTCGGTTCATAAAGCATAATGTGAGAACTGAAGCTCAGAGTACTTAAAATCTGAGCAGGTATGGTGGTAGGAAGGCAGGTAGGAAGGTAGACACAGGGGATCCCCAGGTCAAGCATGTTAGAGCTGATGAGCTTCAGTTTCAGAGAAAGGCCATACCTTGGTAAATAAAAGTAGAAAGCAACTGACGAATATACCTGATTTCAATGTATACACACACATGTTAACACACATATGAAAAAGTATGTGTACGTGTGTCTGTGTGTATGTGTCTGTGTGTCTGTACAGACACACAAAACATGCTCATAGAAAAGTTGTTTAAAACATCTCTTAAAATTAGCTTATCTAGTTTAGGGCAACATGTTTAGATTAGCATGGGTTTAGATTTCCAAATATGTTAATGCGGGACATAAGGTTGGGTGGAGTCCAAGGAGAAATTGTGAAACTAGTTTTTGTTATTAAGCAAATAAGGCTGCTGAGTAGAGAGGAAAGGTGAGGTTGGGGTAGAATGGGTGATTCTAGACATTGCACAATGCCCTTATTGTGGTTCACCATCTCTCTAATTTCTTATTTCACACCTGAGAGGAGAGTTACAGAGTACCTTACATGATTTCTGCAAATGTCCTCCAGTCCCAAGGGACTTGACTGTCACTTGGCATCACTTTCCAGACAACCCCTTCCCCAATACTGATTGTCTCTTATCCAGGTTGGTGACTCCCTGCATGGTGTGATGACAGACTATTATGCCCTGGGGGACATTGTTCCTGGGCTTCACTGCTGCTGGTGTGACAGTAGTCTCTCTGAGCTGGGGTTTGCTGCAATCAGTTCACATGGATTGCTTCCAGTATCTAGATGGGTTTGAAAAGGGGCGAGGTTAAGTCATGGTGCTTCTATGAAGGTTATAAGGCACCCGGATTTGTGTGAGAGAAGTTCCATGAAGTCTTCCAAGGGTACAGATTTTCTCAGCTCTCTCTGAAGGAATACGAAGGCCATGCTTTACTTGCTGGGATTTCTTTTTGCTACCATATTTCTCCTGGTCCTAGGAATCAACGTCTGGGTTCTCATAGACACCCTCCTTACTATTGATGTGCCTTCTTCCATTCCAAATCCCATGAAGTTTCGGATTCTACACTACTGCTTTCAACTGACAACCACATGGGTAAATTTTGTTTCTTAACAATCATGTTCTGCCAGTATAGACTTAACTTCAGCCTGAGGAAAGCATCTTTCAAAGAGTTACATAGTCTAATGGCTAATGCATGTTGGTCAGTAGTGACATACCAGGAGAGGTGCTGAGGACCTACCTAAGAACAGCATGAGCTGTGTGTGCCCTCCCACTTCCTGTACTTCATGCAAGAAGAAGCAGCAGGGAGGAAACTGGGAAGTTGGTTTCTAATGAGAAACAGTCGGAGTTCTTTACAAATGCCAGAAATAGGATGGGGAAAGTGTAGTCCTTGGTGACTCTGGCTGGGCTGAGTAAGTCCTTACCTGGTTGGTTAAAATACTTCTGGTTTCTCATCAGTAAAATGAGAACCTTCAATTAGGGATATGTGATCTCAGTCTTCTGACGTGTGTTATAGTATTTGGTTGTTCATCAGTTTTGAATGGTTAGGGATAGCCATTGTGATCTAGAGTCCTGGGATTTTGCTATCTCTCAGGCAAAGGTTGCTGCCAGTGGGAAAAAAAGTTATAGAGTTGGAAAGGAGAAAAGAAAAATCTTATCCTGTCTTAAATTCAATCCTGGATCACAAGAAACTAGACAAAAGAAAAATTAACTTGGAACTAATTTGATATATTAATAGCTCTATACATACTGGGGTGGGGAGTAGAAGCTTTCTTATATGCAAACTATTAAGAAGTGATTAACCTAAGTGATTAGAAGATCTTTAAACCAACTATAGAAGTGGCTCAGTATTTAGTCCTCTTGAAGAAGACCCGAATTCAGTTCCCAAACCAACATAATGGCTCATGGCAATCATTAATTTCAGTTCCTGGGTGATATGATGCTCTCTTCTGTGAAGAGAGCCCTTGAAGAGTTCATTCAGTCCTTGGTCCATGAGGACCAAGTACAGACCTGGTGCAATAATACAGAGAGCCCATGAAGAGTTCATTCAGCCCTTGTTCCATGAGGACCAAGTGCATACCTGGTGTAATAATCTTTGCAGGCAAATCCCCACTCACATAAAATAAAAATAAATATTTTTTAACTTAAAAAGACAAAGAAAGTTAATCTTAAAAAGGCAAATGAGTTTAGTATTTGAGTATGGCAAAAAAAATCAATAGTTTATTGGGGGGGGTGCTCTGGAAGGGCTTATTGAGTTTATCTAGCTGCTTCTCAGCACAGATTGATGGAAATCTAGGTCATTTTGTTCGTCCCTTCTTGGTGTAGGAATATGTTGAGATACCTTCCCAGAGAATATAGCTCAGGAACTCTGCTACCCTAAGGATATCTCAGAAAAGATGGCAAGTGCTGTCTCTCTAGTAGAGATCATGGAGGGTTAGTGTGGGGACCATACTACATCCAGAGCATCTTCTAAAGTCATCAGTGCTCCTCATTCTGAGAGAGGAGAGCATATAACAATAAAATAGGAATCAAATACGGCAAATGAGGTCCACTGTTGTGCCTTGCTTTATTTATGCCTGCTGTGTCAGTGAATGTTTTAACCAGTGACAGATAATTCATTAATTCAGTCAGAGCCTCGGCTCTATAGTGGACACATAGCTGAGCTGTTCATTATGAAGAGACATACATAACTCTCAGGTTCCAGTCTTGTTTCTTGTCCTTTTGGGAATTACAGCGGTCATGACCTCAGGTTTATTGATGACTTCCTCCCCATCAGCAGCCTCCTCAACATGTGAAGAGTATTACGTTGTCACTCTCCAAGGACATGGTTGATTCTCAAGAAACATAGGAAACAAGCCAGCCTTTGAAGAGTTCATTTTGTGGTGACTTCTAAAATGTACTCCCTTTATTCCATCCAGACAAGCCTGAAACAGATGATAGTGGCTCCCTGTTTCATGGTTGAGGGAACTGCAAGCATGGGTATAATCAATTTCCCTTAAGTAGAAAGTTTGGGGAAGCAGTGTGGGATGGAAGTAGATATTATAGCTGCAAAGTCTGTGCAGAGGGAGCTCAAGTCTGAGGCATGTTCTACACCAAGCCTCAACTTTGCTGTCAACTCTGAAGAGGAGACTATCCAGAGTCATGTGGACCTATGAACCAGAAAGATTGGCTTCTCTCACATTCTTTGAAGGAATGGGTAAAGGATAAAAAAGGCTCCATTGTTCTGTGCAAATTGGATACAGCATGGTGGAGATGAGCTAAGACTGATGTACAACCAAGCTATTGGGCCATAGGTCTTTTCTACAAAGACTGTCAGAAAGTGGCCCTCTTTCCTTACTTTTCAAATCTCCCATGCCCTAGATCTTCATGAACAAATTTGGATATTCATGTATCTTGGGAGCAAGCAGTTGTACTACATTCAAGTGCAGAGCACACAGTTGAGAAGAGCAGTTACAAGGGTAGCATGTGAAGAGTAGAAAGGACAGAGGCATCTTGAAATTTTCCAACGGTTCTCTCTTTTCTACAGGGGAATATACTTGAGAAGATGAACATTTGCTCCATGCCCCAATTTTCCCGCTTTGTACAAGACTGCCTTGTGTTGAAGAATAACCTTGGTGTGTTTGTGAAAGACCTGCATTTTGGGACAGTCCCTGTAAGGCTCTTTTATCCCAAGGCAGCCTCCTCCAAACCCCGACGAGGCATCGTCTTCTTCCATGGAGGAGGAGGAGTGATTGGCAGCTTGGGTAAGAAACATCCTTGTAGTACAGAAGGATAGAGACCTCACAACCTCCACAACTCAACCTACTTTCCTTGATGGTTTTTTTTTTTTTTTTTTTTTTTGGGAGGGAGTCAAAGCAAGCAACCATTGGAGCTCCTTTTTGGGGGGAGTAGATTAAGACTGAAGTTCTTGTCAGCCAATGGAATTTTGCCTCCATAACAATATTTTCTTCACCGTTTTAGCTCTCTTAATGTAGGGACAGTGACGGGCTAGTAGGGCTTCCAGTAATTAGGTATAATGCCAAACTCCCAATCCCTTTTATTCTACAACAGTCCCAAACTTATTCATTGCTCTCAGCTCTAAATCCATTGTCACTTGCTCACACCCTTCAGCCCTGAGTCTAATAGTGGTCCCAGTGCTCTATTGTCAACATCTGTTTTTATTCCAAACTAAAAATATCTTTAAAAATATATCCAGGACTAATCATCTGGTATTGGATAACCAAATAGTGTTTCTTCCTTGGGGAAGACTATTTGTTCCACTCTTGGCGTTCTTTAGTTGCCTGTAATCCTTTGTCTAGGGTTGAAGCCTTGTGGGATTTCCTTAGTCTAGGCTAGCATGTCTTTTGTTGCCATCTAATACCACATAGTCAGTTCTAAAAACATATATACAAGTAGCATTATACAGATTAGTTTTACATTTATGTGTTTAGGAATATATATACATATATGTATGTGTTGTACCAAAGGCAGGGCCTGCTTCTGAGGTCTGGGTCTTTCTCTCGCCCCAGTGCTGACCTGTTGCTGCACAGAGCATTAGTTAAAAAGGAGGCAATGTATAAATGAGTTATTTTATTGTAGGAAGGAGAAAATGGGCTGGTCAAGTAGAGAGAAGGAAAAGAGAGGAAGGAGAGAAATAAAGAGAAAGGAGAGAAAGAAAGCAAGAGAGGAACAAAGAGCAAGAGAAGAGAGAGAGAGCAAGAGAGTGAGGAGGGGGCAAACCACCCCTTTTATTGTATGGGACGTGGCATGTCTGGCTTGTGGTCAGATGACTGGGTGTAGGGTCCAGCTCGAATACTGGGAGCATAGGGCATTGTCTGGCTGATAGAGCACACATCTCCGCTGTGAGGGATTGTGACAGAATCAGGAACCAAAGACTCAAGAGTTATGGCCAACCTTCTTTCGCCTCCTCCAAGCAGAAATTGCCCACAGGGATCCAGGGCTCAAAGCCAAATACTCAACTGAGCTTAAGTTACCTGAGCAGACCAGTGCCCCACACTACCCTACATATATGTAACAACAATTAATGAAGAAAGAGACCATACATTTTAAAGAGAAAGAATGAGGATATGGAGTGTGTGTGTGTGTAGAGGAAAGGAAGCATTTTATCTAAAGATTTTCTCTGTCACTCTGAAGTCAGACCCTAGACCAATGGATCCATTCCTGATATCTTCCTTGTGACAAGAACTTTTCAGAGAGCTTACTTTGTTGATGTTTATTTTTATCCCCAATATGTTTCTTTGACTAGGCTTTGTCTGCTCCCACCTAGAATGGAAACATCAAGAGTACAGGGGATACTGAGAATGGTGGTGCACACCTTTAATCCCAGCACTCTGGAAGAAGAGGCAGGTGGATCACTATGAGTTTGAAGCCAGCCTGTTCGACAAATGCAGGGCAGCCAGGGCTCTGTTACACAGAGAAACATTATCAAAAAGTGTATCCACAAACAAGCAAACAAGCAAACAGAATGAAAAAGGGTGCAGAAGAAACCTGTGTGCTGTATCTGTCTGTGGATTCTCACAGTCCAGAGAACTAGACTCAACCCCTGCCCTCATTGGTCTGCCAGTCCAAGTGGGAGGTTGACACTTACAGAACACAGGTAGGGGGGTGGTGTATGGTTTCAAATTGAACAATGTGGGCATAGAATAGGGAGTGACTCAGAGTCACAGCACCTCAGTGTTTCTAATCAGTCAGTCTCTCCAAGAAAGTGAGATTTGAGGACCAAGGAATGGGAGGAGTCGATGCTGCATAGCTGGAGATCTATGTGAAGTCACTAAAGCCTGGACTGCAAAACAAGAGACTCCAGAAAGTCAGTTTCTAGGATAAACAATATTATACTTCAAAACTAGACAAGGGATGATTCACAGGTTAGGAGTGCTCACTTCTCTCGCAGAGAATTATAGTTTAATTTCCAGTAAGTACTTCCCAAACCTCAGAAGTGCTTGTAACTCCAGCTCGAGGTGACCTGATACCCTCTTCTGACCTCCACATTCTTCAGGTCCACCTCTCCACAGAGGGAGAGGTGGACCTCTCCCTCTGTATACACACATACATATAATTAAAATATAAACTCTTTTAAATATAAATAAAATATAAACTCTTTTAAAAATACTAGGGGGAAAATTCTACAAGGAGCGAAGAATTCAACAGGAAATAACCAGGCTGAGTGCCTTGTACAAACAGTGTAGATGCTTATTCTAAATATTTTTAGCTTTTATATAATTATACTGGATTGCATATGGTCATTTTTACACAACTACTTTGAGCATATCCCCTCTGTATACCACTACATTCTGTCTTCTCATCTCCTCATTAGCCTCATTCTCCCCTTAGGTAAGTTTACTTCTAAATTTCTAAGTACATATATGATTTCATAAATCTGTATAAAGCCTGGCCCCACAAATGGGAGAAAATGGATAACATCTGCTTTTATGAGATTGACTTAATGGAGGTAGATATTTGGCTTTGATTTAGTGTGGTTGCCTGGGTGTCCTCAGGAAAGGCAAGACTAGGAACAGAGATATCTGCCCATAGTCACCATATCAGCTGCTTTCCTGATTCTGGGTGGGGATTTCTGGGCCCTCCTCATGCAGTACACCAAGCCTGGCCTTCTCTTGCAGACTGCTACCACAACCTGTGTACCTTCCTGGCTCGAGAGACAGACTCAGTGTTGGTGTCAGTGGGGTGAGTAGTTTCAGATGGTGGGTGGATTACTCACAGAGCAGGGGAAAATACAAGGAGTGGCAGTCCTAGATGTCTTTGTCCCTAGAGAAACTCTCACATATGAACATAGCATTATGCAAATGAGAAAAGGGCCTCATCATTGTGGGAGTGAGTGGGCTATTCAAGGTGAAAATTAGTTACCCTCATTTACTTTTTAAAATGCTCTTACAAATGCAAAAGAAATAGCCTAAGGGAGGAAAAATTTACTTTGACTCCAAGTTCCAGAAACTTCATTCAGTCTATGGTCAGTTTGTTCCATTGTTATTCTATAGAGTGGAATATTGTCAAAGTAAAGGGGTATAATACATCAAATGTGGTTACCTTTGTGGTAGCCAGGAAGCAAAGGGAAAAGGGGCCAGAGACAAGATGCCATTCAAAGACACACCCTGCAATGTCTGTATCTTACAATGAATCCCACTTTCCAATAATGCTATCAAATTATCAATGAATGAATTATCCTATCAATGATGTCAGACTTCTATAGTCCAGTTATATCTCCATGATTTGATCCATATCCAGAGAACAAGTTGTTAACATAAGACTTTTTGAGGCAGACTTTATATCTACACAACATCCCATCCCTGTACATCCAAGACCAATGGTCATTTTAAATTGTAAAATTCATCTAGTGCAGGAGTTCTCAAGTTTAATAGTCCCAGTCTTGTTCAGAGATTCAATTCCAGAGTCTTCTGCAACTTCGACCAATTCTCAGCAGTGAATTGCCACATAATTAAAGCAGCAAATTCCATTCTTCTAACATATAATGGCACAGGGCAAACAGCCTCACTCACAGAAAAAGACTTGGTGTTACAGAGGTAAAAGCTAGGTTCAAGAAAGTCAAAAACACACCAGGGCAAATTGCATCTTATAGTTCCCTGTCCTTATCTGAGTACATGGTGGAATGATTTAACTTTCAAAAAATTTGGGCTGTTGTACTTCTATATCTCTGCTAGCTAAAGTCTACTTGGCCACCCTCTTAGCCTTCATCTGGTTTTTACCTATGCTGTTCTTCATCGCATTGTTCAAATTCCCAGCCTCTTCTATTTCCTCAGGTCTCTATTGAAGTATAGCCTTCACCTCACAGTATTCCTTCTCATGGGCATGGCGCATGATCCCAAGTCTCTTATACTTTACTTGGTCTGCAAGGCTTACCTTGGGACCTGGGTGGAAACTTCTACAACTATGTGGCTATATTTCACACGCTTGCATGTTCATCATCATGTGGATGATGCCTATCTTGCCATCAGCTGTAATGCTAGCTGGGCTCCCTTAAAACATGTCCATGTTGGACTTTGAGTCTGGGCAACTAGCCATGGAAATTAATCCTGAGAAGGCAATTTTCTAGGTAGACCATTGCAAGCAGAGGACTCTGGCAGTACTATATCCTCAAGCAAAAGTCCTTCTACCAAGTTTGTGATTTTATCCTGGAGTCTGTCATGGCTGAGGTCTGTTCAATAGCTAAGATGCCTTGAAGGATTCTTTCCCTCGTCCCAGCACAAAGCATTTAATATTTATTTATTTACTTAAAGATTTTAGTGTGTGTGTGTATACATCTGTGAGTACATGCACAAATGAAGCTGGGGGTGTACAAAGAGGCCAGAAGAGGCCATCAGATCCCTTGGGACTATAGGCATTTCAAGACACCCACTGTTCATGCTGGGATCCAGACTCTGGTCCTCATAATTGAGCAGCAAGTACTCTTATTCACTAAGCTAGCTCTCTAGCCATTTGATTGGTTTTTAAAGGTGCTAAACTCTTTAACAACTGCATCTTCTGTATCTACAACTTTTCTGGCAAACTATAGATTTTCCTTTTATTC
>NW_022196900.1:101193224-101204912 GCF_008632895.1 Mastomys coucha
TGCTTAGTTATCACCAGCTAAGTGGGCTGGCTAGATGGCCCAGTGAGTAAAAGTGCTTACTCCCAAAAAAGTACCTGTTTTGATAACTATTACAAAGTGAAATCAAATTATGAACCCACCAGTACCTGAACCATTAATAATGCTGGAAGATTTACAGTATGGTAATCTCCCAATGACTGGATCAATCACCTGAGCACTAAGATTTGGACAAGGAAGTTTTTTAAGGGATCATGTGATATTGGGAAATATTACATAACCATAGAATCATGAGCATATGCCAAGATCTTAACAGGAGATCTTAACAGGATAAAAATAAGGAAAACATATTCAAAAATGAACAGCTTAATAACTTCTATGTGAAGTCAAATTAATTAAAATCAATATAATTTCTTCCAGGATTGGAGAGATGTCTCAGTGGTTAAAAGCATGTACCACTTTTGCAGAGACCCAAGTTTAGTTCCTAGCACTCTCAACTGTCTGTATTTCAAATCCAGGGTATCTGAAATACAATGCCCTTATCTGTTCCCCTAAGTCACTGAGTTTTATGTATACATGTATGCATATATGTACTCACTATTTAAAATAAAAAGTAAATATCTTATAAATAAACAGACTCAATGACACAATGTAAATAAGACTAATGTGACACATTAATTAGAGCCCTTCTTTCTGAGGAGGATTATGAGAGAGCAGTAAAGGATGGCTGGAAAGCACAATGAAGGATACAGCCATTGCTGGATGGTGATTCTGCAGGTACTCAGTACATTGCTAAATAATTACTGTCCTAGTTTGCTTTCTGTCTCTGTTATAAAACACTCTGACCAAGAGCAAATTAGGGAAGGGAAGGGTTTATTTGGCTTTCACTTTCAGGTCACTGGCAGGGCAGGAATTTTAGCAAAAACTTGAAACAAAACCATAGGGGAATACTGCTTACTGGCTTGCTCACAGGCTCATACTTAGCTATCTTTATCATACAGGCCAGGACCAGGAGCTTTGATCTGTCAAGGGCCTTCAGTGGACAGTGCCTGCGAGATGCCTGAGATATGCTGGACATAAGGAGAGCTCTCTCTCCTCTCTCCTCTCTCCTCTCCCCTCCCCATCTCCTCTCCATTCTTTCTTCTCCTCCCTTCCTTTTTCTTCACCTTCACTTCCCTCCCCTCTTATCCTTTCATCCTCTCTCTTTTCCTCTACTTCCTTCCTCCTCATCCCTTCTCATCCCCGTCCCTCTCATTTCTCCTCTATAGATTAAAGCAACTACACCTTGATTTCACCATTCTTTCCTCTACCTCAGATTACAGGAACAGCGAGACCAGCCAAACTTTCTGTTGCCTAATTTCTGTCATTACAGTTTGTTTTCTATCTTCATAGTTCTGTTGTGAACCTAGCCTTTAACAGTCCTTGTTCTATTCCAATGCCAACAGTTTCCAACTTGCATGGTACATCAACAATATATGATCAAAATATAGGTTTGAATAAAGAATTTCAACAACTCTGTCTTTTGGCAGCTTCTTCAAACTCATGTAGGGGAAAATAGGGATGACCATCTTCAATTGCTAGAGTCATGCAGAAGATTAAATCGAGTAGACTCTTGAATGAGTAGAGGATACAATTCAAAAAGCCTCCAGTAATTCCTTCCCACATACTGACGTGCTGTCCTCTGTCTTCCTTCTGCAGGTACCGAAAGCTTCCTTATTACCACCATCCTTCTCTTTACTATGATTGTCTGAACGCCTCCATTCACTTCCTGAAGTCTCTGAAAGCCTATGGGGTAGACCCCTCCCGGGTCGTGTTCTGTGGAGACAGCATTGGAGGTGCCGCTGTAGTTGTTGTCATTCAGACCTTGTTGGGTAGAACAGATATCCCCAAGATCCGGGCTCAGGTCCTGATTTATCCAATTCTCCAGGCATTTTATTTCCAGTCCCCATCACGTCTGACGAACATAAATATCCCATTACTCACCAAAGATTTTATGATTTCCTGTTTTTTTAAATATCTGGCCATTGATAGCTCCTGGAAAGATGCCATATTGACAGGCGCCTGTATACCCCCAAGTGCCTGGAAGAAGTACGAGAAATGGCTAAGCCCTGACAACATCCCTAAAAAGTTCAGGACTGAATACCAGCCACCTGAGTCACCTGTACCTTTTAATGAGGCTGCTTATCTAGAAACCAAACATATAATGAATGTAGACATTTCTCCTCTTATAGCAGATGACAAAGTCATTGCTCAGCTTCCTGAGGCATTCTTAGTGAGCCTTCATTGGGACATCATCCGTGATGATGTCTTGCTCTATAAGAAGCGCTTGGAAGACCAGGGTGTTCCTGTGACCTGGCAACATGTGGAGGATGGCTTTCATGGATGCATATTATTCTTTGATAAGAAGTCATTCTCTTTTCCCTGTTCCTTGAAAATACTGAATGCTGTAGTCAATTATATAAGGGATTTATGAATGACTGCTGCTCAGTGGTAGAGCAACTTGTGCTTAGCATGCACAAGGTCCCACTCTAATCCATAACAGGGAAGAAAGATGAAACTTAAAAAAAGAAATAAAATATAGAAGATATGACAGCATCCCTGGTGCTTTGAATGAAAATGGCCAAGAAGAAATCTGGCCTGAGGGTAGGGGTGAGTCTTATTGTTTTAAACCTTTCCTTTTATTATTTATTATACAACATAGTGAATTTTGTTACGTTTTATACACAACTATTCCAAACTTTGCTCTTCTTTGATACACATACCATATCTTATCTAATGCCCCTAAATCCCCTAAATTCATCCTCAGATTCCCACTTATTTTCAACACACACACACACACACACACACACACACACACACACACACACACACTCATACACACAAGAGGGATTCATTATGTAGTCCTGACTGCCCTGGTATTTGTTGTGTAGACCAGGCTGGCTTCAAATTTACAGAGTTCAGTCTGTCTCTGCCTTCAGGTGTGTGTCACCATCCCCAGTACATCATTAATTCCATAATGTTTTTTACTAAGGTAGGATAGAATCTCAATGTAGTTTTGGTTTGTACTTTCCTGTTAACGAAAAATGGTGATTTGTTTTCTAATGTTTATTGGACACTTATGATTTTTAAAAAGTATTGTTTGATTCATTTTCCCATTAATTGATTGGATGATTTGAATTTTGGCAATTAATCTTTGGATTTCTACATATTCTTGATTTTAATCCCCTGTTGAGTATATAGTGGACAAAGATTGTCTCTGATTATGCACACTGCCTAATGACTGTTGATTTATTTCCTGTGCTGAGTGACGTTTTCAAGTTTGTGCAATCCCATTTGGCCATTCTTGCTGTTGTTCTCCAGGATGCTGAAGGCCTGCTCAAAGGCCATGGCTGTGCCTGTATCTTGTGTTATCTTTATGTTTGCTCAAGCAATTTTGATGCTGCAGGTATTAAAGTCTTTGACCCATACTTAACTGATAATTGTTTAGAGAAAAGTTTAGGGGAAGAAAGAATGTTTCTTTCTTTGACATGTGACTATCCAATTTCCCCACTTGCATTCACTGAAGTGACTGGGTGCCTTTGTACCTTAGTGGAAAATCAAGTGGGGTGATTTGGGATTCTCTATTGTGGGTTTTTTTTTTTGTCTGTTTGTTTGCTTGCTTGTTTACTTGGTTTGTTCAGACAAGGGCTTGATTCGTAGCCCTCTTTGGCTTGTCACTATGTAGTCAAGACTGACCTCAAACTTAGGCATTCTGCATCAGCTCCCCGACACTAAAATCATATACAGGCCTGCACCTCTACACTCAGCTTGGTTTTTCAAGTAGGGATGATTTAACTTCTTTTCAATTTATTTTTTCCCTCTTTTCCTTTTAGTGCTTTCATTAAGACTTCAAGCAACACATTAAACAGAAAGAAGGGGATGGACATACTTCCATCATCCCTGATTTATAAAGAAATGCATTTAGTTTTTCCCCATGCAGTATAATACTGTCTGTAGGTTTACCACATGTACATTTTAGTGTGTTGAAGCCTACTCTTGGTATTTATAACTTTTTTAGGGATTTCATTATGAATTAATGGTAAACATTGTCAAAGGCCTTATTTGTGTCTATGGAGGTGATCATGTGATTTCTGCCCTCACTCTTTTAAAAATGTATTTCTTCTTAACGTGCTAGAATCTTCGTGTCTATTTATGTGCTGTGTAACTCCAACTGAATGGCATGTGTTTAACCATCCTTGCATTTCTGAGATGAAACCAACTTGATCCTCATAGGGTCTTTTTGATTTGTTAACTCAGTTTGCAAATATTTTGTAAAGTTTTACAAACATGTTCACTGGGGAACTTTTTCTGTTGTATTCTGTTTTTGTGCTTATCTGGTTTAGACATGAGGAGAATATTGTGTAGAATCTTTGACACTGATTCTTCCATTTCTGTTTAATAGAGCAATTTGAGGAGCATTAGTCGTCAATCTTCTCTAAAACACTGCTGTTTGCTAATTGGAGGAATACCGCATCAGTAGCTCATGATGGCAGTTCGACTTCATTGTTCATTATGGATCTGTGCAAATTGTTCATAGCATCTTGATTTAATTTGGGTACTTTAGACATGCTTAGGAATTTGCCCATTTCTTCTAGATTTTTTCAGGATTTCAAGAAATTTTCTAATAATCCTCTGGATGACATTTCATCTGTTTAATGCTTTTTCATCTTTGGTTTTACTGAATTAAGGACTTATGTTTTTATTAGTTTGGCTAAGTTTTGGTTGATCTTGTTTTGGAAAAAAGACAGCTCTTTCTTTTGTTCATTCTTTGATTTATTATTTTTTTATTGTTAATTAGTTATTTTGTTTACATCCCAAATGTTGCCTTCCCCATGGCACCTCACACAATTCTTCTGCCACCCCCTCCTCTTCACTTCTGAGAGGGTGCCAATCCCAGGTATCCCCTCACCCTGGCCATCAGATCTTTATAGAATTAAGTATTTCCTCTCCTACTGAGGCCAGACAAGACAGACCTCTGCTACATATGTGCCAGGGCCTCAGATCAGCCTGTGTATATTCTTTGATTGGTGGCGCAGTCTCTGCGAGCTCTCAGATACTCAGATTAGGTGACACTGTTGGCCTTTCTATGGGGTTGTCATCTCCTACAGTTCCTTCAGTCCTACCCCTAACTCTTCCACAGGGATCGTTGGCCTCAGTCTAATGCTTAGCTGTAAGTATTTGCATCTGTCTCAGTCAGCTGCTCGTAGAGTCTCTCAGAGGATAGGCATGCTAGGCTCCTGTCTGTAAGCACAACATATCATAAGTAATAGTGTCAGGGTTTGCTGCCTGTTGATAGGATGGATTCGAAGTTGGGCCAGTCACTGGTCAGCCATTCTTTCAGTCTCTGTTCCATTTTTATCCCTGCATTTCTTTTAGAAAGTAGCAATTTTGGGTCAAAATTTTTGAAAGTGGATTGGTGTCCCCATTTCTCAACTGGGGATCTTGTCTGACTACTGGAGGTGGTCTCTTCAGGTTCCATATCACTACTTTGGGGCATTTTGGCTATGTTCACCCACTTTGAGTCCTTGGAGTTTTCCCCAACCCAGGTGTCTGGGACTTTGTAGAGTTTCCCCACTTCTCACTCCCAGCAGTGACAGATTTCCATTCATTCTCCTGGCCATCTGTACTTCTACCCTGTCTCTCCTCATCAATACCCAGTTCTGCCCAGTTTTCCTATCCCATTCCCCTCTCCCACCAAGATCCTTCCCTCCCTCTGCCCCCTATGATTGCTTTGTTCCCCCTTGTAAGTGGGATTGAAGCATCCTCATTTGGGTCTTCCTTCTTGTTTAACTTCCTAGGGTCTGTGAGGTGTATCATGGGTATTCTGTACTTTTTGGCTAAAATCCACTTACCAGTGAAGACCTACCATGCATTTCCTTTTGGGTCTGGGTTACCTCACTCAGGATGATATTTTCTAGTTCTATCCATTTGCCTGCAAAGTTCATTATGTCCTTGACTTTTTATTGTATAAATGAACCAACCACATTTTCTGTATCCATTTTTCAGTTGAGGGACATCTGGACAGAGCAATAGTGTTAAAAAACTCTATGATATATGTTCTGAGGCAGACAGGCTGATCAGTAGAACAGAATCAAAGACCCAGAAATAAACCCACATACCTATGGGCACTTTTTTTTTTTGACAAAGAAGCCAAAAACATACAGTGGAAGATAAGAAAGTACCTTCAACAAATAGTGCTGGTCTAGCTGGTGGTATGTATCTAGAAGAATGTAAATATATCCGTATTTATCATCCTTCAAAAAGCTCAAGTCCAAGTGGATCAAGAACCTCAACATAAAACACAGAATCTAATAGAAGAGAAAGTGGGAAATAGCCTTGAATGCATTGGCAAAGGACAAAATTTCCTGAATAGAACACCAAATGGCTCAGGCTCTAAGATCAACAATTGATAAATGGGACCTCTTGAAACTGAAAAGCTTCTGTAAGGAAAAGAACATTGTCAAGACAACAGCCAACAGCTTGGGAAAAGATCATTACTAACACTATATCTGACAGAGGGCTAATATCCAAAATATATAAAGAACTCAAGAAAATAGACTCCAACAAGCACAATAACCCAATTAAAACCTGGAGTACAGAGCTAAACAGAGAAATCTCAATAAAGGAATCTAGAATGGCCAAGGAGCGAATGCAGATACTTACATCCAAACAGCCCCTGAAGTTGGGGAAGATTTGAAGTTAGGGGAAGGATTGAAGGAGCTGAAGGGGATGGCAACCCTAGGAAGAACAACAGCATTAACTAAGCCAGACCTCTTAGAGCTCCCAGAGACTATGCCACTAACCAAAGATTATACATGGACTGGTCCATGGCCTACAACACATATGTAGAAGAGGACTGCCATGTCTGGCCTCAGTGGGACAGGATGTGTTTCATCCTGTACAGACTTGATGTCCCAGGAAAGAGGGAAGGTTGGGGTGGGTGAAGTGGAGGGGAGTGGGAGAGTAAGGGGGTGGATGTGTGAATCAGGGAGTACCCTCTCAGAACCATAGTGGAGAGGGAGGGGGTGAAGAACTCTGAGAGGTGGGACCAGGAAGGGGAGGCAACATTTGGAATGTAAATAAATAAAATAATTTAATAATAATAGTAAAGAAATGTTCAATATCCTTAGTCATCAGGGAAATGAGAATCAAAACAACTCTGTGATTCCACCTTACACCAGTTGGAATGGCTAAGATAAAAAATTTAAGTGACAGTACACGCTGTCAAGAATATGGAGAAAGGGGAACACACCTCAATTGCTAGTGGGATTGCAAACTGGTACAACCACTCTGGAAATCAATTTTCTGGTTCCTCAGAAAATTGGAAATAGTTCTAATTGAAGACCCAGCTATACTGCTCCTAGGCATATACCCAAAAGATTCTCTACCATACCACAAGGACATGTTCCATTGTGTTCATAGCAGCCTTATTTGTAATAGCCAGAAACTGTAAACAACTCAAATGTTCCTTTAATTTATTCTTTATATTCCCTTCACTTCACATCAAATCTACTAGGATTTTGATTCTTTATTTCCATCCAGTTGTTTTGCTTTATCTCATTCTTATTTTTCTAAGAATCTTTTTCCTTTTATTAAATGTGTTCTTTAATGTATTTTTATGATTGACTGCCATTTTTTCTTCCTGTCTTTGTGATATTACTTTAATTATTTTTTGGTAACATTGGCTTTGTAGTGGTGAGTGGTTAACTTGTGTTTGTCTTTCTTACTCTTCTATTGCTAATGTGACCTTTGTGGAGACAGTATTTGTAGTTTGCAGTTGATTTTTTTTTTTAATTTGAGCTTGAAATGAACCATGCCAAGATTTGCTGGCTTTAATGGCTTCTGTTAAGAAGTCTTTTTTTTTTTTTTTTAATCCTGATGGTTTTGCTTTCCTAACCCAGGTAGCAGCATTTCTCTCAGCTGCGATACTGTTTCTATAGCAAATATTTTAACTATAATATGAAATGTGCTTTGTTTATCATGTCTTCTTGGGATTTTAATTGCCTCTTGTGCTGGAATAAGTACTATTTACCCTAGATTTGGGGTGTTTCTGATAGATTTTCATTAGATGGGCGTTTATCCCTTTGATTTTCATCTTAGCTTCTTCTACCCGTACCCTGACAGATTTGATCCCGTGATCACATCCCAGAGTTCTTGAAATTTGTGGTTATGTTTGTTTAAATTTTCTAGATGGATGTCATGTTTTCTTGGCCTTAACTTCTTTTCTTGCCCTCTGTATGAGCTGGTTTCTGCATGGCAGTTATCACTGTAGTTTGATTTGTTGAGTTTTCTTTCCCAACATACATTTTTTTTCCAAACCTCAACTTTCTTGCTGAAGTTCTCAGACAGAGGACTGAAATTTTCAGAGATATTGCTGACTTCCTTTTCTAGACCTTGAATGCACTTCCTCATGCTATAGGTCTGTTTATCATCATTGACATCCTTGATCTTTCTTACAGTTAGACTTCTGGTTACTTCTATACCGTGTCAACCACTTCTGTACCTTAGGAATTGCTCTTTGGAGAGTTGCTGTGCTTTGGGCAGTTGTGTTGTCACTTTCTCAATTTTCTTGTTTCTTTGATGAAATTTTCAAAAATCTCTTGATGCAACTAAAGCTTCCACTTTGGTCTGATTAGTCGCATTCTCTTGAGACCTCAACTCTAAATCAACCACTCAAGACTAAAGAAAAGAACTCACTGTAATACCACCACCATTGAATTAGTCATACTTAGACTTAAAACTGATTAAATCCAACTACTATAATACCAATGAACATAGACATGCAAATGAGATATTAGCTGTGGAATTTAAAAAATTAATTGTGATTAAAAAGTAATAAATAAATGAAAAGCAAGGGGAAGGGACAGAGGGAGCAGAAAGAGGGTAGAGAAAAAAGTATAAAGAAGCAAAAATTTTAAAATGCAAAGAAATAGAAGAAAGAATAAGAATGGTAGAAATAAGGAGAGAAAAAGTCAAGAAATTAAACAACTGATTGCACAATAAAGAAGAATGCCAGCTGGATATAGTGTTGCATGCCTTTAGCCACAGTGCTTGGGAGCCAGAGGCAAGTGGATCTCTGTGAATTCAGGGACAGGCTGGTCTACAGGTAGAGTTTCAGGACTTCTCTGTTACACAGAGAAACCCTATCTCAAAGAAAGAAGAAAAGAGAAAAATGTATAAGGATACTTAAATGCAAGAAGGAGAATAACATGTTTTAGGGGGGATTTAAAAAGTAAAATATTAAAATTATAGTAAAAAGCTAAAGTACAAACATTAAGGGCAAAAGAAAGAAAAAAAGTGATATGAGAAGGAAGTGGAGTAGCTTATTTCTGGGTCCTTTAATGTCTGAGCCTGCAAAGGGGAGGTATGGTTAATTGACTTAGCAATCTTTTGTTGGTTGTAATATTCTGGCTAGTACTCAGAGCCTCAGTTCATCAAAAATTGCCTGGAGCTCCCCTTTTGTGATCAAGGAATAAATATTATCCACACATAGGCTAGGAACTTGTGGCCTAGAAAATTCTTACTCATCCCAAATATTCCCATTTGTGCACTCTAGGATGGTCAAGGGTGGCCTATGTCAAGGTCAAGAGTGGCTCTTGAGTGTACTGGAGAGTAGGATAAGCATATCAAACAACAAGGTGTGTAATGAGAACACACCTCAGTTCTTTTAGATCCTTCCCAGAAGTGAATCCTACAGGAAGGAGGGGGCTGATACTGCTCTGATGAACCTGAACTTCAGCATTCTTATTCTTGCTGGCTACAAACTCTTTGTCAGAGAGTTATTGATAAACTAAAAGAGCAGCCTATTGATCACATACTTATATATCAGTCCCTGAAGCTATTCTAAATAATAGAATTTGTGCCTCAGTATAGAGGGTAGGATCACCCACTGCACCACCATAGCCCAAGCACCCTCAGCCTTCTTTTTCTTCAAGACTGTATCATGTGGTGATCTCACACCCAGAGAGTCCACAGCCTTCCTCATTTGTAATTATCTTGTTTTTAAGGCACCAAAGTATGTATGTTTCAAATAGGCCCCATTTCAAGATGGTGTAAGGATGTATCCCTGAGAGATATAGGAAATTCCAAAACGGACTTTTCCATTTCTGAGGAGACTACTCACCCCAGATGAAGGGCAAACATCAAAGTAAGAATAATACCAAAGTCCATCTTGGTGATTCAATACGTTTATTACAGGAATATGACTAAGGAGTCATTTTTAGGAATAGAAATGCCCCGAGGACAGTGAATTACAGAGATCACTCCAAGGCATGGCTGATAGCTCACAAAAATTGGTACTATGGAGTACACTACATAACTTGAAGGTAGCTTAGCAGGCTGTATGTCATCTCTTCCAGGAAGTTCAGTGTATTTGAGTCTCTCAATGGGAGTCAGACTGATTTGAGCCTGTCTCTCACCAATCCTTATTATTTATGTAACCTTGAAGAGGGAGGTGCATTATACTTTTGCTCAGTTTCAGGGATTTCCTGAAGCTTTGGAGTTGTTTATTTCTGAAGCCTAAAGGAATCTTTCTTTAGAACTTCCTCAGTCTTAAGTAGCTTCTCTGAAGAAGTTGTTACTCAATGGAAATCACAGTCAAACCAAGTTCCCCAGCTGATTTAAAGGATTTAAGACATGTGAGAACCTTAAGCTTGCCCTGCAACTGAGACTGACAGCCTCTTTTTATTACATTATTCTTGTGTCCTGGCTAGTTTTATGGCAACTTGACACAAGCTAGAGTCATCTGAGAGGAGGGAACCTCAATTGAGAAAATGTCTCCATAAGATTCAGCTTTAGAATATTTTCTAAATTAATGATAGAAGGGAGAGGACTCAGCTCATTGTAGGTGGTGCCATCCTTGGGCTGGGTGGTCCTGAGTTCTATAAAAAAGCAGGCTGAGCAAGCCATGGAGAGCAAGCCAGCAAGTACCACGTCTCCATAGTCTCTGCCTCAGCACTGGCTTCCAAATTCCTGGCCTGTTTGAGTTCTTGTCCTGTTTTCAGTGATGAACTGATAAAAGAAACTGAATGAAATAAAAACCTTGTCTTCCTCAAGCTGCTTTTGGTCACAGTGTTTCATCACAGCAATAGTAACCCTAACAAAGACTCTTGGCTTACATTAACAATGAGGTTTTGGCTTCCAGTGTTCTGTTGGAGAGGTGGGAGCAGATGTCTTGGTCTGCATTCCTTTTTGCTCCATGGCCTTCAGTTCCCACTTGCCTTTCACAGGTTCTGTCAGTATTTTCATGCTTTCCAATATTCTTCCTCTATTTTCTTGAATTTTTAAGCAGTTGAACTATGAAGAACAGATGCCAACACCCAGTCACACTGTCAATAGTGAAACTTTACACATGCTGCTGAAACATTGTGGAAACATGCTCATTTGGGTAAAATGGTGATCATTGTTCATGACATCACAGTCTGTCATCAAAGTATAGCTCCCACAGGCTCCACTTGGCCTAAGAAAAGTGGTTTTTAAAGAAATTCTGTCCAGATACCGGGTATCAAAGTGAAATCAGGATCAGATAAACCATCTAAACAGTCCCATAGCCCCTAAAGAAATAGAAGCAGTCATTAAAAGTTTCCAAACCTCTGTGTTAGTCAGATACTGTCAGAGCCTCTCAGGAGATAGCTAAATTTAGGCTGGCTTGCCCTTCCTTCAGTCTTTGCTCCA
>NW_022196900.1:101210413-101212685 GCF_008632895.1 Mastomys coucha
GATTTGACAAGGAGTCTGTAGTTGTCATTTTGAAGGTCGGTGGAAGTTGCTTCCAACCTCTTCTCTCTTGAGACTTCCTTTATTTAGATCTTGTTTCCGCCCTAACTACTGTGCTCCATTTTCCCATGTCTTTTTATTATTCAATTATCCCAGCCATCACTTTGAGCATGGTTGTGTGACTGAGGGTGCATGCTTGTAGAAATGTGAAATCAGAACTGCGCTAAGGTAGGCCACCCCTGACCTGATGGAACCTTTGCAGGCATCCCAGTTTTATATTACAATGATTACTTACTATTGAAAAAATTAAGCCAACACAAACAAAAAGAAAAGTGATTTTCTTGTCAGGATACTCTGTAAAGAAGTCTTCTCCATCTGCTCTGCAGTTCAGTGATGTCACCTTTCTCTGAACTGTTTAGCATATTCCTATATGAATAAGAAGCACATGATTTATTTCTTGATCACTTATCAAAGGCACCTATTTTCAACTTCTTCTGTGGGTATTAGTTTTGCTTCTTCTGGAAATGGCCTGTGTCTTTGCTTAGATTCTATCAATATTAGAGATGAGTTAAAATGGCAGGCATTGCCTATGGATCCCATTCCCCTAAACTGAGCCACCTTGTCTGGCCTTAGTGGGAGAGGATGTGTCTAGGTCTTACAGTGACTTGATGTGCCAGAGTTGGGTGATACCCAATGGTGGGATCCCCCTTCTCAGAGAAAAAGAGGAAAGGGGGATGGGGGAGGAGTTGTGTGAGGGAGGGAGCTGGAGGAGGCTGCAGTGGAGATGTAAAGTAAATAAATTAATTAATAATTAATAAAAATGGCATATATGGTTTATCTAAAAAAAGATACTTAACTCAGGCAGGAAAAATGTTACGAAGGTTGAGAGCATTTGCTGCTCTTATAGAGGATCTGGATTCAGTTCTCAGCACATATGTGATACTTTACAACCATCTCTAACTCAAGTTCCAGGGAGTTCTGACAACCTTCTGCCTTCCCTGGGCACTACACACATGTGGTACAAGCACACACACATATGTATATGTATATGTATATGTATATGTATATGTATATGCAAAAACTCCTACTGTAACAGGGATCTATACCTTAGTTGGCTCCAAGACCTTAGAACAACTAGCTCCATGGAGGAAGGACCATTCAGACTGTAAAACTCAACATGTAGACAGCACCACCTGCCAAAACTAAAACGAAGTTCTAATCCTACAATATCCAAACACTTTTGCAGGAAAAAAAACCTCAAAATATACTAACCTTGCCTTTTAGCTTCTGAAGTTCTACTTCCTGTTAACTGTTCTTGTTAAAGTATGTCAACCAATAATATTGTTTTTATGCTTAAAAACTCATCCTGTGAACAACAATATGAACTAACTAGTACCCTCAGAGCTCCCAGGGACTCAACCACCAACCAAGGACTGCACATGGTGGGACTGCTTTTACTGGCAGCATGTGTATAGTAGAGGGTTGCAAAGTCGATCATCAATGGGAGGAGAGGCCCTTGGTCCTGTGAAAGTTCTGTGCCCCAATGTAGGGGAATGCCAGGGCCAATAAGTGGGAGGGGGTGGAGTGGCAAGCATGGGGAGGGGGGAGGAAACAGGGGTTTGTTTTTGTTTATGTTTGCTTGTTTGTTTGTTTTGTGGAGGGGAAACTGGAAAAGGAGAAATCATATGACATGTAAATAAAGAAAATATCTAAAAACAACAACAACAACAACAACAACAACAACAACAACAACAACAAACTCATCCTGATGCTTCAGTGCTTCTTAGAAGAGAGAACAAAATACTCACAGGAGGAAATATGGATACAAAGTGTGGAGCAAAGACTGAAGGAAAGGCCATCCAGAGACTGCCCCACCTGGGGATTCATCCTCTATACAATCACCAAACCAGGACACTATTGTGGATGCTGGGAAGTGCTTGCTGACAGGAGCCTGATATGGCTGTCTCCTGAGAGGCTCTGCCAGAGCCTGATAAATACAGAGGCACCCAACCATTGGACTGAGCAAGGGGTCACTGATGGAGGAGTTGGAGAAGGGACTGAAGGAGCTGAGGAGGTTTGCATCCCCATGGGGGGAGCAATAACCAGCACAACCAGCCAGACCCCCCAGGAACTCCTGGGGACTGGACCACCAACCAAAGAGTACACATGGCACAGAGAACAGGTTACATTCATTTAAGAAATGGTGAGTGTATTAAGATAGCCTATCCATAAAGTCATTCACCAACTGTTTCAATGAACAATGGTTCTGCTTGGA
>NW_022196900.1:101213389-101222502 GCF_008632895.1 Mastomys coucha
TTTCTTTGTTTAGTACATTTGGTGTTTTGATTATTATGTGATGGGAGGAATTTCTTTTCTAGTCCAGTGGAGTTCTATAGGCTTCTTGAATAAAGTCACTCACTTAAGTCAAATAGTTTTGACCATAGCAGGATGTCTGTATCCAAAAATCGTGCCTACAACTCATTCCTTGGCGCAGCAGAACTATCTACTCTCAGCTTAGCTTCGATGGAGGTAAAATCTTTTGGTGATTTGAGGCTCACTGAAGTACAGCCTTATTACAATGAAACCCAACGTCTAAAAATTGTTCTTATTTTGTGCTTGTACCACAGTAAGAGCCAAGATTTTAAACTCTCCTAAATACAAAAGAAACAAACAAACAAAAATACTTTATATATTTATGTTCATTTAAGAAAATACTAGTAGTGATGTATTATTTTGAAATATATAGTTAATATGTTTGGACTTATTTAAAATTTATATTGAGAAAAACCTATGTATTTTCAGTATTGTTGTAGACAAGCATCTACATAAGACTGTTAAATTGATTGTTGTTTTATATCAAACAACTTTTATAATACTCATTTTTATGTTATAATATTTTATAAATGTTAAGGAATATGACAAAAAAGATATTATAGGTATTGAAGAGGGGGTCTCTGGGAGGAGTTGGGGTACAAAAGGGAAACAAGAACATGATTTAATTCTATTTACTTAAAATATGTTTTTAAATGTTAACAAATTCAGATAAATTGAAATCATGTAACTTTTCTCATCATAATGCAATAAAAGTTAAAAAAAAAAAAGAGTACACATGGAGGGACTCATGGCTCCAGCTGCATATGTAGCAGAGAATGGCCTTATTGGACATCAGTGGGAAGGGAGGCCCTTGGGCCTGAGGTGCTCCATGCCCCAGTGTAGAGGAATGCCAGAGCAGGAAACTGGGAGTGGGTAGGTTGGTGGGTGGGGGAGTACCCTCATAGAGGGAGGGGGAAGGGGAATGGATAGAGGTTTCTGAAGAGAAGACCTGAAAAGGGGAAAACATTTGAAAGGTAAATAAAGAAAATATCCAATAAAAAAAGAAAGAAAGCACAAAAAAGAAACAAACAAACAAACAAAACAAAACAAAACCTCCTCCTGAGAAAGGCTTGGTGCTACACTGGGATTCTGAGCACTCAGTGTAGTTGCTGGCTTGCTAATAACGACTTTCGATTGGCTTAAACCCATGTCTGAGCAGTCTGTCTTCTCTGGTGAGCATCTCACAACGATACTGATCAATTAAAAGTAAATGAAGCATTTTATTTAAAAATCCTTCATTCAGTCAAACATTTCTCTAGTTGAGGTACTGGCCAGCATCTGGAGACCAGACATCTTTCAGAGACCATTATCTAGCTTGCCCTCTTGGACACCATAACCGCTTTGTTCCTAGCTCCTGGATTAGCTATGGGGTGGGGCACCTGAATTGATTGACCTCCACAAATTAGGCTGTCCCATCATGGGTTGTTCATGTTTTCCTCCACAGATGCACTTGGGTGGACTTTTACATGGGGCAGGCTATTCCCATCTTGAGGAAAAGGACAAAGCAAATCTGAGTCTCACAATCTGCAAAAGATATTATGGCCTTCTCATTGAAGGAAACCTGAACATTCACAAGGTAAACCCTCCAAAAGCCCCAACTGCACAGATTCCTACGTAGGGCAAGCTTCTGTTAAATGTAAATTCAAATATTTTAATTAATCTCACATCCACTTTGTAAGATGCTACAAGGAGAGGAGACAGATTTAACCAAATCAAACCTTTAAGAAACTCAAGAGGGTGTGTATAATGGCCTTTATGTTAAGCCTGCCAAACATAAATAAAACCACATGATCTCTCTGTGCATGAAAGGCCAGGGATTGTAGCAGGTGTTTTGATGCTGGGACTCTCAAAAAGAAGAACAACTACCTTGTTGTTTTAAATTATATACAATGACTCAGGGCAGGCCACCAAACTCAAGGACACAACGGCCATTTGCCTGTTAATGAAATAGGCCAAAGCACTGAGTGGCAGGTACTGACTGACTGTATCCCAAATCAGGCTTCTTATGCTCTAGAAACAAAAGCCATCCTATTCAATCAGCAACTCAAAGTCACAGTTCTTTATTACATTTTTAGAAACCCCATCTGACTTTAGAACCTTACCAGAGACTTAAAGCACAAGCCCTATTGTTTGTCACACAACCACTTCTAATACCTGAAGAGGAGCAATGAAGGTCCATCAACAAAAACTCCTGGTCAAGCCAATAGAATTTCTGACATTTCCAGAGATCAATCACCTGGCCAAAAGACCACCTCTTTTTTTTTAAGCCATGCTAAAAAGACAAGAGGAACAATTGTCCTTTAATGAGACACTGTACTAGTCCTTCCCAGAATTCCTGCTTCTCTGTGCAGTCCTTTCAAGCCACAGTGAGGTTCTGCTGGGTCTGCCCACATTTCTGAAGCTTGAGTCAGGAAGGTATTCTTCCTTTTTCTCACTCTGTCTGATGCTGGTCAGAACCTAAGTGTGCCTTTTCTGACACTTGGTGCTTCTTATTCTTTCTCTAAAGCCTCCTTCCTACCATGTGGCTGTTTGTCTGCCGTGTGTCTGGCATATTTTTCTCTCTTTCCTCCATTAATTTCCTCCAGGCGGCTGCTAAGTTTGATTGCTTGCCTGAACTGAGCTCTTTTTTCTTTTCTTTTTTTCATTTTTGTTTGTTTGAGACAGGGTTTCTCTGTATAGCCCTGGTTATCCTGGAGCTCACTCTGTAGGCTCCAGGCTGGCTTCGAACTCAGAAATCCGCCTGCCTCTGCCTCCCAAGTGCTGGGATTAGAGGCGTGTGCCACCACGCCCGGCTAAGCTCTTTTTTCTTGTAAACCTTAATAAAATTGACTCCATCCATGTCTCAGGATCATAGGAGAAGAGCTGCACTGGATGTACTGAGCACATAACTGTAGCTTGCAGGTGGAATAGAGCCCATGGCAGATACTAAATAGGTGAATGAAATGGTCGCACTGTGCAATGGCTACAATGATGGACTGGAAAGAAATGAGGGTTGTGGGAAAGGTAGTGAGAATTAATGCTTAATGACCAAGGAGGTGAACAGGACATAGGAGGTGTCACCGAATTTGGGTACCTGGTACTATGGTGATGCCATTAGCTAAGAAATAAAGAGGAGTTATTAAAGGCGAGAACAGCAAGGGATGAAAAAAAAATTAAATTGACTTTGAGCCTTCATGTGAGTCCATTACTAAATTTATTTAATAAGTTTTTGTTTCTTTTTTTGTGTAGTTTTTGTTGTTTGTTTGTTGTGTTTATTTGTTTTGAGACAGAGTTTCCATTAGTAGTTTTGGCTGTTCTGGAACTTATTATATAGATTAGGCTGGCCTCAAACTCATCAAATTCCACTTGCCTCTGCCTCGAAAATACTGGAATTACAGGTATACATCAGCACATCCAGCTTTAAGTTCTTTCATTAATGAGACTAAGAACCTCAAGGAGGGAACTCAACTTTTCCAGTCTCATCTGATGACCATAAAGGGACTCCTTGAAATTCTTGTAACAATATACGATGTCTCAGTATGTAGCTCTCAGTTACTGCTCTGGTGTCCTGCCTGCCTGCTGCCGTGAGGCTCATTAACTCATCCTCTGAAACTAAGTCCCAATAAACTGTTTCTTCTACAAATTGCCTTGGTCATGGTGTCTTATCACAGCAATATAAAATTAACTAAGACATCCATCCTCAGGTTGGCATGGAAAGACATCCTCAGCCAGAATTTCCCGAACCGTGGCTGAGTCAGGAAGCATCACAGAGTACAGAGTATGCTGCCTGAACCATCATCCCTTTTGATACAGGACCCACTGACCCCTTGTTTTTGCAACTGATTAACTTTTCCACAGCATAACCATATTATCTGTCTTATCTCTGGGGTAATTAGCCAAATAATCGAGCAATCACCTGAGGTCCTGGGCCTTTTGCCCTTGTTTTATCTTGATTCCTTTATGAAAGACCATTGTTTACTAGGTCTTCTAATGTCACAAACTATCCAGAGACTCCTTTTTTTTTAAATTTTTAGTTAAAATTATGAAGAACTTGAAAAACCACACAGCAAAATTAACCAGACTATGCATTTCAATAAACTTCTACACAATTGAAATAGCTATTCTGAATCTGTGGAGCTTCACATTGAATTTTACACTTTCACTATCATATATATATATCCCACTATCCACAACAGAGTTGAACTTGAAAAGAAATTAGCTTTATATTATTTTTTAGCTCAAGTGTCCTTGAGAACTGCACTCAGTTCTTTCTCATTACCTAAGATTTACCTTTTCTTGCTCTCTTTTCTACATACTATATTGCACCTACATGTACATTTGTCTATATATATATACATATATATGTATGTATATCAAACACATGATTAGCTAACTTTCCACATGATTGTGTGCTCATGATTAATATTGTATATCCTAAGTTCTTCCATTTTTTTACAAATTTGATGTTTTACAGCTAAAGAGTATTCCCAGAGCCTCTTGATGATACCAGACTCGACAAACTATTCAGCTCACCACTTCCCACAAGCAACAATTCCCCTGGGCTCTATATAGAGGAAGAGAAACATTACAAGACTCCTGCCTCCTGGGAATATATGGATCAAGTTTGTCAGGGGAATAACTTCAATTTCCATTTGACTTTGGCTCATGAAAACCTCAATATTTGGTATGCATAGTTCATGCTTCATTTAATATGAATCTAAAAAGCTTTCTAAAGTAAGTCCTGATTTTTTCACAGACCAAAAATCCAGACTCTACTGGTTATTGACTGCATGTTTGATCCATCCAGGGTGCTTTGCCCCAAGCTTAGATCTCAAGCTACATAATTTTAGGGGGTCTTGGGAGGTCTTGGGGATCTCATGTATTCCATGAAGATATTTCTTTGTTTTGTTTGTTTACTTTTTTGTTTATTTTTGTTTTCTGTTTTTTATTTTTTAAGGGAAGAACCCTGAAAGATCCACCCTAGGCCTTTTGCATGCTTAGAAAGATGAAGAACTGAGGAAATTAGCCTTTTGCAGAACTTGGCTATAATTCTTCTCTATCCACTCGTTCCCAAAAACTAATCAACAGCCCATTTCATTAAAATAATTCTCAAGAGTTAAATGGAAGAAACTCCCCAGAAGGTGGAGGCTGATATGCCTCTGTCAGAACACCTTTGCCATGGCAGAGGACATGAACCCACAGATACACAATTAAAAAATTGTCACTCATGGCCTGTCATATTTCCTAAGTTTTTGTTCTCTCTCTCTCTCCCTCTCCCTCTGTCTCTGTCTCTCTGTCTCTCTCTTTCTCTGTTTCTCTCTGTCTCTGTTTCTCTGTCTCTCTCGTCTCTGTCTCTCTCTTTCTCTCTCTGTCTCTCTCTGTCTCTGTCTCTCTGTCTCTCTCTGTCTCTGTCTCTCTCTGTCTCTATCTCTGTCTCTCTCTGTCTGTCTCTCTCTCCCTCTTTCTCTCTCTCTCTCTCTCTCTCTCTTTAGTTCTTAATAACTTCATTGCCATAGACTGTATTCTTGGGGCAAAGGGAGAAGTTTACATTACTACAAATGCCTATGCTTTGTTTATATTAGTTCTAAAAATGTTGAAATCTACCTTGAAAAGACTTAAGGAAAAGCAGCATGGTTTCAGCAGTTACCCTGTAGCCCTTGGAGTAAATGATTGGTTTTAAGAAATGTTCTGGATTTCCCGGAACATTAAGTCTATATTTACTTTCTGAACTACTAAAATCAATGATACAAATTTAACTGACTGTATTCACTGTTTAATTTATAGTAGATGTGTCTTAAAGATTTGTAACAAAATAATCATCAAGGGAACTCCAAAGGTGATGCCACAGACTGGGTTGATTGCATGACCCATATCACCAAAGTAGAGAGAAGTTCATTCCTCTAAACAGTGAGAGATAGACTCCTCTTACTTTAATCTACCTCAAAATAGTTTCAAAAGAATCATTTATGGTCACAAATTTCCCCAAGAATGGGGAGTAAAATATCTTATGTAGAATTTGTTAGTAAGAGTTTCAACATAGGTTGAATTTAAATTAACTCAGATACAAGAATCTGAAAGTTGTCCTTTTTGACTACAAATAAGTTTCTCTAGGAGGGAAAACCTTTATGACTACATGAAGAGCTCCAAAGAAAAGAGGGTGGCTACTGCATCCATTGAGGTGTCAATAGCTTAATCCAAGATATCCTAGAAGAAATAACAAAGGTCAGTTCTGTGTCAAGATAGAGTCAGAAAGTAAGATGCTCAACTAATTAAAAAAAAAAAAGGCCTCCATCAGAATGTCTTGTTAGTAAGAATGTCTTGTTAGTAAGAATGTCTTGTTAGTAAGTCTTGTTAGTAAGGATGTCTTGTTAGTAAGTACATCCTCTTGATTGATTACTGATGTAGAAGAGCGTAGCTTACAATAGGTGATGCTATGCCTAGGCTGGTGGTCATGGGTACTGAAAGAAAGCAGGCTAAGCAAGCTCTGGGGAGAAAGCCACCATATAGCCTTCTTCATGGCTGCTGTTTCATTTCTTGCCTCCAGTTTCCTGCTTTGAATTGCTGCCCAGTGACTGAATAAGACCTGAATGTTGTAAGCTGAAATAAACCTTCTTCTCCACACATTCTTTAGGTTACGATATTTTAGTCATAGCAATAGAAACTCTTAAGACAAGGACAGTGGGGAGTTAGTGACGAAGGAAAGTGAAGGCAAATAGACAGCAGCATAGTAAAGAAGTAAGTCTGACACAGAGAAGCAGTACAAAATAAAGGGAAAGCAGAAAAAATGGTAAGGGAAAGAAGAAGGGAATGTGGGATGGGCAGGGAGCAGAATGGGAGAAGGCCATGGAGAAGGTGAAGATGATTGAAGAACAGTGTATGTGACTATTGCTATGTCAACAGTAAAATCCTTTTATTTGTACAATAAACATGCATTAATAATTATAATGAAAAAATTTAATGATGATTTACAATACTTGGTCAGGTTAGCCATGTCTCATCACTTGTTGCTTGCAATTTTGTAGACAGAATCCATGAGCAAATGTTACAGATGATCAGTTGAGGCTTTGCTCCAAAATGTGGCATGGATTAATTGCCATGGTTAATGAGAGAGAAAGTTTGCCTGGAAACAAAACTGTGAAACTGAGGGGTGAACACCTTCAGGAAACCATCTTCTTTGGAGCTTTCCTGCGCTTTCTGGAAACAGAGGCAGTCAAGGCTAAGGGTGCCAGGTTGTACCAGCTGTACAAGGGGTGCCAGAGAAGTCCTCCCCAGGGAGATGAAATATTCAAAGAGGTGTTGTTTGAGAACAACTCAAGGGAAACCTAAGGGTTACTGGAACCAGATATTATTATTTTAGAGAACAATGGAACTAACTTATAGTGCCTCTTTAGCATCCTCTACTGGCAAATCTGGGTACTATGACACTTAGCCATGGAGAAGTAAAAGGCCTAATTCTCTTTCCATGTACAAGAGAACTGAGAGGAGTCTATATGTGAACAACTAGCATGTACGCCTCACTAGATACATGCAAACTAGGAAAAGAGAGATGGCTTCTACAAAGTATCCATTTTCTTTCTGTGGTCACCAGGGCATGCATGTATATGCTGTGGTATGTATGTGGAGGTCAAAGGAGGTAATTGCTTCTTTACTTCTACCATATGGGTCTTGGGGATTGAACTCAGATTCCCAGTCATGACAAGACTGAGCCTTTTACCCCCTGAGTCATACTACTCTCCCCAGATAAAGAGAATTTGTGGGACCTCACCCCACTGTGCAAAGAATTTGACAAGAATCCTTTATGTTCTTTATTTTTCTATTAATTAGTACTTTCAGGGAGGCTATATCGATGTCATTGCACATGTGTGAAGGTCAGAGGACACCTTTGTGGCAAATAGTTTTCTCCTTCCACTATGTGGGCTCAGGGGATTAATCTCAGGTCTTTGGTCTTGGCAGCTAGCATCTTTACCACCTGAGGTATCTCTCTAACCCTTCTTAATTTTTTAGTATAGCATATAGTCTGTGCTCATTACTCACAGTGCTTATGTTCCATGAGATTCCTACAACACTGAAGGAGTGAATCTTAAACCGTTACTTCCCTTAAGTTTATGTCATTTTTTTTTTTTCTAATTTAATTTACTTTTGTGTGTGTGAGTGTTTTGCCTGTATGTATGTCAGTGCACTATGTGAGTGCCTGGAATTTAGGATTATTGGGGGCTCAAAAGCCCTTTTGCCCACAGATAACTAGAGAAACCAGGAATGTTAATCATGAAGGGATGTTTTTTTAAAGGAAACACCTGTTTTCTATCAAGAAGGCTGGGGGGAGTAGACGTCATTAAGTAATTTGGTGACATTTTTGCTATCTGTGGAGACCAGCCTCACAGATAACGTTTATCCAAGACTCTTTCCTCCCTAGATATTATCTTTTAGCTCACAGTTAAGAGAAACCATCCTTTCAGGGGATGTCACATGTACTTCTGACCTCTATGTTATCTAAGTTGGTCTTTCCAGACCAGTTAACTCAGGATAATCTTCCACAGACATCCCCACAGGTCAACCCAATGTAGCAATATCTCACTGAGACTTTCTTCATATGTCAAGTTAGTAACTAAAACTATTATACTTAACACCTTGACAAAGTGACACACAAATAATTACTTTTAACCTCTACCTTCTACTCACTGTTCTCAATGTTATCTCCCCACAATATAAAATATGGTCCTGTTTAAAGACCCAAATAATCTTTAAAATTCCAAAATCTCTTAACTGTGAGCTCCTATAAAATTAAAAACATTCCTTTTTTTACATCAAATATTCTTACATCATACAATATCATGCAATATTTTTACTCCAAAATGAAAGAACAGGTTCCAGCAATGAAATAATAATACCAAAGCAAAATGAAAATCCAGCTGAAATAATATGAAATTTTGCAACTCCAATGTTCAGTATTTGGGACTCATGTAATAACTATCACATACATTTTCTTTATTTTCTTTTATGGGTTTTGTTTTTGTTTTTGTTTCAATTCTGCTTGTTTTCAGTCTGCTTGTTTATTTATTTTTTAAGGGTTGTTCATT
>NW_022196900.1:101222513-101224673 GCF_008632895.1 Mastomys coucha
GAGAGCAGGGACATGAGGCACATAACTAAACATATTAAAACCAATATAGAATAAGCTAATAGTCAATACCAAATTAAATTGAGAGAAACTTAAAGCAATCTCCATAAAATCAGGCACAAGGGAAAGCTTCCCATGCACTCCCTATCTATTCAATACAGTATTTGAAGTTCTAGATAGAACATTAAGACAACAAAAGGAGATCAAGAGGTTACAAATTGGGAAGGAAGAATCAAGGTACCAATATTCATGAATCATATGGTAGTATACATAAGTAAACACTAAAAGTTTACCAGAGAACTCCTGACTCTTTCCTCCCTAGATATTATCTTTTAGCTCACAGTTAAGAGAAACCATCCTTTCAGGAGATGTCACCTGTACTTCTGACCTCTATGTTATCTACGTTGGTCTTTTCAGATCAGTTAACTCAGGATAATCTCCCACAAACATCTCCACAGGTCAACCCAATGTAGCAATATCTCACTGAGACTTTCTTCATATGTCAAGTTAGTAATTAAAACTATTATACTTATCACCTTGACAAAGTGACACACAAATAATTACTTTTAACCTCTACCTTCTACTCACTGTTTTCAATGTTATCCCCCCACAATATAAAATATGGTCCTAGTGTAAAGATCCAAATTATCTTTAAAATTCCAAAATCTCTTAACTGTGAGCTCCTATAAAATTAAAAACATTCCTATTTTTACATCAAATATTCTTACATCATACAATGTCATGCAATATTTTTACTTCAAAATGAAAGAACAGGTTTCAGCAATGAAATAATAATACCAAAGCAAAATGAAAGTCCAGCTGAAATTATATGAAATTTTGCAACTCTAATGTTCAGTATTTGGGACTCATAATGTAATCTTGATTACAAAGGGCTTCAGTAGCTCCACTTATCTCTCCCACCTGTACTTCATTCAGCTTCTCCCTTAGACTTTCCACTCCACAACTAAAGCTATCCTTGGTAGATATCTCATAGTCCTGGCATTTTCAATATCATGAGGTCACCATTGTAATTGAGGCTTTGTCTTTGCAGCTTAATTCAGTGGCCTCTCAGAGCCTCTCTTCAGGGACTCTGATCCTGCCACACTGTACTAAGCCTCATTGACTTTCCATGACCCTCTCCAATCTTGCATCTTTCATGCCTTCAAATCTAGTACCATAGGAATGAAATTTAGGACAGCTTAAAATGTATTCGAGTCCTCACAGTATCATGTATTGGTCTCTGTGTTTAAATCTCAAGGAAACACTTTTCTGGACACTTGCTTTCAAAGACAGGGAACCCAGTCCTTTGAATGTATTAGGATCTCCACAAGATGGCACCTTCAATGGGTAAGGTCTTGCTTACAGGTTGTCCTTCCTATTGTCCTAGTGCAGCACTTTTCATATTCCCAGCTGGTCTCAGATACTCACAAGAGAGCCTTGATTTGAAAGCATGCCTCCTGATAGA
This sequence comes from Mastomys coucha, assembly GCF_008632895.1. Lineage (NCBI taxonomy): Eukaryota > Metazoa > Chordata > Mammalia > Rodentia > Muridae > Mastomys > Mastomys coucha. Next base: position 101,223,976 of record NW_022196900.1, read on the forward strand.
TGAAAGTCTACTCTCCAATTAAAGATTTGAGTCTAGGCAAGGCTTGGCACTCCTCAGAGTTCACTCTTTCATCCTATTCCTTCTTTCTTCCCCATTTCATGACTCTGTTTCTTACAAATGTTTATGAAATTTTCCTATGATCCATCCTAAGGGGAGATGGGTCTACAGAGTTCCTCTGCAAAGATTTTCAGGACAGAAAGAGAAAATGTGAAAAGGGTAGTAACAAGTGATTTTGACTTCGTCAATCAAGAGTGTGGCCCCTATAATGCTTTATTGTTACAAATATAGATTCATCCATCGGTGATCATGTGAAAGGTTGGTGGCATCAATTTGACACAGAGCTATAGAATAATGCCTGTAGGAAATCCCATCATATTCATTCTCTAAGGATAGTGGTAGATTTCTGGTAGATGCATCACTGAACATTGACACTGAAGGAAGAAAACAGACATAGTGAGAACTCATGCACCCAGCAGGTCCTCAACTCTGTCTTATGTCTGACCCTCATGACCTTATGACTTGAGGTATTCAGCAAAGCCCTTAGCTGATGTCAGAGGCCATCTTTGACTTATTCTAATTTTGTAATAACTATCACATACATTTTCTTTCTTTTCCTTTATGGGTTTTGTATTTGTTTTTGTTTCAATTCTGCTTGTTTTCAGTCTGCTTGTTTATTTATTTTTTAAGGGTTGTTCATT
>NW_022196900.1:101224684-101227005 GCF_008632895.1 Mastomys coucha
TTGTTTTTGTTTCAATTCTGCTTGTTTTCAGTCTGCTTGTTTATTTATTTTTTAAGGGTTGTTCATTTGCAAAGCTAAAGCATTTAATTGTGAATACTGAGCAATTATTTTACTACTGGCTTCATGCTTGAAATCTTATATACCCTTTATGAAACTAACTGTAGAACTCATAGCCTTTTGTGAACAAGGAAAAGAGAGAGCATACATATCAAATAAAACCATACATCCATGAAACCCATCTTCCAAATGGCACCAGGTCACAGGAACCCCCTGGTCCTCTAATCGCTTCTTGTAGAGTAGAGTGTCATCACGGAGAACATCATACTCACTGCTCACCAGAAAGGTTTCAGGAAGCTGAGCAATGATCTCATCATCTGCAAGTAGAGGTGAAGTTTCTAAACTGAAAACATGGTTGGTTTCCAAATAGGCACTCTCATTAAAAGGCCCAGGAAACTCAGGTTGTGGGCCGTGGCTCTTGAATCTTTGGGGGATGTTGTCAGAGCTGATCCATTTCTCATACTTTTTCCATTTGTCTGGAGGTATAAAAGTACCTTTCAACATGGCATCCATCCAGGACAGGTCAATGGCCAGATACTTACATGTACAAGTCATCACAAATTTCCTAGATAGAAATGGGGCATCTGAATACTGCTGGTAAGATGGTAACTGAAAATTGACCGCCTGGACAGCTGGATTAATCAGGACTTGAGCCCGAAACTGGGGAAGATCTTTTCTGCCCAATAACACCTGAGCAATAATGGCTGCAGCCACAGCTCCAATGCTTTCTCCACTAACCACCACCCGTGCAGGGTCTACGCCATAGGTTTTAAGTTCTTTCAAGAAGTGGATTGTGGCATTCAGGCAATCATGGTAAGCAGTAGGGTGATGATGGTCAGGAAGTTTGCGGTACCTAAAGAGGAAACCAACAATAACAACAAACAAGAAGAAAACATACCATTCTAGCACAGATAGGGTGTTTAGTGAAAATTATTCAAATAGTAATCTCTATGTTCAGAGAAGGCAAAGCCTGATTAAACCATAAGAATGATGCAAACAAATCAAGATGATATTTTGGTTAGCTTTAACTGTCAATCTAATAGCCTGTAGTTATCTGAGAGGAGAGCCTCAGATGAAGAATTTTCTAGTACAAATAAGCCTGTGGGCATGTCTGTGTATGGGGTGGTTACCTTGATTGTTAATTGGTGCAGAAGGGTCAATACCACCATGAGCAGCACTACTCCTTAGGTATATGGCCCAGATCTATTAAGCATGAGCTTACAAGCCAATAATGAAGGAGCACCCTCTATAGTTCATGTCATATTTGTCTGTGAAGTGAGTTCCTTGCTTAGAGATGATGTTTTGTGTATTAGTAAACAGGCCTGCCTTCAAGTTCCTGACATTACTTAATAGTGGACTGTGACTCAGAGTTATAAACTAAAACGAACCTTTCCTCTACTGCTTTTGGTTTGGGATTTCATCACATGACAGAAAAAAGAAACATAGGTGAAGAGTTACTGCCATTGTTTTGTACCTGTCTTTGAAGAACCAGAGACGGAGTCACAGAGTTCTCCATTCAATTCTGTATGGAATAAAAATCCCCACACAGGGTTATGCAAGTTCAAAGCTAATTGCACTGATATTAGGAAAACAAGCAATGACAGGGACAAGACAATGACTTTTCTTACTGCCTGTCAGTCAAAATGGGGAGGCAAAGATTAAAGACAAGATAAAGTTGGGTCAGCTGGACATAACAGGGAAGAACTGAGAAGATAAGTGGGCAGTGCAGGGCAGCAGGAAAAAAGAGAGGAGTTAGTGTGGTCTCTTTGTGTCTCAGCATTCACCCCAGGTACCGCTCACTGCAGTTCTTTGGCACCCCAGAGTCCCTTCTTTGGCTAGACAAAACCAGCCAGTGCCTCACATTACTCAAGATCTTTGTAATTCCCCCACAAAATATCACTATAGATAGCCAGGAAGCTTGTTGCATACATCTAAATCGCAAAGAGGATGTACAACACAAATGGTGTACAGAGACCCGTGGGCGTATGTCTATTTTTATGCTCTTCATGCAAGTGATTTTTAGGATCTGCAAGGTCTTCTGAGATTTGGGTTCTGAAAATGAAAGTTCAGATATCATGGCAGGCAAGTAAGAGGAGGTCCCTGAAGATTCTAAAGATGACATATTTCTTCTGCCATCAGAGAGAACCATACATGCTTAATGTGATAGCTAATTATGATGATCAACTTGATCACATCTGAACTCAACAAAAATTCAAGCGACATGTGTGAAGGGGTTTCGTGACTGGATCAGGTGAGGTTGGAAG
>NW_022196900.1:101228296-101229692 GCF_008632895.1 Mastomys coucha
TCTGTTTCACTTAATGAATGGCCATGGAGTGGTCCAGAGCATAGTAGGACCTTCTAATCTTGTTTTCACTCTACCACAGCTCAACCAGGTACTTTATGAAGCTAATGTCTATTATCAGCTACTTACCCCACTGCCAGAAGCACTGAATCTGTCTCCCGAGCCAGGTAACTGCATGTGTTGTGGTAAGAATCTGTAAGGCAAGAGCAGGTCTAATGCATCTCAAGAGGAAGATCTAAAACTTCTACCACAATCCTAGCACAGAAGCTTCCACCATGAGTAAGAAGGTGACTTTCTCCCTGTTTTCTGATTCTTGTCACCTCTGAAGTGACTTAGGCCAGATCTTGGTAAAGCCAGTCATCACTCAAAAATGTCAAGTCAGGGTTCAAGGGAACTTTTTGGCTCATCTTCTGTGTTATTTTACTTTATAGTAAGGAAACTGAGGAGTAGGAAGCTTGGGGGATCTGAAATGTACAAAGCCAAGACAGTGGAGTTTAGAATGATTTTCTAGGAATAATAATAATTTTATATATTTCATACAAAATAAAATGCACAAAGGCCAGATGGGTCATTTCAGGTAGGGGGATGGTACATCTGAACTTCCAGAAGGTGGAACCGCTACAATGATTAGGTTGCATATTCAGGTACAGTGCCAAGCAGAAAACCCGAGAAATGCGTCTTCAACTCAGCTGTGTTCAGCCTTGGCTGTTGTCATAGAGAGGGACTGGGTAGTCTATGGACATGTTCTGTCCAGGATGCCCAAACATGCTGGACTAACAACTCTGAAGTGGGAACTCAGAAACCAGGATTTTGTAAACGTCACCAAATAATTTAATAATAGCAGGCAATTGCTAGGTAGGAACAAAGACCTTCAATGATATGGTAAGAAGTGAAAACAGGTGTTGAGGCCAATGCACTGAGGAGTTTCAACTGAGGTAGGATGCTAGCTCCTCTATTCAAGGTTCTTAACAATCATGCTGCAGTCTTGCTGCATATTAGTGTCATTCATGCTTTCTTAAGTAGAAATGTCTGGGACTCTCTTAAACAAGGAATGAATTGCATTATATCAGACAACTTGGGTGTAAGTATGACACTAACAGACAGCCAACATGGAGTCCCTCTTAACCACAACTTTGGCCTTTCTACCTGTTCTGCTTCCATCCACTGTGTCCCACTCACATCCTTCCTTACCTTAAGAGCCTCAAGTTGCTACAGTTTCAGAGTTTTGTACTTGCCACTCACCCTACTTGGGATGAATAGAACAGGGTTGTGATAGGTGTATGTATCTCTGTATACTGAATCTAAAAGGCACCAGGACTTAAGCATAAGTAGCATTTCTATGGGTGTTTTACCACTGAAGAGCTTGGCAATCTAGGCTTACAAAGGTTTCTGGGATTGA
>NW_022196900.1:101229702-101230153 GCF_008632895.1 Mastomys coucha
GTAGGACTCATACCTTGATTCTGATCATAGATGTGAACATCATAGCAACACCTTCAGATGTAAAATAGCCATGGATATTTCTACCATCAGGGGACAGCAAGGAACCCCATCTCATCCTGTTGTAGCTAAGGAGGCAATCTATCTGACCTTGTCTGCATCGATACTTCCTGCTCATTTAATCATTTAATCCTTTGTAAATTTATCTTTTTACTCAACCATCAACAGGTAATTATAACCATGTGTTTATACAGTCAGTCAAAAAATACAAACAATAAGGCCAAGCAATGGGGAATCCAGCAACACAGCACAAAGGCCTTCTCTCCCTCTTAGCATTCTCACTCTAATTAGGGGCAGAAAGACAGCAAACAAGGAAACACAGGGATTGGTGAACCAAAGCAAGATCATATGGTTACAGATGACATAAATATATTTAACAATAAAGATGACATGA
>NW_022196900.1:101230164-101237594 GCF_008632895.1 Mastomys coucha
GGTGAACCAAAGCAAGATCATATGGTTACAGATGACATAAATATATTTAACAATAAAGATGACATGAGTGAAGTCAGAATGTAGGAGTTTAACTTCAGAATGGTAGAAAAATTCTGTAGGTAGATGTTGGGGGAAGCCATGCTAGAAAGGCCATTTGTGAAAAGGTCCAAGATCCAGTGGGAATTCACATATTCAAAGTCAGTCATGAGGAGAGGCACGTTTTGAGATCAAAGGGTATGCACAGAAGATCAAGAGTGATGAGCTCAGTGTGTCTACTGTGCATAATGACGAAGTCTGTGTTGTAGCATAGCAAGGACAGAATAAGACAAAAGTTACCGTATGGTGGAGAATATCAAAGGGCCGAGGAAGAGGCTCGACTGACTGTATTGAGGTGTGTTTTAAGAACCCTGTTGTTCAGAAAGAAGAGAAACCTACAGATTAAGAAACTGAGAAGAGAGTGCCATCATGATTCCCAGCCGAAGGCGTTGGGTGCTTACAGATTGATTGCACTATGGTGGTCCAGCAGAACTGAGGGATATGTGTGAGTTTAGGATCTTGGATGAGCCAGTGCTTTTGAGAATGAATGGATGGGAAGAAAAATACCAAGTACTTGGCTGTGTGTGACACTATGTTCCCTTCTTGACTAAGACATATTATAGAAAACATTTCCATAAACATGTCAAACTTATTGACTTACACAACCTGCAGGCTCAATTTGAGTTCCCCCAAGGATTTCTGACTACTGTTTCTTTGGCTACCTGCTAATGATTTCCAAAGTGAATGTAGATGTAGTTATGTCAGTAATAGAACCCCGTCCTTTTTTATGCTTCAGAAATTCTTCTTACCAAGGCTACCAAACACACAACCTCCTCCATGGTAGAAGATGATGCCTCTCCGGGGGCCAGAGGAGGTTGCTTTGGGCTGAAACAGCCTCACAGGGATTGTACCAAAATGCATCTTCTTCACCAACACACCAAAGTTATTCTTTGGCACCAAGAGGTCTTGTAAAAAGCGGAAAAAGTGGGGCATGGAGCAAATTTTCATCTTCTCCAGTACATTCCCCTGGGGAGAGAAAGAACAAAAGACAGTTGGCTACCTTCCAAATCCACATTATAACTATTGCCCAGTAGTTACACAAAAATTGCCCAATAGTTACTCTGTGTGGCTCAACTCCAGGTTTAACCATAGTTCCTAATTTGGTAGATTTGTTTCATGTAAGCAAGTGAGTGCCTGGTTGTGAAGTTCTAAATATGAGGGACATAAACTAGGAAAGAAAAAATGATTCCTCATTGACATCAGGATTTCCCAGTGGCCTTTGCAACAAACACCAGTGGCCCCATGGTTTTTGTTCTATGCTAGCTCTCATCTCCTTTCTTCCATCTGATCTTCATTTCCTAGTTACATATGTGCCTTTCCCATTGCTTTACCAATTACTTAAAAATACAACATGAGGTCTTGTGGTCATGGCACACACTTTTAAACTAAGCACTTGGGAGGCTGAGGCAGGTAGACAGGTAGATCTTTGTGAGCTTGAGAGCAGTCTACCCTACATAGAGAGTTTCAACACAGCTGGAGCTACCAAGTAAGACCCTGTCTTATAGAAATAAGAACTTTGAACATTTCTTTAGGTGCTTCTCAGCCATTTTAGATTCCTCAGTTGAGATATCTTGGTTTAGTTCTATACCCCATTTTTTGATTTGGTTGTTTGGTTTTTAGGTGATTAACTTCTTGAGTTCTTCATATATTTTGGAGATTAGCTCTCGATCAGATGTGGGATTAGTGAAGATTTTTTCCCCAATCCGTAGGTTGCCGATTTGTCTTATTTATTGTGTCCTTTGCCTTACAGAAGCTTTCCAGTTTCATGAGGTCCCATTTATCAATTCTTGATTTTAGACTATGAGTCATTGGAGTTCGACTGACTGAGAAACACCTAAAGAAATGTTCAAAGTTCTTAGTGATCAGAGAAATGCAAATCAAAATGACCCTTTGATTATACCTTACACCAATCAGAATGGCTAAGATCAAATCCTCAGGTGACAACACATGTTGGAGAGGATGTGGAGAAAGAGGAACACTCCTCCATTGCTGGTGGGATTGCAAACTGGCACAACCACTCTGGAAATCAATCTGGAGGTTCCTCAGAAAATTGGAAATAGATCTACCTGAAGACCCAACTATACCATTCTTGGGAATATACCCAAAAGATGCCCCATCATGCCATAGGGGCATGTGTTCCACTATGCTCATAGAGACCTTATTTGTGATAATCAGAATCTGGAAACAACCTAGATGTCCCATAACAGAAGAATGGATACAGAAAATGTGGTTCATTTACACAATGGAATACTATTCAGCTATTAAGAATGAGGACATCCTGAGTTTTGTAAGGAAATGGATGGAACTAGAAAATATCATCTTGAGTGAGGTAACTCAGACCCAAAAGGATACATGGTATGTACTCACTAATAAGTTCAACTTTTGCCAAAAACTTTGTACCCTAAATTAGGTGACTCTGTGAGTTTTTCTAATAATGATTTTATTCACAAAACAGGACTAATTCCTATGCCCTTTAGAGCTTTCTGGTTGCCACAAAGTAGGTGGCTTATGAAATTTCCCAAACAATAAAGTTTGGTAATGGTGACCCTCTCTTCCATGATACCTTGAGTATCAAACAAATACTTGTTAGAGACTATATGGTGCTCCTTAAGTGTGAGTGACAGAAATACAATCTACTGGTAAGCCTGAAGTCAAGGACACTTTAGATTTTTGAGGCATCAAAGGGTGGGACTACAACCTGGTAGCCTCAAATGTCTCAGAACAGGTCAGCCTTGGACTATAACTACTGTATCATCTGAGGTGGAGACTGAATTGCTAAGTTCAGCTTTTTACTCTTAACCGGTTGATAGATACCAGGACATGTTATAATAGTAGACTCCACCTACAAGATTAAGTGTATGAAGCTTGCTTGTCATGTGACTTCTCATCTTATAGAGGAAAGCACCAATGACATGAGAACATCTTTAGAACTTTACAGAATCCACAATCACATCCCCCAATGCCATTCTCTTCCTTTCCCCTCCTCTCTTTTACTACACTGAACTCTGATGATCCTCCAAATTCCAGGCCCATGGATCTCTCAGGCAACAAGATCTGCATGTGCCTGTTCCCTCATCTTCTTTTAGTTTCTAGTTCAGGTGGCACCTCTCAGCAAGACAGGTATCCTCTGCCTCTCTCTAGCAGAAATTATGGTCTCCTTCTGCCTTTTCTTCCTCATAGTCAGGGATGTTCAAAAGTGTGTGTTGCTTGCTACTACAAGGAGTCTATGAATGATGTTTGTCTTATACATTCACCTACCTGTTTTTAAAGCCTTGTTGACACATGTCCAGACAATGTATTCAAAGCCCAGTGTGCTAAAGTGTATAGTCCCAATGGACACACAGAGAGACTGAGGACAACATAGGGGATAAATACAGCACAGCACTGGCTCCATAAATGAGCCTTTTTGTGTTTGTTAGGAAATAAGGAAGGAGAAGTTTTCCCTCTTCTTTTGTGGAATGCACTGAGGATGGAAGGTTCTAAGAGACTTTTCCGAGAGTGAGCAGACAAGGACTGGGTCTGTCTCCTCTAGCTCATCTCCAGATTCTCTCCCAACTCTGTAAGTATACTTTCCACCAAGCTTGGCACTGTACAGAGGTCCAGTCCATGGTTACTCAATAAAAGACCAATAGAGTGACTAAACACTGAGGTAGTTAACCTAGGCTTCCAAAATGAAATTGTCATAAGCCCAAAGAGGATCTTCAAACAACTAAGAAAATAACTGTATACAACTTTTTCCTGTTGAGGGTAGTCAGGGACAATGACACTCTACATGGGGCCACAGTATTTAAGAAGTCCTTGTCACAGTGTCTGTCATCATCACTAGCTAGTATGTACTATCAGGTGCTCTTAAATTATGTGGATCTTTGCCAAGTTTTTCCCAGGGCTGGGATCCTCTCTACCCCTAACAAGACTGAGTAATAAAAACATCATCATCATCATCATCATCATCAACAACAACAACAACAACAACAACCTTACCAGTGTTATTGCCAGCTGGAAGAAGTAGTGGAGAATGTGAAACTTCACTCGTTGGCGAATGGGAGGAGGAACATGGACAGTGAAGATCTCTTTTATGAGAACCCATACACTGACCCCCAGAACCAGGAAGCTTGCAGTGGTGAAGAGCATTATTATCAAGATCATGATGGTATTGTTCCTTCAGAATAAGCTGAAGAAGACCAATCTCCCTGAAACGGCTTATAGAACTCTCTCCTCCACGAATCCAGGTGCCTTATAACACAGAGAGTGACTTCAGAGCCTGTCCCTTCCCACTACAGGCAGCTACGACATTCTGGGAACATCATTTTTGTGATGCCCAAGAGATTGCATCAGATCCCCACCTGGAGTGGATCCCTGGCACCTTGTCCTCAGGGCAGGCAGGGCTTTACCACTGGCCCTGGAGCATAATCAGCTGGTTAGACGTGTGACACAATGTGAGGAAGCACTTGCTGAGGACTGATGTCAGAGTATGATTACATTCATGTGTGATTTAGGAAACTTGTAGAAGTCATATCAAGGGCCCTATAGGTCTTCCTTTTCTCCAGAGCAAAATTAGAGACTTGAGATATGGCCTTTTGTGTCAAGTAACATTTGAGGAAAACCCAAGAGGAGTATATGGAAAAGTTACCCATATACTGTTCACTCTTCCTGCTGGCCTGATATGCCTGGTATCAGAAATTACCTTCACAGTTGCTCCTTGTTTTCGCCCCATCTTATTTTTTGTCTCATACATCAACATTTTCATGATATAGCTGATGTCCCTGGGAATTAGCTAATTGAGAGACAAAAAAAACAAAACAAAACAAACCCCTCAACTCTGAGCACATTTTTCCTATATAAACCAGGACATGTATGATGAACACCATCTCCTTTATTATATTCTCAATGACAAGCAAGTATGGTGATTTTACCAAATAGCTAGAAGACTAGACAATGTACTGTACTGCAATCTCTAAAAGTAATGTGTATGAGACAGAACCATAAGCATGATGTGGGAACTATTCTATAGCCTTTCTTTGAACAGTAAGGAATACATTTGAGACTGGACTGTCTATCTAGAAAAAACTTATCATGCCATAAAAGGGAAGAATTGCAACAAGAAAAAATGCATATGGACATTCTACCCAGTTCAATATTGGAAAAATCAATAATTTAGCACAAAGTTAGGAACCTTATAACAGGGATGTATGACCATCAGAAATATTCTACGTTTAAATTGCTTGAGTTGAAATGTCAGATGTGGGATGAAAGAGCCTCTCACAGGCTGCCTTGTGAGTATATGGGACATAGGGGCTCATGGGATCAGTCTTTGTCCATGGAAGCAGAAACACTGGGCAATATAATTCATTTCTTCTTGAGACAAAGGTTGCATGATCTGAGACAATAAAAAGGGATCAGCCTCTGATAAATGGCCTCATAGGAGCCGTTAGAGACACTTGATTATTGCTGGTTGAGTCCTCGCATGAATGTCAAGAACTGGGGGACAATAGAGGAAGCATAGAAATTACTGGAGAAACTGTGTATAATAGAGGTGGTATTTCATACCCAGTCCATGAGATGAGATGAAAAAAGTTTTCAGGAGAGAGCAAGGAAGAAATTGGTTAGGGAGGTATCCATGAGTTAATAATGGCTACTTTCTGTTTTTAAAAAAGTGAGTGTGAGTGGCTAGCAAGAGAGTTCAATGAGTAAGGGTGATTAATGCCAATTCTTATTATCTGAGTTTGAGTCCTAAATTACATATGGTGTAAGGAGAGAACCAAGTCCCAAAAGTTGTCCTCTAGTCTATTCACATGTGCTGTAGCATGTATATGCTTGCATGAATACACATAACATACACGAACACACACAATGTACTCACACACTCCTTTTCTCTCTGTGTGTTTGTGTGTAAATTTAGTGGACTGCATGATTAACAATTTATAGAGAGATGATTTGTTGAAGATTGTGCATTTACATGGTTAGAGAAAAGATATACCTCGGGACCAAGAGGTTATTGGGTGAAATTTTTAATGCTGGGAATGAGTTATCACCCAAAATTTGTTGATCTGCAAGTGTTAAATCTACATACACTAGCAATAACAACAGAAATCATAATTGTTATTGCTGGTACTCTTTTGTGCACAGTAGACCTAAGCATTAAGAGTGTATCGCTGAAGACATTGCACTTTGGTTACAGGCCACAGAGCTAGCAGACTGGTAGTAAGTTATATGTTCTCTACCTACTGGCTGCCTTTGGTAGTACCAGACAAAGGGTGGATAATTGCTAATCAATAGTCCTGTTCCAATATAGATCTTGTTTTTTTTACTAGATAATGTCTTTTTTTTTTTAAAGATTTATTTATTGTTATGTGTAAGTACACTGTAGCTGTCTTCAGACACACCAGAAGAGGCCGGCAGATCTCATTACGGATGGTTGTGAGCCACCATGTGGTTGCTGGGATTTGAACTCAGGACCTACGGAAGAGCAGTCAGTGCTCTTTCCCACTGAACCATCTCACCAGCCTGTTGCCTCCCCCCCCCCATGCCTGCCACCCAACTCTCTCCCACTTATTGGCCCTGGCATTCCACTACACTGGGGCACAGAACCTTCACAAGGCCGATGTCCTCTCCACCTATTGATGATAGAATTTGCAATCCTGTACTATACACATGTTGCCAGTACAATCAGACCCCTCCATATGCAGTCCTTGGTTGGTGGTTGAGACCGTGGGAGCTCTGAGGGTACTAGTTAGTTCATATTGTTGTTCGTCCTAAGGGGCTGCAAACCCCTCAGCTCCATAGGTCCTTTCTCTAACTTCTTCATTGAGGACCCTGTACTCAGTTCAATGGATGTCTGTGAGCCTCTACATCTGTATTAGTCAGGTACTGTCAGAGCCTCTCAGGAGATAGCTATATTTAGGCTGGCTTGCCCTTCTTTCAGTCTCTGCTCCATAGTTAATTTTTGCAACTCCTTCTGTGGGTATTTGGTTCCCCCTTTTAAGAAGGAATGAGATGTCCAACTTTTGGTCTTCTTTCTTCTTGAGTTCCTTGTGGTTTGTGGGTTGTTCTTCCTGCATTCCAAACTTCTGGGCTAATAAACACTTAACAGAGAGTGTATACCGTGTTTGTTCTTTTGGGATTGGGTTACCTCACTCAGGATGATATTCTCCAGATCCATCCATTTCCCTAAGAATTTCATAAATTCATTGTTTTTAATAGCTGAGTAGTAAGTAGTCCATTGTGTAGATGTACCACAATTTCTGTATCCATTCCTCTGTTGAGAGCCATCTGGGTTGTTTCCAGGTTCTGGCTATTATAAATAAGGCTGCTACGAACATGGTGGAGCATGTGTC
>NW_022196900.1:101237605-101238164 GCF_008632895.1 Mastomys coucha
TCTGTTTCCATGATCTGTCCATTGCAGAGAGTGGGGTATTGAAATTTCCCACTACTATTGTGTGCTGTATAATGTGTGCTTTGCGCTTTAGTAATGTTTCTTTTATGAATGTAGATGCCCTTGTATTTGGAGCTTAGAGGTTCAGAATTGAGAGTTCATTTTGGTAGATTATAACTTTGATGAATATGAAGTGTCCCTCCTTATCTTTTTTGATCACTTTAGGGTGAAAGTCAATTTTTTTCGACATTAGAATGGCTACTCCAGCTTTTTTCTTGGGGCCATTGGCTTGGAGAATTGTTTTCCAGCCTTTTATTCTGAGGTAGTGTCTGTCTTTGTCACTGAGGTGTGTTTCCTGTATGCAGCAAAATGTTGGGTCCTGCTTACGTATCCAATCTGAAAGTCTGTGTTTTTATTGGAGAATTGAGTTCATTGATATTAATAGATATTAAGGAAAAGTAGTTGTTCCTTCCTGTTATTTTTGTAGTTAGAGGTGGCGTACCATTCATGTGTCTATCTTCTTTTAGTTTTGTTGGAAGATTACATTTTTGCTTTTCCAGGG
>NW_022196900.1:101238855-101240847 GCF_008632895.1 Mastomys coucha
GTGATCTCCTGTAATTCTTTACGGGATTTTTTTGTTTCCTCTTTAAGGGCTTGTACCTCTTTACCTGTATTCTCCCGTATTTCTTTAAGTGAGTTATTCATGTCCTTCTTTTAAGTTCCTCTATCAGCATTGTGAGACATGATTTTAGATCCAATTCTTGCTTTTCCGATGTTTTGGGATATCCAGGACTTGCTGCAGTGGGAGTACTAGGTTCTGATGAAGCCAAGTAGTCTTAGTTTCTGTTGGTTGGATTCATGCATTTGCCTTTCTCCATCTCTTGATTTTTGGTGTTAGATGTTATTAGTGTCTCTGACTAGAGCTTGTCCTTTCCCTGCCACCCTGCAAGTCTTCTGAGTCTCATGGGGCCTTTGCCTCCAGTCTAGCTGCTCCCACCTTAGAAACTCACCAGAGAGAAAATGGTGGCTCTCACCCGAGTATCTGGGTTAAGGCGCTCCCTGGAGGTTGGTCCTCCACTTGCAGGGAGGGGGCAGAGAATATCGCTGATCCACCTCTGTCAATAGGATGCTGAGAGCATCCTTTCCCTGCAATTCCTCTGAGACTCGTGGGGCCTGTGCTTCCCTGCTGACTGCTTCTGTCTTAGAAACTCACCAGAGAGAAAATGGTGGCTCTCACCCGAGTCTCTGGGTTAAGGCGCTCCCTGGAAGTAGGCTCTCCACTTCCCAATATAGATCTTGCATTCTTTTCTACCAATGTCCCATCTGGATGTGCCTGCTGATCCAACAGTAGCACAACATTTATGGACACACACACACACACACAAACACACACACACACCACTATGGAGGCCATAATCCCCTATGGTGGAGTAACTACTATTGTTTCATAAAATGAGTGACTTAAATTACTTTCTAAAAAATTATGTTTATATCTATAGTAGAATATTGCTAATGTCAGTTTCAGTCATGGAAAGAAACTTTGTTTATTCTTTGGTTTCTTGTTTTACAATGAGGGATTATTACTGTAAAGACTTATAAGTAGTTCCAAGGAATAATTAACTATTGGTTTGTAATAGTGGACCAATACTCAGCCATATGTGAAAATTAGATGTAATTAGATATTCATGCAATTCCCTCTATTGCTTAAGTAACATCATAAAAGGAGGAAACGGGATGTTGGAGGGCTGTCTGGTGATTTCCTCTTAATTGGAACATTCCTTAGAGGAGAAAGGAGAGAAGCTCATACAATACCCCAGACTCAGAAAGTTAGCACATTTGCAAGTTTGTTCTCCAAGGTCATATAAGCAGAAGCAATGGGTATGAGGGCAGGTACAGCAGTGTACCAAGATTTCTGGGCTACTCTTTTCATGAGTCATCCATCACTTGTGCAGGGCTGAGATTCTCAGTGAGGCAGCTGCCTTTGAGTCACTCAGGCTTCAGTTAGTGACTCCAATAACCTGGTTCATTAAACTAACCTTAGGTGAAGTTTCTTCTCTGGCCTCTCATTGTGCTTCTTTGGGGATGAATAGACAATGGTTTTATTTCTCAAAAAAAAAGCAACTTAATTGGGTTCCTATTATTGTAAGCCATGGAAGAAAAATACATGGAAGAAGAGTGTGAAGGTGGAAGTTGTTTTATTTTATCTACTTGGGAAGTTGTTGCAATAAAACACTGACCAAATGCATGTATGGAGGAAAAAATTCTAAAAATTTATGTTTATATCTATAATAGAATATTGCTAATGTCAGTTTCAGTCATGGAAAGAAACTTTGTTTGGTTTTTGGTTTCTTGTTTCACAATGAGGGATTATTACTGTAAAGACTCATAAGTGGTTCCAAGGAATAATTAACTATTGGTTTGTAGTAGTGGACCAATACTCAGCCATATGTGGAAATTAGATGTAGTTAGATGTTCATGCAATTCCCTCTATTGCTTAAGTAACATCGTAAGAAGAGGAAACAGATATCACCACAGTGCATCATTAAGGGAAGCCAGGCTAGGAATCTGGACACAGGAACTGAAATAGTGACCATAG
>NW_022196900.1:101240858-101241916 GCF_008632895.1 Mastomys coucha
GAAGCCAGGCTAGGAATCTGGACACAGGAACTGAAATAGTGACCATAGAGAATGATACTTTCTTTATTGTACAACCTAGGACCACCTGCTTAGAAGTGGTACTCTCTGTAGTGGGCTGAGCCCTCCCACACCAATCCATCAATAAAATGCTTCACAGACATACACACACAGGCTAGTTTAATGGGGTCAATTACTCAATTGAGGCTCCTCTTCTAGGTGTTTGCAGTTTGTATCAAGTTGACAAAAAACATTACAGAAATGGGAGAAGTACCATTGCTACAACATAAAGCACCCTTTACTGTGAAAACCCAGATGAGGGCCAGTATGTAACTCTACTCTAGATCCTTCACAGACTGGCCTCACTGGCATCTTCATTTCAGATTTCTGACCTAGACCAATGAAAGAAAATAATTCTGTCATTTGAATCATCTGGTTTATAATAGTTTGTCATGCCTCCCTAGTAAGTGGGCTTATAAGTATTGGCATGCTCTCTTTGTATATCAGTTTAATGCTAGCATTCTGATGAGCGCTGACTTTTTTTTTAACCAACAGCTAGGGAAGCCCTGGTGCTGCCAAAACCCACATGAGTGACCTGAAAAACTGATCCTCCCTTTGTTGAACTTCAGTTAAACAGTTGCCCTGGCTTACATTTTATCTCACTGTGTGAGTTCCTGAGTCACAGGCACCTGTTTAGTTTGTATCCAGGTTCAGGCACATAGAATCTACAAGATGCCCCAAGCTGTGGACCACCATAATAGAAGCATAAAGATGTGATTAGTAGACTTAAAGTTGCACTTAATAGTATTCTACATTTACATATGTTGACATGCTAGAATTCGCCCAGCCTTGTGCAAAGAATAGAATCTCAGGGCTTCATCCCAGAGATGCAAGGATGGTTCCATATATGAACATTCATCAATGTAATTCACTATATAAACATACTGAAAAAAATCACATGATCATCTCATTTGATACTGAAAAAAATTTCGACAAAGTCCAACACCCCTTCATGTTTAAAACCTTGGAGAGAGCAGGGACATGAGGCACATAACTAAACA
>NW_022196900.1:101241927-101243118 GCF_008632895.1 Mastomys coucha
CCACGTGTATGTGGGCATTCTACTGTTTATGTTGTTATTGAGGAGCAGCCTTAGTCCATGGTGATCTGTAGGATACAAGGAATTATTTCAATCTTCTTGTGTCTGTTGAGGCCTGATTTGTGTCAATTATATGGTCAATTTTGGAGAAGGTACCATGAGGTGCTGAGAAGAAGGTATATCCTTTTCTTTTAGGATAAAAAGTTCTATAGATATCTGTTAAATCCATCTGTTTCATAACTTCTGTTAGTCTCACTGTGTCCTGGTTTAATTTATGTTTCCATGATCTGTCCATTGCAGATATTGGGGTTTAGGAAAGTTTCTTGCATAAATGTAGATGCCCTTTGATTTGGAGCATAGAGGTTCAGAATTGAGAGTTCATCTTGGTAGATCATACCTTTGATGAATATGATGCATCCCTCCTTATCTTTTTTGATCACTTTAGGGTGAAAGTCGATTTTATTCCATATTAGAATGGTTACTCCAGCTTCTTTCTTGGGGCCATTGGCTTGGAGAATTGTTTTCCAGCCTTTTATTCAGAGGTAGTGTCTGTCTTTTTCACTGAGGTGGGTTTCCTGTATGCAGCAAAATCTTAGGTCCTGTTTATGTACCCAATCTGATAGCCTATGCCTCTTTATTGGAGAATGGAGTCCTTTGATATTAATAGATATTAAGGAAAAGTAATTGTTGCTTCCTGTTATTTTTGTAGTTAGAGCTCCGTTCATGTGTCTAACTTCTTTTAGTTTTGTTGGCAGATTACATTTTTGCTTTTTGAGGGATGTAGTTCCCATTCTTGTGTTGGAGTTTTCCATTTATTACTCTTTGAAGGGCAGGATTTGTGGAAATATATTGTGTGAATTTGGTTTTGTCATGGAATACTTTGGTTTCTCAATCTATGGTTATTGAGAGTTTTGCTGGGTATAGTAGTCTGGGCTGGCATTTGTGTTCTCTTAAGGTCTGTATGACATATGCCCAGTATCTTCTAGCTTTCATAGTCTCTGGTGAGAAGTCTGGTATAATTCTGATAGGCCTGCCTTTATATGTTACTTCACCTTTTCCCTTACTGCTTTTAGTATTCTTTCTTTGTTTTGTGCATTTGGTGCTTTGACTATTATGTAGCAGGACAAATTTCTTTTCTGGTACAGTCGATTTGGGGTTCTATAGGCTTCTTGTATGTTCACGGGCATCTCTTTC
>NW_022196900.1:101243877-101244881 GCF_008632895.1 Mastomys coucha
AGGTTCTGATGAAGCCAAGTAGTCTTGGTTTCTGTTGGTAAGATTCTTGCGTTTGCCTTTCTCCATCTCTTGATTTTTGGTGTTAGACGTTATTAGTGTCTCTGACTAGAGCTTGTCCTGTCCCTGCCTCCCTGCATGTCCTCTGAGGGGCCTTTGCCTCCCAGCTGGCTGCTCCAGTCTTAGAAACTCACCATAGAGAAAATGGCTCCTCTCACCCGAGTCTCTGGGTTAAGGCGCTCCCTGGAGGTTGGTCCTCAACCTGCAGGGAAGGGGCAGAAAATGTCGCTGATCCACCTCTATCACTCAGAAGCTGAGAGGATCCTGTTCCTGCCACCCTGCAACTCCCCTGTGACTCGTGGGGCCTGTGCCTCCCGCCTGGCTGCTCCTGTCTTAGAAACTCACCAGAGAGAAAATGGTGGCTCTCACCCGAGTCTCTGGGTTAAGGCATTCCCTGGAGGTAGGCCCTCCACTTCCCAATATAGATCTTGCATGCTATACTACCAATGTCCCAAGCAGGATGTGCCTGCTGGTCCAACAGTAACCCAACATTTATGGGCACACACACACACACACACACACACACACACACACACACACACCACTATGGAGGTCATAATCTCCTATGGTGGAGTAACTACTATTGTTTCATAAAATGAGTGTGACTTAAATTACTTTCTAAAAAATTATGTTTATATCTATAATAGAATATTGCTAATGTCAGTTTCAGTCATGGAAAGAAACTTTGGTTTTTGGTTTTTTGTTTCGCAATGAGGGATTATTACTGTAAAGACTCATAAGTGGTTCCAAGGAATAATTAACTATTGGTTTGCAATAGTGGACCAATACTCAGCCATATGTGGAAATTAGATGTAGTTAGATATTCATGTCATTCCCTCCATTGCTTAAGTAACATCATAAAAAGAGGAAACAGGCATTACCACAGTGCATCATTAAGGGAAGCCAGGCTAGGAATCTGGACACAGGAACTGAAATAGTGACCATAG
>NW_022196900.1:101245532-101246894 GCF_008632895.1 Mastomys coucha
GAGAGCAGGGACATGAGGCACATAACTAAACATATTAAAACCAATATAGAATAAGCTAATAGTCAATAACAAATTAAATTGAGAGAAACTTAAAGCAATCTCCATAAAATCAGGGACAAGGCAAAGCTTCCCATGTACTCCCTATCTATTAAATACAGTATTTGAAGTTCTAGATAGAACATTAAGACAACAAAAGGAGATCAAGAGATTACAAATTGGGAAGGATGAAGTCAAGGTACCACTATTCATGAATCATATGGTAGTATACATAAGTAAACACCAAAAGTTTACCAGAGAACTTCTGCAGATGAGAAACAACTTCAGCAAAGTGGCTGGATACAAAATTAATTCAAAGAAATCAGTAGCTCTTCTTTACACAAGTGATAAATGGACTTAGAAAGAAATTAGAGAAACAACACCCTTCACAATAGCCACAAAAAATACCTTGGTATAACTCGAACCATGAACATGAAAGGCCTATATGATAAGAAGTTCAAGTCCCCTGAAGAAAGAAGATATCAGAAGATGGAAAGATCTTCCATGCTCATGAATTGGTAGGGTTAACATAGCGAAAATCCCCATCTTACCAAAAGTAATCTTCAGATTCAATGCAATTCTCATATCAAAATTCCAACAGAATTCTTAGCAGACATACAAAGAGCAATTTTGAACTTCATATGGAAAAACAAGAAACCCAGGATAACAAAAACAAGTCTGAAAAATAAAAGAACTTCTGGATGGATAAATATCCCTGTTCTCATGCTGTGCTACAGGGAAATAGTGATGGTATTTGTATAGAAACAGACAGATTCATTAACAGAATTGCATTGAAGACCCAAAAACAAACCCACACATTTATGGATACTTGATTTTTGACAAAAAAGCCCAAATCATATGGAAAAGAAGAGTATTTTTAACTAATGGTACTGGTATAACTGGATATGTGCATGTAGAAGAATGTAAACAGATCCATATTTATCACTCTGCACAGAGCTCAAGCCCAAGTGGTTCAAGGACATATACCCAAAAGATACTGCAACATGTAAGAAGGACACATGCTCCACCATGTTCATAGCAGCCTTATTTATAATAGCCAGAACCTGGAAACAACCCAGATGGCCCTCAACAGAGAAGTGGATACATAAAATTTGGTACATCTACACAATGGAGTACTACTCAGCTATTAAAAACAATAAATTTATGAAATTCTTAGGGAAATGGATGGATCTGGAGAATATCATCCTGAGTGAGGTAACCCAATCCCAAAAGAACAAACATGGTATGCACTCTCTGTTAAGTGGTTATTAGCCCAAAAGTTTGGAATACAGGAAGAACAACCCACATTCCACAAGGAACTCAAGA
>NW_022196900.1:101247482-101260576 GCF_008632895.1 Mastomys coucha
TTTTGGAGGGGAAACTGGGAATGGAGAAATTTACATGTAAATAAAGAAAATATCTAAAAGAAAAAAACAAATAAAAGAAAAAGGATAGTGGTCTTATGCCAAATAAAAAAGAAATATACAGGCAAGAAAGGAAAATTTAAACAAGGATCAGAAAAATTGAACTTTTGTAGAAAGCTAAGTTTGATACAACAGCTAGTAGGGAATAACTTTTGATCTGTTAATTCTGTGCCCAACCAAACAGATCACATTCAAATAGAATCATCCTATCTGGCATTTCTGTAACCACAAGGTCTTTATGACAGCAATCTTAAGGAAGAAGATATTGAGTTAAAAAGAAGTTGATCTTATTATAATTGTTTAGCTCTTATTAAATTGATGTTTGCTTGTTTTGTACCTCTTTCAATATTCTTATGAAATCAAGGAAGACTTTAAAAGAAAATGTATTTTGAAACGTTGTATGATCAATGAACAAAGTTTCTGAGGAAATTATTTTATGTCTAAATAAAGTGTGAAAAAAAAAATCAGGTACAGAGCCGAACAGAGAATTCTCAACAGAGGAACCTCAATTGGCCGAGAAGCACTTAAAGGAATGTTCAACACTCTTAGTCATCAGGGAGATGCAAAACAAAATGACCCTGAGATTCCACCTTACACCAGTGAGAATGATCAAGATCAAAAACTCAAGTGACAGCACATGCTAGTGAAGATGTGGAGAAAGAGAAAATTCCTCCATTGCTGGTCGGATTACAAATTTATACAACAGTTCTGGAGATCAATCTAGCAGTTTCTTAGAAAATGACATTATTTTTATTTTTCTTCCTTTTAAATCTGTGAATATACAAAACCAAACAGGAGTTTGCTTTTTATTTTTCTTTTAAGCAGTTATGCACAAATACTTTACCAAAAGCTATGGCTATTATTCAGTGCTTTCCAAGGTTTCATAAGAAAGTATTATTCCTTCATTATCAAAACTGCATAGATGTAAATATTGAGATAAATAGAATACTTTTACTAAAATGAAAACCTATTTTGTTACAAGATATATTGTTAAGCAATTTTAGGCATAGATATAAGATCTAATGACAGTAAACAAAATTAATTTGTTGGTTTAAAAAATTTTCATAATTGCTTTTTAAAAATAATAACAGCCTTATTTATATTTAATACACATATAATATAGTACATACTTATAGTAGATAATTACTAATAAGATATTTAGTTGCTTTTGTTCTATACCTCATCATTATTTAAACTGTAGAATATATTGACTAGGAGAAAAAGCTTGAAATCCTAATCTGGTATTTTTCAGTATCAAACTTTTGAATTAACTCAAATGCAATAGGAAAGCATTGCTTTTATTTCTGCAGTAGCTATAGCACCTAATACTGGCTTACACTTAATAAGTACTCACAGATGCTGAATCTCTGTTCAAGGTACTTTATGCTTTCCTGCTAAGCCCAACATACTGTTTTCATTACAAAGTGCATTTATACAAGTAGTTAATCAACCATGCCCAGAATATGGAGAAAATATTGGATGGGGATTTCTGTTCTGCTTAGCCAAAGTTGATGGTATTCTACAAATAACAGAAAGATAATGGATGCCAAACAAATGTCATGTCAATTGGCAGTATTCAGAAGCAAGTTTTCCTCCTGTGTTGCATTTAAAATTTAATTTGTGATTTTCTGATTATTGCTGTTTCTGGCAGTTCAAGATGATCTGTTCAGTTCTGTCAAATCTTACATGATATTTAAATTTATTTAGATACAAAAAGGAGTTTAGAAAAAACCACATTAACCATGTGGCATAAGTATTGTGAATCTTTTATTTTATAACTTCAAATTATGAAGAATCATTTGTTAAAATAGTGTTGGGAATTAGAATCTCAAATTAAGTGCAAGTTTAACTTAACAGCATTACTGAAAAATAGTGCTGTATACAAAATGACTTTTAATGTGTTGTTCTGTCTGCAAGACTTTGTTAAAAAAAGACTATCATTGATTAAAGTTTAGTATTTACATGAAGTGAGAGAATGTCAAATGTGTTAAGAAATTTTGTATGGCATATCCCAAGATGATAATTTTAGGTATTGGCTAACAGTACTAAGTTAATGTTAGTTTAATGTTATCATTAAAATCCCTACATTATGAAGCATGCTAAGTTATAAATAGTTCCTTTAAGTCATTGGTTGAGACTGAAAATATTATGCATAAATTTGTGTTGTATAAATTCCAATAAAAAGTAAAATACTAAAAAAAGAAAGAAAATTGAGCCTCTCAGGAGACAGCTATATCAGGCTCCTGTCATCCAGCACTTGCTGGCATCCAAAATAGTGTCTAGATTTGATGATTGAATATGGGAAGTATACCAAGGTGGAGCAGTCTCTGAATTGTCCTTCATTTGACAGTACCCGACTAATACAGAAGTAGAGACTCACAGCCATCCATTGGACTGAGTACAGGTTCCCCAATGAAGAAGCTAGAGAAAGGACCTCAGGAGCTGAAGGGTTTGCAGCCCCTTAGGACAAACAACAATATGAACTAACTAATACCCTCAGAGCTCCTAGGGACTAAAACTCCAATCAAAGAGTACACATGGTGGGACTAATGGCTCCAGCATCATATGTATAGCAGAGGATGGCCAAGTTGGTCATCAATGGGAGGAGAGGCCCTTGGCCCAGTGAAGGTACTATGCCCTAGTGTAGGGGAATGCCAGGGCCAGTACTCAGAAGGGGGTGGGGTGGCGAGGAGGGGGAGGGAGGAGGGAATAAGGGTTTGTTTTAGTTTTGGGGTTTATTTTATTTTATTTTATTTTATTGGAGGGGAACCTGGGAAAGGTGATATTGTAAACAAAGAAAACATCTAATTTTTAAAAAGTCAAAAAAAAACCTACTAAAGCACAAAAAAGAAAGAAAATTTAGCTGTCTATCAAATTAAGTGAGCATAGAAAACCAAGTTTTATGATCCATTGATCCATTTGTCAAAAACTCAAAATATTAATAGACTATCATATTATCTATCAATATAAGCTTTTCCTTTGCCAAAATATTCTTCAATGTATAAAAATTGATCTATTCACTGTTTTACTTGTTTTCCAAAGTACTATTTCACTTCTGTATCATTGGAAAAATATTTCCTGTCTGAATTTCTTTTATGTTCAGCATTATCCACCCACTTCACATGTGGCACATGTGAAGATAATTGTGTGTCACATAGATGAGAGAGCCTCACCATGAACATACTGCCTCTGTGTCTCAAAAGCTTTTCTTCCCCCAGCTGTATGATGGAGAAGAAATCCAGGACTCAGCAAAGGTAGATGTCCAAGACCCAGAAGCAAAGAACTCTAAAGATTGTCATCCTGTGTCTTCAGAAGGATACCATTTATAGAGGACAGAGATCCCAACTTAGCCCAAGCAAGGGCAAAGTTAATGTTTGGTTTTTAGAGAGAACAGTGTGGTCAACTCTGTGGATAATCATAAATTCTACTCTATCCAGACTCACTTGCTTCACCAAAACAATTTTCCCACTAAAAAAATAAATACCAACTGTGAAAAAAAACAAAAGAAAGAAAATTGAAAATAGTTCTACCTGAAGACTCACTTATACTGCTCCTGAGCATATACCCAAAAGATGCTCTACCATACAATAAGAAAACACACTTCACAATGTTAATAGCAGCTTTATTCATAATAACTAGCAACTGGAAACAACCCAGATGCCCCTCAGCTGAAGAAAGGATATAAAAATATGGTTCATTTATATAATAGAACTATTGAGCTATTAAAAACAAGGGCATCAGGAATTTTGCAGGTAAATGGATGGAACTAGAAAAAATCATCCTGAGTGAGGTAACGTAGACACAAAAGAACATGCTTGGTATTTACTCACTGATAAGTGGATATTAGCCATAAAATACAGAATACCCATGATATACCTCACAGACCCAAAGAAGCTAAACAAGAAGGTTCAACAATGATGCTAGAATTTCACTTAGAAGGATCAGTAAAATAGTCATAGTAGAGAAAGGGAAGGAGGAAACTGGGTGGGAGAAAGGAGAGGAGAGATGAGGAGAAAGGGTGGATCAGATCAGGGGTGGAGAGAGACAGGAGGGAGGGCCAGAGGGCCAGGAGAATGAATTGAAATCTGCAGCTGCTGGGGGTGGAGTGGGTGGGAAATGTCTAGGAAGTTCCAGATACCTGGGATGGGGAGGCTCCCAGGAGTCCATGAGGGTGACCTCAGCCGAGATGCCAAAAAGTGGATATGGAACTTGAAGAGGCCACCTCCTGTAGGCAGGCAGGACCCCTAGTGGAAGGAAAAGGACACCAATCCACCCACAATTGACCCCAAATTTGTCCTGTCAAAAAGAAATGCAGGTTCAAAGATGGAGTAGACACTGAGGGAATGGTGAACCAATAACTGGCCCAACTTGAGATCTATCCTATGGGCAAGTACTAATTCCTGACCCTACTGATGATACTCTTGTTATGCTTGCAGACAGGAGCCATAACTGTTCTCTGAGAGGCTCGACACAGCAACTAACTGAAACAAATGCAGAGATCTACAACCAAACATTGGTTAGAACTCAGGGATTCATGGAAGAGTATGGGGAAGGGCCTGAAGGGGATAGGAATACGGGGAAGGGCCTGAAGGAGATAGGAACTCCACAGGAAGACCAATGGAGTCAACCAACCTGGACCATTGCAGGCTGACAGAGACTAAGCCACCAACTGAAGAGTATACATGAGCTGGACTGAGTTCCCTGGTACATATGTAGCAGATTTGCAGTTCAGTCTCCATGTGGGTCTGTTTGTGGATTGCCTTGGTGTTGTTTATATTTTGATGTTAATCCTATGGCAAGGAGCAGATCATGTACTTAGGTGATTTCATGTGAACCTGCTGCCCAGTTTAACTGAAAATAAAGGCTAGAGCCTATGATTAGGCAGTGGAAGAGAAAGACATGGCTAGAAGTTTTAGATTAGGGAGTGAGGAAGGAAGAAGGGAGATGGAGGATGGAGGGAAAAGTTGGAGGAAGAAGAGGTGGAAGATGGAGAAGACCTATGTGTCCTGGACAGCTCTAAGTAGTTAGGGATTTCATAGCTGGGCAATAGAGTAGTATAGTTGTATATTTGCCCAATCTAGGCATGCAGCTTGTAAATATAGTAACTGAGTTGTGTGTTCTTTGCACAGGCACGGTAGGGTTAGGTATTTACTGATACAAATCTGACCGATATAAATATAAGTGTTTTCCATTCATGGGGCTAGAAGGAGCTGAGTGAGACCAGAGTGATATAAACCAGCCATGGAAACTAGGGCTAGACAGCCACTTAGAGCTAGCCATGGGAGTAGGGTGAGATCACCATTGCCAGCAACTGACTGGAGAAAGTGTGGCTTTTTAAAATTCACAAAATGTGGGTCCCCCAACAACTGGAGCAGGGACTGTCCCTAAAGCTGTTGCCTGACTGTCAAATCGATTCCCCAACTGGGCTGCCTTGTCTGGCCTCAATGAGAGAGGATGATCCTAACTCTGCAGAGACTTGATGCTCCAGGATATGGCAGGGGGAGACTCTCTCAGAGGAAGTGGAAGTGGGGATGGGAGAGAGATTCTGTGAGGGGGGATTGGAAGGGAGGGCAGTGTTTGAGATATAAATAAATAAAGTAAATAAATAAATAAATAAATAAATAAGAACTTCAAGGCTCATGATCATGGAGCAATTGGATTCATCTTTAGATATGCAACCTGAAGGACCCCCTATATAATGACACTAAAACATCACAAAACATAGAGTTCATGATTGAGGGTGTGGGCAATACCTAAATATTTAATGAACCTCTGCTTTAGTGTTATTCTTTATAAGGCAAGAGAGACCATGGAGAATCTGACAATGAGTCTTGGATTTTTTTCTTCAGACAATATAATCTTGAAGCTATAGAGGACACATGACTGTACTTTCCGATTCAAGTCAAGATGGTTACTTGGTTACATTGAATGTACAAAGAAAAAAGATGCACCGTTGATCATCCTGCTTAGCCCATAGATTTCTGTCAGTGATGAATGATCATGACTGAATAAGAATATATTTGGTTTCTAAGACTATTACATTATTCTTTTATATACTAATATATAGGGAAAAAAATGTCCTAGATCCTGAGCTATAAGCCATTCAAAGGCAACCCAATGGAGCTATGATCCCTCACCTAATTCTCTAAACTGTTACTCACCAAGCTAGACCTCTTGACTAAATCATTACAAATGCATGTATGTATGTATGTATTATGTATGTATGTATGCATGTATGCATGTATGTACATGCATACACACACATAAATTTTGATGCCCAGGTCTTATATTAGAAATCTTCCTGGATTAACCTTATGAACAGCTGAATTATGGCTGTGTCACCACACATAGCTACAAGCATGTATTTTAGATCTTTTCCTGATTTCCCTGTAGGCTATATAAAGCAGTTATCTATACTGACTCTGGGTAGAAGAAAAAAGCAATAGTCACAGATACAAGTTTTAAATGACTATTAATTTTTAGGACCAATATCGATGGCTTGGCCTGGGAAGTAAACATAGGCTCTTTCTGACGTTCCATGATAGAAGGACACTTGCTTCAGTCCTACTTCTTGGCCTGCAGATGCTCTTGTTTGCTGGAACAAGCATACTCACATGCTGGAACATATAACACAGAAGGCATAAGAGGAACATAACTGAACCACAATGGACTTCTGATCCTCGAGTAGGGTCACTTTGGTGGGAAGATCTATACATAGAGCCTGCACCTTCCTCCCCTTATAGGACAGTAAATCAGAAGCAGTTCTACATCCCAATGCCACTACAGAGACTAAAGCTGCCATAGACAAATCAAAGAAGTATCTATCACACAGATTGCATTCACCTGACTAGAACATGCAGAAGTGTATTGGAGAATGACTGTGGATGATTCTGAAATTACTCAAGCAGTTACTCTGGATGAAGCTGCCCTACAGATGTAGCATCTTATTACAGCAAGTAAACACAGCACTTGGAAAGTGGTTGTATGCTTGCTGTTGGGGAAGTGCGCAAGAGGAACAGGAAAACAGCATTAGAACCCATGGAATGGAGTCCACCAGTTAGCACAGTCATGATGGCTGTGTCTCAGAGAGACAGAGCCCCAAGGATTATGTGTCTTGAGAATTTCATGTTGGTGGGAAGTTTTGTTAGGCTTGTTGTCTTTGTAGTCATCACATATCTCATAAACTGAGTTGTATGAAAACTCTAAGGGGCTTTGCAGCCCCTTGCTGGGCAGTATCATTGGCACTTACAATAATAGTGATCTTTTTCAAGCTTTGTCGCCTGTAACAAAAAGTTCCTCAATAGAGGGGGCAGGAAGACTATTGAGAAAGGAGTCCTCTCACTGATTCTGGTGTTTTCTTCCTGCCAGACATCTTAAGTTCATAATACCCTGGCGTACAGTTTCTTCAACTTAAAGCCCCACTACCAAAGGTTCCTACAGTGTTTGCCTTCTGCAGTACCCAGGAGACACCATCCTCGAATGTTATTAGCTTCTCTTGTACCACTCATTCAGCTTTGCAGCAAAACAACAGCAAACTACTTCTCATTGTACATCTAGCACTCAATGGCAGGCTTTCAAGATAGCTGTGGTCATGGACTCCAGCATAAAGCTTGGATACAGAAATAATGTGGATGCTTCTCACATCCATGAATGCTTTTTGCTCACCATCCTCTTTTTAGTCCCTGACTACTGCAATATCAAAGTAGTATCTACAGTCTTTTGGCCACATGACTAAATCATCCCACTGTCATCAATAGAGAAAATCAGAATGCAGTTCAGAGGACTGTTATTGCTGCAGTGTCATCCTGATATTGTAAAATACAAAAAAGAGCAGACATATCTATGAGATAAGACTGCAGGAGTGTGCCACTGGCCCTCCCACACAGAAGCTGATGATCCTGTTCTTACTAATTGGGCTGGACAAAAAGTCAGGTGAGTGTCTGCTTGCCAGTGGGCCAACAATGTGTTTACTTGTTCCATTAAAGACACCCACCACATCTGGAGAGCAGCTGCAGTCATTGAGTGAATAATTTCAAGATAATCAATAGTCATTCCCCAAGGTTCAAGTGGCTTCTGAATATTTTAGATGTGGGGAATGATATCAGGGTATGAAATTCTTATGAGACTTATACAGAGTTTTTGGGCTCTGCAATAGTCTATGGGATCCAGTGTTTATTCATCTTTACTGTGCTGACAAGAAGGAAGGTTCAGGGACTTGCACATGGCCTCTACTACAACAAAAACCCACTTTGTGGTCAGAGAGCAAGTGAGTGTTTTCTAGCTGTACCCCAGTGTACCTATGCTCTATATTATTCTGGCACAGCAATATGAGTCATTTGTTTGTGTTCCAGTATGTCCACTTGAGGAAAGATACCAACTGTCAATGAAACTGTAAGTTCACAAGGCTAGTACTAATTCAGAATATGCTATAACAACTTGGTGTGGGGAGTGAATATGCTCTTTTCTTCTGAAAATAATTGATCTGGAAAATCATTACCAGTACCTCCTGTCAATGGTTCCAAGGAAGTCTGGAAAGACCATTCAGCAGGTAAAGGCTCTTGCTGTCAAACCTGATGACTTGAGTTCCATTCTCAGAACTCATATGGTCGAAGGAAAAAAACAATTTCTGTAAGTTGTCCTCTGACCAACACACACACTAGCTTCCTCTTACATAAGTAAAGTTGCATATATAATATAGCATAATTATATACTTAAAAAATTCAAGGCTATTCCCGGAGGACATGGTTTCTGCTTTAATCTAGAGGCTCAAGAGCTATGAACAGAATTGTGCTTTGGAATTGGGTGGGAAGGCATGACTCTTGACATCAATGGCTTCAATTACACATCTGGATAAGACACCTTTCCTATTATAAGGATGAAGCAATTCTACAGTAATCCACTCATCCTTTTTAATCCTGTCACACATGGTAGATAAACAATGGCCAGGCTTCTTATAGTTGAGGTATTCTTATTGAGAGAGTAAGTCATGCTGCTTGTAGTTAAACGTGCACCTTTGGCTCTGCTACACGGGGGCTTGATCAGCCTGATGGAATTTAGAATACCTACATAAATATAGTTACCCCTTACTTTCATAATTGTCCTGCCAGAAGAGTGTGTATTAACTGTGGCATAATCTTTGCTCATATGTTTCCCAGTACTATAGTGAGCTAATATCTACTGGTCATTCCAGTGAAAAGGGATGCTTGGTGTGTTGAATGTGCAAACTGCATAATTTAAATGTAACCTAGCAGACCTATTTCTTCAAGCCTCTGATACCAGCACCTGGGAGGGAGATACGGGTGGGTCTCTATAAAGTCAAGACCATCTTGCTCTACAATATGAGTTCCAGGACAGATGAGGCTACACAGAGAAACCCTGTCTTGAAAAACCAAGAAAAGTACATCTCAACTTCATAAAACATGGACATCAATGAGCCCATGTTTTCACTTAAAACTCATATCTATTGGGACTACCTTTAACATGAACAAGCCAATAAAATGTATTTGGGATCTCTAGGAGGGGCACCCATACAGATAAACTGTACTTTATTCATCATTTTGTTTGTGCCTTTGGAAAATATATTTAAGACCCATTCTGTAATATACTTTTGGCCACTGAACTTTACACTTCAGTGTTTAAGATGTCAAGGAAAAAAATCTATATTTTATGCATATGACTCATGTTTTCATTGATGTACATTAGCCATTTCTTGCAGTTCTTTTGATGCATGAAGGAGTGCAACTTTCATAATGGATTAGTGTTAGAAGTCACCTAGGAAAGGCTATAGCAAGCAAGTTTTCTGGTGATGGTCCACCATTTTGCATGGCTGTGATGGGTAAGCTCCGAGATGCAGGGTCCTCGGAGCCTTCATCCCAGGATTGCTTCTTGCTACTAATGTGTATTTCCTGTCACCATTACATAGCCTAATGATTATTCCTGGGTTTTCCTATTGGGCAGATTTCCTGAAAAACCTTTATGAAGATGTACTTGCATATGGTAATAGTGTATAGATGAACTGATGATTTAATAATTTCTCACCATGATTTTATAGAATTTCTAAATTGACACAAGCAACTTTAATACCTCTATAAAATAAAAGCTGAAAGATTTATGTGTCACAGGCTAATTGTACTAGGAAAAGAAAGCAGTCTTGGTACAAATTTATGATCAAGGAAAAATGTTCCTTCTAGGTTAGGAAAGAGGCCACTATCTGATAACTAAAGGTTATAAACTTAGAATTTGTTGTAGGTGCAAGGACAGAAGATAACTGATGGAATAATCCAACTATACCAGGCTTCAAAATAATGAGACTCCAGGCAGATGATTTATCTCTTGACAAAACTTTGATGATTTATGATGTAAAATATTACTTTAAACTTACAATGAACTTATGGAACTAGTAACAGATAATGAATGTTTAGTTAGGTACTAGTCTTAATGGAAAGACATATAAACAATTTTGCTGTAATTCCTTAAGTCTTCTCAATCTAGACATGAACTATTGCCTTAAACTTACTATGAAATAACAGAATGTAAAAGTGGTTAGGAAACAATGTGATCAATTATGTTGAGAAAGTATAAATACTAAGAATGGCAATAAAGAGGTGATTTTAACCCTTCACTGTTTAATCCATTATATGTGTTTCTGTGTGTACTTGAATTTTCTCTTTTCTTTCTTTCATCTTCTTTTCTTCTCTTCTCTTTTCTGTTCTTTTTCCTTCTTTCCTTTTCTTGTATCTCTTGTTCATGAAAAGTTAACGAACTCCAAGCTTATGTCCTGGCCATTGAAGGGCCCTTGCTCCAGAGGAAAAAAGAGTCCTATAACTAAGCCTTCTTTTCTTAATCCCCTGATGATATCTGCAGTAGTTATTGCCAGAAGCTAGTGGGTTTGTATCATAGAATAGTTAAGAGTTTTAAAAAGAGGAAATTTACCAATAGTAGACTACTTTTGCCCCTGCAATTACAATTTTAACTCAGTAATCTCCAATTCCACCTATAGCTGCCTGCCTTAGTCCACACTGGATGTTGGGATGTTCGTGGCAGATTAGGTTTCCTTGTCAAAGCAGATAAACATCTGATTGGATCACGATAATAGGAACAGACTTTCAGTGTACCTACCTAAAACAGAATATCAGAGAGTCATGTACAAATGGGAAGGTTCATGTCTAAGACTCAGGAAATAAGCTACTTCTTTTTTTTAATTAGATATTTTCTTTATTTACATGTCATATGATTTATACTTTCCCAGTTTCCCCTCCAAAAAAAAAAACAACAAGAACAAGAACAAACCCCTATTGCCTTCCCCCTCCCCCTGCTTGCCACTCCACCCTCTCCCACTTATTGGCCCTGGCATTCCCCTACACTGGGGCACAGAACCTTTACAGGGCCAAAGGCCTCTCCTCCCATTGATGATCAACTTTGCAATCCTCTACTATACACATGCTGCCAGAGCAATCAGTCCCACCATGGTTGGTGGTTGAGTCCCTGGGAGCTCTGAGGGTACTAGTTCGTTCATATTGTTGTTGGTCCTAAGGGCTGCAAACCTTTCAGCTCCTTTGGTCCTTTCTCTAGCTCCTTCATTGGGGACCCTGTACTCAGTTCAATGGATGGCTGTGAGCCTCTATGTCTGTATTAGTCAGGTACTGTCAGAGACTCTTAGGAGATATATTAGGCTGGCTTGTCCTTCCTTCAGTCTCTGCTCCATAGTTAGTCTCTGCAACTCCTTCCGTGGGTATTTTGTTCCCCCTTTTAAGAAGGAATGAAATATCCACATTTTGGTCTTCCTCCTTCTTGAGTTTCTTGTGGTTTATGGGTTGTTCTTCCTGTATTCCGAACTTCTGGGCTAATAACCATTTATCAGAGAGTGCATACTGTGTTTGTTCTTTTGTGATTGGGTTACCTCACGCAGGATGATATTCGCCAGATCCATCCATTTCCCTAAGAATTTCATCAATTCATTGTTTTTAATAGCTGAGTAGTACTCCATTGTATAGATGTACCACAATTTCTGTATCCATTCCTCTGTTGAGGGACATCTGGGTTGTTTCCAGTTTCTGGCTATTATAAATAAGACTGCTATGAACATGGTGGAGCATGTGTCCTTATTACATGTTAGAGTATCTTTTGGGTATATGCCCAGGAGTGGTATGGCTGGGTCCTCTGCTAGAACTATGTCCAGTTTCCGGAGGAATAGCCAAACTGATTTCCAGAGTGGTTGTACAAGTTTGCAATCCCATCAGCAATGTAGGAGTGTTCCTTTTTCTCCACAACCTCTCCAGCATCTGCTGTCACCTGAGTTTTTTATTTTAGCCAATCTGACTGGTGTGAGGTGGAATCTCAGGGTTGTTTTGATTTGCATTTCCCTCATGACTAAGGATGTTGAAGATTCCTTCAGGTGCTTCTCAGCCATTCAGTATTCATCAGTTTAGAATTCTTTGTTTAACTCTGTACCCCATTTTTAATAGGGTTATTTGGTTCTCTGGATTCTAACTTCTTAAGTTCTTTGTATACATTGGATATTAGTCCTCTATCAGATAGAGGATTAGTAAATATCTTTTCCCAATTTGTTGGTTGCCGTTTTGTCCTATTGACAGTGCGTTTTGCCTTACAGAAGCTTTGCAACTTTATGAGGTCACATTGGTCAATTCTTCATCTTAGAGCAGAAGCTATTGGGGTCCTGTTTAGGAAATATTCCCCTGTGCTCTTCCCCACTTTCTTTTGTATTAGTTTCAGTGTATTTGGTTTTATTTGGGGGTCCTTGATCCACTTGGACTTGAGCTTTGTACAAGGAGATAGGAATGGATGGATTTGCATTCTTTGACATGCTAACTGCCAGTTGAGCCAGCACCATTTGTTGAAAAGGCTGTCTTTTTTCCACTGTATGGTTTTAGCTCCTTTGTCAAAGATCAAGTGACCATAGGTGTGTGGGTTCAATTCTGGGTCTTGAATTCTGTTCCATTAATCCACCTGCCTGTCTGTCACTGTACCAATACCATGCAGTTTTTATCACAATTGCTCTGTAGTACAGCTTAAGGTCT
>NW_022196900.1:101265078-101270216 GCF_008632895.1 Mastomys coucha
ACTTCTGTTAGTCTCACTGTGTCTTTGTTTAGTTTCTGTTTCCATGATCTGTCCATTACAGAGAGTGGTGTGTTGAAATCTCCCACTATTATTGTGTACTGTGCAATGTGTGATTTGAGCTTTAGTAAAGTTTCTTTTATGAATGTAGATGCCCTTTGATTTGGAGCATAGAGGTTCAGAATGGAGAGTTCATATTGGTAGATCATACCTTTGATGAATATGAAGTGTCCTTCCTTATCTTTTTTGATCACTTTAGGGTGAAATTCGATTTTATTCAATATTAGAATGGTTACTCCAGCGTTTTTCTTGGGACGATTTGCTTGGAAAATTGTTTATACTTTGGTTTCTCCATCTATGGTGGTTGAGAATTTTGCTGGGTATAGTAGTCTGGGCTGGCATTTGTGTTCTCTTAGAGTCTATATGACATATGCCCAGGATCTTCTAGCTTTCATAGTCTCTAGTGAGAAGTCTGGTGTAATTCTGATAAGCCTGCCTTTATATGTTACTTGACCTTTTTTCCTTACTGCTTTTAGTATTCTTTCTTTGTTTTGTGCATTTGGTGCTTTGACTATTATGTGACGGGAAGAATTTCCTTTCTGGTCCAGTCTATATGGAGTTCTATAGGCTTCTTGTATGTTCATGGGCATCTCTTTCTTTAGGTTAGGAAGTTTTCTTCCATAATTTTGTTGAAGATGTTTACTGGACCTTTAAGTTGGAGGTCTTCACTCTCTTCTATACCTATTATCTTTAGATTTGGTCTTCTCATTGTGTCCTGGATTTCCTGAATGTTTTGGGTTAGTAACTTTTTGCATTTTGCATTTTCTTTGACTGTTGTGTCAATGTTTTCTTTGGTATCTTCTGCCCCTGAGATTTTCTTTTCTATCTCTTGTGTTCTGTTTGTGATGCTTGCCATCTGCCATTTTCTCTCTGGTGACTTTGTAAGGCAGGACCAGCCGGGAGCCACAGGCCTCACAAGTTGCAGGGTGACAGGGACAGGATCCTCTCAACCTCCATCTACACCTAGGAGTGACACTGTGGATCTGCAACCCTCTCTGCTCCTCCCCTGCAAGTGGAGAGTCTACCTTCAGGGAGTGCTTTAACCCAGGGACTCGGGTGAGATCTGCCATTTTCTCTCTAGTGATTTTCTAAGGTGGGACCAGCCAGGAGGCAAAGGCCTCACAAGTTGCAGGGCAACCTGGTCAAGATCTTTTCTACCCCAGACCACACATAGGAGGGACAATAGACCCACACCTTTCCTGCTAGTCTCCAGGGTGTGGTTTGACCCTAGGACTTGAGATGGACAACTGATCCACAGCCATCTGCGCACGGGATTTACCAGAGGAGAACTAATCTCCCAGATGTGCTGGCACAGGCTTTCAGACCCACAGGAGGAACAAGCTCTAGTCAGAGACAGCAAGAACATCTAACACCAGAGATCAACAGATGGTGAAAGGCAAATTCAAGAATCCTACCAACAGAAACCAAGACTACTTGGCTTCATCAGAACCTAGTACTCCCATCACAGCAAGTCTTGGATATCCCAAAACACCAGAAAAGCAAGATTAGGATCTAAAATCATATCTCACGATGGTGCTAGAGGAATTTAAGAAGGACATGAATAACTCCCTTAAAGAAATACAAGAGAACACACGTGAAGAGGTACAGCCCTTAAAGAAGAAACAAAAAAATCCCATAAAGAATTACAGGAGATCATGAGTAAACAAGTAGAAGTCCTTAAAGAGGAAACACAAAAATCCCTTAAGGAATTACAGGAAAACACAAACAAAAAGTTGAAGGAAATGAGCAAAACCATCCAAGACCTAAAAATGGAAGTAGAAACGATTAAGAAATCACAAGGAGAGACAACTCTGGAGTTAGAAATCTTAGGAATGAAGTCAGGAAACATATATGCAAGCATCACCAACAGAATACAAGAGATAGAAGAGAGAATCCCAGTGGCAGAAGATACCATAGAAAACATTGACACAACAGTCAAAGAAAATGCAAAATGCCTAAAGTTCCTAACCCCAAACATCCAGGAAATCCAGAACACAATGAGAAGACCAAGCCTAAGGATAATAGGTATAGAAGAGAGTGAAGACTTCCAACTTAAAGGGCCAGTAAATATCTTGAACAAAATTATGGAAGAAAACTTCCCTAACCTAAAGACAGAGATGCCCATGAACATACAAGAAGCTTATAGAACTCCAAATAGACTGGACCAGAAAAGCTAAGCTACTTCTAATCAAAAGGAGTTGCCAATGGGCTGTAGCATTTGTGGTTTTGAGTTTCATCTAAACCCAAACATACATCCCTACTTTTATACGTCAGGATGCAAATTTATTAACTCTGTGGTCAAACTTGCCATGACAATGCATCAAGGTACACTATTAAACTCTGCACTTATGTTCATCCAATGTCCTTTCAATGGCTGCAAAAATTGAAAAATTCTTTTATTAGTGGTTTGAGATTTTCAAATTTTCAGTGAAGCAAGGAGGCAAACACTTACATTTTTCTCTTGTGTTTGCTTGACCCTGGTAACCAGGCCCACACTATATATCTTACTATCTTCATACTAAATATACCCATCAGATGGAGAAACTTCTTGGCTTCTCAAGATGTATTGTTTTGTTTAGGACTTTAACTTAACCATAGTGATCATTGTATCAATTATGAAGCCACCATCTATTATGTGCTATTGTTACATAATTTCCACCTGGCAAAGAACTCAGCTCTGTACTTAAAACCCTAGGTCATATCCCCCAAAGCATGCTATATAGTCTTTCCCCTAGGTATCATTATTTCAAGTAACTCTACCAGAGAACACTCACAGATATCCTTAAAGCCAAATAAATAGTCTTTACTCTCATTGGCTGTCAGTTGCATGGAGAACTCACACAAATCATGCAGTTCCAACCCTTGCTATTCTTGGCTTTGTATGCACAAAAACCACATACTGGATTGATACATTTCATTCATCAAGAACAATTAGGAGTAAGTGGAGGTACAAGAGCCAAGAAAGCAAGGTTAGTATATTTAGAGACTTTCCTTGAACTATGAATTGTAATAGATTAAATATTTGCTCTTGTTTTGATAGATGTTGGAGGTCTATGAGCTGGGTTCTTAGGTCACAATGCTGCCTCTAACATGGCATCAGTTGTTTTAAGTTCCAAGGACCTGTTACACCAATGCCTGTTTTGATACAGTATCAATTATGTTCAAAGAGGAGGAAAAAATCACCCTGTAATTTGGGCAGATACAGCTTAATAAGAACTCCTAAACTAATACAAAGGTCCAAATCAACAGATCCTTGGCTGAAAAATAATGACCATTCCAAGGAATACAGGAAGCACAGATAAAGCAATGGCTGCTTTTCCTATGTCTGTGATCTTGGCTTCAGTGAAGGGCGTGTTTTGAGGCTCACTGTATATCAGAAGCATGGAGGTGCTGTATTGATACAAGACTGTGGAATGCAAGTGTGATTCTCCATAAAAATCTATTGCCAGGGTACACATGGCATGACTGGGAAGTGGTTGACAGGGATGTGTACTGTCCAAAAGGACATTGATAAGGTAGGCCTAGGGGAAACCTTTGTATGCAGAAACCAGATACTGCAAAACCCACAAATTTCAGGATCCAACCAGAGAACACTGGCACTAGGCAGAGAGACCTTTATTCTCTAATGGCTCTCCAATAGGCTTAGTTAGTAATTCAAAGACCCATGTTTATTTCATAGAGTATGCAATGAAGGTTGACAGTGGGAATTGATACATATGTAGTCACTGAAGACATATCAGTAGACACACATACTAAGAAGTAGGAGATTTCACAGAACATTCAATTGATCTCTGTGGTGATGTTCAGGGACTCAGTGGTCTATAGTAGTTTACAGTATCATATTCTTCAAGCTAGAAAAGCAGTTTCTAGATCTTATACCACTGAGTATAATATTTGATAGGCCTCTTTATACTTTCTTTTGGCTCATAGTTCTAATTTAACATATATATTGACTTGTGGTATTTGAAGTAGTTCTCTTATAAAAAGTCTCAGTGACAACTATGGCTTCTCAGGGAAACAAAGAGGTAAACAAAGTTTTGATCACAGTGTATCCATCCCATGGCCAAAGGAAAAATATCTAGATTTGTGATTTTCTATTTAAAGAATTTTTATTTAATGTACAAAATGAATTTTTCAATAACTCACAGTGCTGTAACACATGCATGCAGAAAGCTTACCCAAAACAGGTATCTCCTCTGGAAATTACATTATGAACTTTATTTACATACTATCAGCACAAAAATGTTATAATGGGATCATTTTAAACAGCAAATTGATGAACAAAAAATATGCATAAAAATTCTAAAGCAATGGCATCAAATAAATCAGAGAGACAGCTCTTTACAATACAATGGCTAAAGAGAGAAGACAATGAAGCAACATCTCATTCACCCTTGGCCAGTAATGCTTATGTTAACTGACTCCAAGATTTTTTTTATTAAATTATTTTATTTATTTCCATTCCAAATGTTCCTGGTCCTGCTTCCTGGTCCTTCTTCCTAAGTTCTTCACACCATCTCCCATTTGCTTCTGAGAGGGTGCTCCCAGATGCATCCACCCCACCTCACTCCCACGAGCTTCCCCCTTCTCTGGGGCCTCAAGTTTCTTTAGGATTAAGTGCATACTCTTCCATTAAGTTCATACAAGGGAATCCTCTGCTATATATGTGCCAGAGGTGGGGTGGCATTGACCAGCCCATGTATACTCTTTGGTTGGTGGCTTAGCCTCTGGGGGCTCTGAGAGGTATGGATTAATTGATACTGTTGTTTTTCTTATGGGTTGCAATCCCATTCACCTCCTTCAATCCTTCACCTAACCCTTACAATAAGGGATCCTCGACCTCAGTCCAATGGTTATCCTGTAAGTATCTACATCTGTCTCAGTCAGCTTCTGGTAGAGCCTCTCAGAGGACAGCCATGGTAGGGTCCTGTCTCTAAGCACAACATGGCATCAGTAATAGTGTCAGGGTTTGGTGCCTGTCTATGAGATTCATCTCAAGTTGGGCCTGTCACTGCCTGGCCTTTCCTTCAGTCTCTGCTCCATTTTTGTCACTACATTTGACTCCATGATTTTTCTGCTTT
>NW_022196900.1:101270336-101281566 GCF_008632895.1 Mastomys coucha
ATTTTATGTGTATGAGTACACTGTAGCTGTACAGATGGCTGTGAGCCATCATGTGGCTACTGGGAATTTAACTCAGGACAGCACAGCTCGCTCCAGGCCCACTCACTCTGGCATAATACACTGTAACTGTCTTCAGATATACCAGAAGAGGGTGTCAGATCTCATTACGGGTGGCTGTGAACCACCATGTGGTTGCTGGGATCCAAACTCAGGACCTTCGGAAGAGCAGTCAGTGCCCTTACCCACTGAGCCATCTCGCCAGCCCAATGTCAACAATCTTAAAGCTATTTGTTGAGTCAACTGAAAATCTTTGAATTTAAATGTTTTGCAGACCAAGAAAGAGAAGACTCCAAAGATAGCCAATGCTGCAGTGAGAGCTCTTGCCCCACTTGAATTTGTAATTTAGCAGCTCCACTGATAAGAGGGTCATGATGCAGCTTCTAGGATTTGAGAATGAAGAAAGCCCTCTTTTCAAATAAATGTTCTCCTTTTGAGAATCAATTTTTAGTTTGCTGCTAATCCATAGTGGAGAGCAAATTCCAGTTCAGTGGATAACCAGGTGGCTGCATTTCCTATTTTAGATGTACTGCTATCACGAAATATAACACACAGAGTTCTGTATAAGATAAATGTACTGTCCATTATTTTGGTGGCATTGATTCCAGCATCAAGGCTCAGGCATCTAATGAAGGCCATCATGATTCGTTATCCATGGGGAAAGGGGAAAAGGCTAGAGAACCTGAAAGGTAAAATACAGTTGACAGCTTCAAGTCTTTGAATCAACCTATTGAATCAACCTATTCACCGTTGAATTAACCTATTCATGAAAGTGGATCCCTCAAGACCTCATTACCTCACATGGTGGTGCTGGGAAATGAATTTGCCAGCACATTCTGATGACACAACCAGAGTGTATCAGAGGCTGAGCTCCCCGCATAAAGTCTTAGCTGGCCTGCCAGGGCTGCCTGACTCTACCGTTGGGCACATACATTAATGTATTGGATAGTTTTACATCATTGTGACAAACTATCTTATAAAAACTTGTGGGTGATGTTGGCTCTGAA
This sequence comes from Mastomys coucha, assembly GCF_008632895.1. NCBI lineage: Eukaryota > Metazoa > Chordata > Mammalia > Rodentia > Muridae > Mastomys > Mastomys coucha. Next base: position 101,271,401 of record NW_022196900.1, read on the forward strand.
TTTCAAAGGATTTGAGTTCATTAAAGTATAGAATGTGTAACAGAAGGGCTCAGTTTGTGGCAGTAGATGTGTGATAAAGGCTGTTGACATCATGGTGAACCAGAAAGCACAGAGAGTGAATCAGTAAGCCATTTCAGAATAATAAATCCCCAAAATGTACAGCAGGTAAACTACATTTTCTAGTTAGATCCTAAGGCTCAAGATTTCCAAAACCACATTAGGCTGGGAAATGAGTATTGAAAACTTGAGCGTATAGGGTCATTGCAGATTCAAGCAATGATATTCCATTCCTTGCTCCCAAAGACATCTGATCTCCTTGCTCTCTTGAAACTTCATGGCTTTTTTATTATTTTATTATTATTATTATTATTATTATTATTATTATTATCATTATTATATGCATATATATTTCTAAATCCAATATTATATGTCTGAATAATGTTACTTGTATGTATCAGACAACTAAAAAATGCTGAAAATGGGAGTGTGTTTCTTAGACAATAATGTGCCAACTGGTTATCCAACACCAAATTGTCATTCCTGAAAAGATACATACAAGTAACTTACAGGGCCTACACACTTAAAGAAAATTGACTCTTCCTCTCCCAGCAGCTATTAATTACTGACAATTCTTCAGATGGGGTGGGGATTCATGCCCATCTCTCCTCTCCATGTTGTAATTTTTGTTTGGCTTGAGCTTGCGCAGGATTTGTATATGCTGTCATAGCCATTGTGAGTTCATATGTGCCTCTGCCCTGTTGTGTCTGAAAATGTTGTTTTCTTGGAGACATCTACCACTTCTTGCTTTCTTTATTTTAAAGACTTATTTTATTTATATGAGTATATTGTAGCTGTCTTCAGACACACCAGGAAAAGGCACTAGATCCCATTACAGATGGTTGTGAGTCACCATGTGGTTGCTGGGAATTGAACTCAGAACATCTGGAAGAGCAGTCAGTGCTTTTAACTGCTGAGCCATCTCTCCAGCCCACTTCTTGTTTTCTTACACAACTGTCCCTAAGCTTTAGAAGGGAGGAATGTGATATTGATGTCCCATTTAGAACTGAGCATTCTACAGTCTCTCATTCTCTGCTACTTGACCAGTTGTGGGTCTCTATATTAATCACCATCTCCTGCCAGAAGCTTCTCTGATGAAGGTTAAGAGATGCACAGATCTACAGGCACAATGGCAATCCATTAGAAGTTTATGTAATATTATGTCCATTTAACAAAATAATAATGGGAGTTTCTTCTCTATGGCATATGACCTCTATAGCCACAGGTTGTATTAATGGTGCCAGATATTGGTAGAGCATACCTTAGCACTACACACCTTTCCAGAAAACCATAAAGAAACCTGCTACTGTAGTTACTTCACACACACACACACACACACACACACACACACACACACACACACATATGTGAATATTTAAATATATATTTAAATGGAGTTATACAATAACAGGGTTATAATGCTCTTCCCTACTAGACATCACAGATTTAAAAAAAAAAATACTACAGAGTAGCAAGTTGATCTGAGGCTTCTTTCTTTAAAAAAAAAGATTCATTTATTTATTATATGTAAGTACACTGTATCTGACTTCAGACACACCAGAAGAAGGCACATGATCTCATTACAGATGGTTGTGAGCCACCATGTGGTTGCTGGGATTTGAACTCAGGACCTTCGGAAGAGCAGTCAGTGCTCTTACCTGATGAGCCATCTCACCAGCCCCAATATGACATATTAAACAATATAAAGTCCAGTGACAGGAATGGGTTACCATTATTTCATTTTGAATTGTTGGCAAGGGAGGCCCCAGAGACCACATACCACAGGCTAATGCCAAAACTCTTCATTTCTTTCCAGAACTTAATTGTAAGACTGTACTATCAAAAACACTACATACTTGTATCACAGTATATAGAAAAATCAAGCTGGTACTGAACTTGAAGGTTCTTCCTTTACTGGTCAGCTTTCATAGCACTAGAAGGTGATATGTGCACTACCAACAGAGAAAAGTAATTATCAATCTTACCCAGCTGTTCCAAGTTACAGCAATGACTAACCTGGCAAGATATGCCCACTTGTACAATAGTGGCATGAATATCATGGGAGCAGCCAAACAGTTTTGGATTGGATTTAAATATTTAATTCTTGTCTCTGCTCATTAACAGTTGTGGTGACAGCACAAGTTCCAGTGGTCTGGTCATACTTGTTCCCACCTGTAACCTGCTGAGAAAAGCTTACTGTTGGTGTTTTTAATTGTGTTCTTCTGAGCTTCCACTCAATCACCTATTAAGTCATGATTCCAGTATTGTAGTGCTTCTCTAGTCCTTATCTCCAAAATCTTGCCAATTTCACCTTCAAAGTCAGTTCTAATGATCTCAGAATCACATGGTGAGATCGAGTCTCAGGGATGACCCACTGCTTTTCATGCCAATTTCCTGTTATTTTATTGCTGTGACCATATGTGTGATGGAAAACAGTGTAAAAGAAAAAAGATTTATTTTGGCTCAGAGAGGCATAGCAGAGGAGCAGGAGTGTATGTCAGAAGTTATTTACATCATGGCAGATCAGGAAGCAGAAAGCCTTTCGAAACTAATATAACCCCAATGACCTGTGCCCAGTGACCTACTACTGAGACACAGTTGACATCCTACAATTTCCCTAGTCGTCAAAATAGCACCACTTCCTGGGAAACAGGTACTTAAATCATGGGGAGAGACACTTCAGATTCAAAACATAGCAGAAATATATCAGTAGCCAAAAGAGATCCAAGTTCAGTAAAAGCAGGTTCTCAGAGGATGTGTTGAGTTGCTAGAGCTGGCTACTAGGATTTCTGGAATATAAACCCTTACTTCCTCAGTTACTCTTGCTCAGCTAATACCCAGCTTCTCCTAGGGACATCCTTAAAAGAAGATGACCAAGAAAAGCCCTTTAAGATGAGGCACAGTGGGTAAAGTTAGGCTCTCAGTTTTGCACAAGGCCTCATAGGTCGGTGGACCGGGTTCCAAGTAATCAAACTTTGATTGTTAAACAGCAGAGGCTTGTTTGTTTGTTATTTATTTGTTTTGGCCTTTTGGTCCCTACAAATCAGAAAGCTCAGCTTATGAACAAGAAATGATGGTCTTTTGCTGTCAGAGCTGAGAAGAGCAGCTGGATGACTCTGGCTGCTGCTGCTGCTGCTGCTGACATGTTAAAAGTTCTAGAATCTTATGAAGTAAAAAATCTTAGGCTGCATCTGGAGAGGTCAAGAAGTGGTACTGTAATCGGCTGAAGGACAGACTGGCATAGCTTGGTGGAGCAAGAAGTTCTCAGTGGTGGAAGGTAGTTATTAATGTTGATAACAATGATTGACCTCTATGAGACAATACCACCTAGAGTCTAATGACCTTTCCTCTAGAAGATGCCAGAAGATTATGCAAGCATGAACCAAAGATAAAGAGCAGAATTAAAAACAATAATAGGTCTATAAAAGATAAGAAGACCCAAAGCCATTCAGAAAGGCTATGTTGGGCTTGTCCCAGCCAAGAGATCTATAGTAAAATTTTATTTAGACCCTAGAATAGTCTAGTACTTTCTTTGACTTTTGAGTGATTTTTTTCTGAAATATTGATCCAGAAACAATAGGCTTCACTAAAGAAGATGCATTTGCCTCCCATATCTATAGAACAATATCCAGGACCCTCCAGTTATCTAGGATTTCTATTACAAACCTGAGACATTTTTGGGCTTCTCTAACATTTTCTTTCGGATGGATAATAGATTTAGCAAGAGGTTTCTGACATTCATCTCTACAGCAGAGATTTATACTAAGAAAGGTCTCAAATCTCTCCAAAGCAGTACAAAAGTTGCCCATTCGGGGACCATATTGTTTGGGGCCAGTATTCCAAAACTAGAAATGCCTGAAATTCCCAGGATTTTGTTTTGTTACATTTGAAACAAGAGCACAAAGAGAGTCATTTCTTCTTAAAAAAAAAAAAGCCTAGAAGGTAAAGAGCATCAGAAGATAGGAACTCTAACACATTAACAGCCTGAGCACAGGGAAGAGAAACCACCACCAGCCTCTTACTTAGGAGGAGTAAACATATTAGTCTCATATAGATTATAATAGCTTGTCCCCTTAAGGCTTACTTCAGCTTTTGGCCCCTGATTCCTACTTTGATAGCCAGTCAATAGATTAATGTAGTAGACTAGACTAGAGGGACCGTGGAGTCTCTGGGACATTGAATCCTTTTGGTCTAAGACTAGGGAAGTAGGCCCCTCTCCACGGAGGTTGATGAATATTAGCAAGATTGTGAGGAACACGGTAGGTCAAAATTTTGAAATATCAAAGTTAAATGGGAAAAGCCACACCTAGTTACAGATAAAACCACAGCTAGCTATAGTTCCTGGAATGCCAATGACCTCTTCTGTTACTACATAGTTTAAAGTATTTAAAAGAAAATTGGAGGTATGTGGTTGCATTAGTGTTACTTCAGATCACATGGAATGGGAGTCATAGGTAGTTGTGAGCTTCCATGTGAGTCCTGGTAACAGAAACCAGGGTTTCTGCCAGAGTAACTGGAACCCCTGAGCCATCTCTCCAGACCCTAGATTATCACTTTCAAGCTCCCTCAGAGTTGTAGGGAGCCATTATGTCTAGAGATGGCATTTTATTGTAAGAACTTCACTCCATTGGAAATGAAAGCAAGGCTGTCGTTGGATTGTAAGAACCCAGGGAGCTCCATACAAGGAATAAGGTGCTCTGTGAAGATAATGGTTATATCTGAGGCCCTTTTTGTTTTAACAAAGAATGTCTTTATCCACACAGGGAAGGCATCCTGATTAGCTTTAGCTTTTGTCAACAAGCCAGGGTCATTTGGGATGAGGGAACCTCAATTGAGAAAAATATCTCCTCCAGACTGGCTTGCATGAAAGGTAGTGCATTTTCCTAATTGATGCCTCACATGGGAGGATACAACTCTGTGTCAGCAGTGCCACCTATGGGATCTTGGATGCTATAAAAAAAAACAGGCTGAGCAAACCATAGAAGAGGAAGCCAGTAAGAAGTACTCCCCTCCATCAGCCCCTAGCTCCAGGTTCCTGCTCTGTTTGAGTTCCTTTACTGACTTCCCTGGGTGACTGACTGCGATGTAGAATGGTAAACTGAAATAAACCTTTGCCTCCCCATGTTGGTCATGGTGTTTTGTTGGGAAGCAACCTTGTTTGAACATTAACTGCTCTGTCAGCCATAAGTGCTTGGTCTTGGCCTCTGTGAGAAAGTACTAACCCAGTTTAAAATCAACAGTTGCCTCAGTAGGAAAGTACCAGCACAAATAAGAACAAATAGCTATTAATCTTGCTGTTAGGTATCTAACAACCCATTTTGTTATGGAAACCTACTATAGATTTTGGGGTTAGATATCTAAAAATTCATTTTGCTATGAGTTCAAATATCTCTATGGGCCTTGCAGACAGGTGCTTGACTACCAGCCTGGTTAGGAACAAAATATCTATGGATCATATAGACAGGTACCTAGCAACCTGAACTTTTTACCTAGCCAATTTCCTGGTCCTGAGAGCACCTGCACGCCCCGAAAACAAAGCAACCCTACTCCCTCCCCGCACCCCCATCCTGCCTCAATGAGTATATAACCGTGATGAGAAAATTAAAATTTGTCAGCTTGATCAGACTCCCTGACTTGCTGGCCATTCTTTTTGTCTCATGCCTCCCATTCTTTTCCAGGTGACACCCCCCATTCCTGCTTGATCACCCCACAGGCAGGGGCAGTGTTTAATATAGCAATAGAAACCCTAATAAATCTAGGGATTAACTTGAATTAGTGTATATTGAAGTCCTTCAATGAGGACATGGTAGTGAAATTTAACAGTAATTTCAAAGCATAGACCCCCCTACTGGAACAGGCTGTAGAAATGAAGGGGGTCTGAGAACAGGTAGGACAAACTTTGGAGATTATATACAAGTTTTGAGAGATCCCTATGCCTATATAAAGAGGTTCAGTTTGAATTCAGAGGACTCTAGCATCTATATGCATGGTTTAATAAAAATTACTATGAATCTTCTATTGGAAGGACACGTGGAGTGACAGCTTGCTTTATGGACTCTAAAATCACATATCTGAGGTGACTATGAAACCTTTAATTAAAGCTTGTTGAGTTTCCTGAGAGGTACATAAAGAATGAGAACGTGGGTGAAAATTAGGCAGCCTAGAGTAGAAGCTAGGTCTCCTGTTTAATCTGTTGATTTCTCAGAAGTTACCCTGAAAAATACCCATGTGGCCCTTTTGCTGGGTCTTGAAATATATAACGGCCACTTGAGTTGAAATCTTGATGGCTTCTAATAGGTCCAAAATCTCAGGGGAATGTTTTGTTTGTTTTTCTTTTTATTTTAATTTTACATTTTTGAAGTTTTTGAGCATTTCACACATGAGTACAGTATTTACATATTGACATCATTTTCACTTCTTTCCTTCCTCTAATTCCTCCCATATCCCTTTGACTCCCTTTCAAATTAATTATTTATTTTTTATTATTATTGTATAAATGCATATACATTATACAGGTATGTGTATAAGAATACAACCTATTGAGTCTTTTTAGTGTTTCTGGTATGTGCATGTGTTTGGGACTGGCCACCTAGGATTTGATAATCTATCAGGGAGCTCATCCCTGGAGAAAACCGCTTCTCCCTCTCTCCACAGCCATTGATTGCCTATATTCCTTCACCTAGAGGTGAGACCTTGTGAAAATTTCACCTCTATATTGGCATGTCAAACGGTGTTGCCATTATGTATGCATTGTTTAGGCAACCATACTGTTGAGATTTCATTGGCTCAATTTCCATCATGTCTAGAAGATGTTATCTATCAATTACCGTCCTGGCACTCTTGCTCTTACACTCTTTCCACACAGGGGCATGTGTAAATCAGGCTAATGTCCAAGGAGGAGGCACTTTCTCTTCCCAGGACTCTATGTCTGAGTCAGATGGAATGTATGAATTTGTGTGAAATTTAAGCCTAATTCCTGTCCCCAACTACTGAACCCTGAACCCTAGTGAGGGTGCAGAGTTCTGCTTTGAAGGCTGATGTGAAATTACCAAGAAGGAGACTAGATCCTATAAACTCTGTGAGGTTCCCTGCTGTATACTTCGGAGTTCTGTGCCCTGACACCATGTTGATACTTCCATCTGTGAAGTGGGTAGCCCTCAGGTTGGGAAAGTAGGGCATCCTGCAGACCTGGTCTAGCATTGTAGGGAAAGTTTATTGCCTGCACACCAATGCCATAGAGGAGTATTAAGTTAGGATCTTGCAGTAGAGTGGCAGCATTTAAAATGTGGCATGGTTTCACAGAGTGCTCTGGAATTTGTAAGAAAGATATCTGGTCGCTGTTAAGACGCATCCAAAAACTCTTGAGTTGAGAGATTTAAGGTATGGATGTAAAGTATCATATCGATCACAGGGTTCATTTAGATTCCTCCTCAATTGAGACAGCCACAGCTGCCAATACCCAGAGTGAAACCTGATAACCTTGTACCTCAATATCTAATGAGTTGGAAATATAAACAACTAGGTGTTGGAAGGATCCCAAAGCCTGGCTGAAACTTTGCTGGCTACCTTTGGCCTATATACATAGAGAAACAAAGGTCTAATAAAATCAGTGCCTGCTTTAGAGAGCATCAAGGCCTGTAAGTGAGAAACAACAAATGGCCTTAGAACTCATGGAGTGAGGCCTACTAGTAAATGCAATCATGATGGATGTGCCTCAGAAAGACAGGATCCTGAGGACTATGTGTCTTGAGGATTTCATGCTATTATGGAGCATTACACTGTTTGTTGTCCTTGAGGTCTCTATGTACTTCCTAATCTATGTGTTCTCTGGAAACTCTAACAGGTCCTCAATTGGCACTCACAAAAATTGTGATTGATTTTTTTCCAAGCATTGCTGCTGGAGCATACTAATGCTTCTTTTTTGTTTGTTTGTTTGTTTGTTTGTTTGGTTGGTTGGTTGGTTGGTTTTTCGAGACAGAGTTTCTCTATATAGCTCTGGCAGTCCTGGAACTCACTCTGTAGACCAGGCTGGCCTCAAACTCAGAAATCCATCTGCCTCTGCCTCCCAAGTTCTGGGCTTAAAGGTGTGCACCACCACTGCCCAGCATATTAATGCTTCTTTTAAGATTTTTATAACATTACATTTTACAATAAATAATAAATGAATTGATCTTCTCTTTGTAACCACAGATTGCAGTTTGACAGTAAAGAGAATCTAGCTGAGAAAATTGCCTTGCTTTCTTACACTTTGTTAATCTATAACAAGTTGCTTAGTTATGAATATATGTAGGTCCTTGGGAATAATTTGTTATTTTTCTTCACCTGTAATATGTAAATTTTTCATGTAAAGGTATTGGGGAATATACTTGTTTTTATAGTCATTCACCAAAAGAAAATTAGAACGTAATCACATTGCAATTTTTATGTTGCTTGAAAGATTTTGTTGGGATATATAAGCTGTGGGAGAAAAGAATGAAGTTATTGAAGCTTGCTACATCCACGCAGTGGTGTGCGTGTGTGTGTGTGTGTGTGTGTGTGTGTGTGTGTGTGTGTGTGTGTATGTGTGTGTAGTTTTGATTCTTTCCCTTTTTCTTCTCACCAGCCCCAAAGACTTCTTGCCAGCCCCACAGGGAGTTTTTCACTGGCTCCAGTGGATCAAGCTTTGTTCCTTCAGAGAAAAGTCTGCTGAGTGATCAATCACTTACTCTATGCCCCACCTTAGTTTACCCTTACCTGTTAAAGCTAGTCTTTGATAAGAGTGTTCCATCTCATGTTCCAGTCTAATACCTCTTTCTCTGGTCCATGTAAGTCCTCAAAGAGGCCTTGTAAAGCTGGACTGGTCCAAATTCTGCAGAACCCTGCCATGATCAGGAAGGGTTGTCACTGTTTTGAGATGTGAGTCACCACACTTAAAATGGTACCCTTGCAGACACTGGAGGGACTCCTTGAACCTTTGGGTATAGACATCTCAGAAACTATATCTTTTGGTGGGGGGATTTTAGTCTTTGAGAGAAAATCTTTATCTACATATGAAGCTATGATCTGAAGAGTTAGAATAGTATTTTGTTCCAAAGTTAGTTTGTATAGGCTGCAAACTAGTACATTATTTATGCACTGAATGAGGCTTCTCCAAGAGTGAAATTGAAGGGAAGATGGGTTTTAGTTAGAAGGGATCTGTTCTAAGAAGGTTTAAGAGTTAGAATTTATAGGATGGTTAGGAACCACAACTTCACATGACCCTCAGGTACTGTATCATGCCATAGGATACATCTGAATTTTTATGGCTATGATAACATTATTGCATAGAAAGTTCCAGGGCTGATTCAGACATTTACCAGTGAAAGTCTACAAGGCCTTTCATCCCTCAGGCTTTAAAGTGGTGGTTCTCATCCTTTCTAATGCTGTGATCTTTTAATATAGTTCCTTGTGTTGTGACGATACCCAATCATAAAAGTATTTCATTGCTACTTCATAACTGTAATTTAGCCAGTGTTATGAATCACAATCTAAATATCTGATATGCAACCCCAAAAGAGTCATGACCCAAGGTTGAGAACCACTGCTTTAAGGGATATTGATATTTCATGGAAAATTGGTGGATATTTAAGAGTAATTGTGACAGTAAAGTCTATAGCGAGCATCTGGGAATGGATCCACACCAGACTACAGGAAGAATTGCTTGAGTGATGTAAGGGTCTGTAATATACACTATAGGGAAAGAATTTGAGGTTTCAAAAACCTCTGAATTATAGGGTAGAGGAGTAGGTTTCGGGAATGTCACATGGTATCTAAACTCTCAAGCATCTTTTTAAAAATAGGAAACTGTATCCAGTTTTTTTCATATTTCAAACATAAATGTACTTAATAAAGAAAATCCCATTTCCTATAACTCTTTCAATGATTATTACAGTGAAAAGTAACACATGGATTGTGGGTGCACTTAGTGAATGCTTAATGTAAATGTAAAGAGAAATCACCTTTTTGACATGAAAGAAAAGCAACAGTCAAACATATTCCACATGATTGAAATGACTAAAAGTAAAGCCTACAGTATAACATTCCCCATTTCTTGTTTGGCACATATATTAACACTTTTTTTTTTTTTTTTT
>NW_022196900.1:101283215-101323708 GCF_008632895.1 Mastomys coucha
GGAGGGACACTTCATATTCATCAAAGGTAAGATCTACCAAAATGAACTCTCAATTCTGAACCTCTATTAACACATTTTCAAGCAGTAAACAATTTAAGACTAATAGATACCAACTAGCATAGTAATAAAATGCCTAAAGGTTATGAACATATATTTTTCTCTATATATAATATCTATCTTTCTACATCTATCTATCTATCTTCTATCTATCTATCTATCTATCCATCCATCCATCCATCCATCCATCCATCCATCCATCTATCTATCTATCTATCTATCTATCTATCTATCTATCTATCTATCTATCTATCTACATTCTTTTCTTTTATTGGATATTTTCTTTATTTACATTTCAAATGTTATCCTCTTTCCCAGTTTCCCCTCTGGAGCCCCCTTATCTAATTTCCCCTCACCCTGCTTCTTTTTTGTTGTTGTTGTTGTTTTTAATTGGATATTTTCTTTATTTACATTTCAAATGTTATCCCCTCTCCTGGTTTCCCTCCCTCCCAGAAACACCCTATCAAATCCTCCCTCCCCCTGTTTTTATGAGGGTGTACCTCCACCCATCCACACCCACCTCCCCTCACTCAGTTTCCCTACACTGAGGCATCTATCCAGTCTTTATAGGACCAAGGACCTCTCCTCCCATTGGTACATGACAAGGCCATCCTCTGCTACATACGCAGCTGGAGCCATGTGTACTCCTTTGTTGATAGCTTAGTCCCTGGGAGTTGGTTGTTATTGTTGTCTTCCTAAGGGGTTGTACACCCCTTCAACTCCTTCAGTCCTTTCTTTAACTCCTCTATTGGGAAAAAATGGTTGGTTGCAAACATCCACCTCTGCATTTTGTAAGGCTCTGGCAGGGCCTTTCAGGAGATAGCCATATCAGGCTCCTTTCATCATGCACTTCTTGGCATCCACAATAGTGTCTGGGTTAGGTAACTGTATAAAGGATAAATGTCCAGGTGGGACAGTCTCTGGGTGGCCTTTCCTTCAGCCTTTGCTCCACAATTTATCTCCATATTTGCTCCTATATTTTGTTCTTCTTCTAAGAAGGACTGAAGCACCCACACTTTGGTCTTCCTTCTTATTGAGCTTCATGTGGTCTGTGAATTTTATCCTGAAGCTTTTGGGCTAATATCCACTTATCTGTGAGTACATACCATGTGTTTTCTTTTGCGATTGGGTTAACTCATTCAAGATGATATTTTCTAGTTCTATCCATTTGCCTAAGAATTTCATGAATTCATCATTTTTAAATAGCTGAGTAGTACTCCACTGTGTAAACATACCACATTTTCTGTATCCATGCCTCTGTTGAAGGACATCTGGGTTCTTTCCAGTTCCTGGCTATCATAAATAAGGCTGCTATTAACATAGTAGAGCATGTGTCCTTATTACATTTTGGAGCAACTTCTGGGTATATGCTCAGGAGTGGTATAGCTTGGTCCTCATGTAGTACTATGTCCAATTTTCTGAGGAACTGCCAAACTGATTTCCAGAGTAGTTGTACCACCTTGCAATTACACCAGCTGTAAGATCAAGAATCGACAAATGGGACTTCATAAAACTGCAAAGCTTCTGTAAGGTAAAGGACACTGTCAAGAGGACAAAAAGGCAACCAACAGGTTGGAAAAAGATCTTTACCAATCTTACACCTGATAGAGAGCTAATATCCAATATATACAAAGAACTCAAGAAGTTAAACTCCAGAGAACCAAATAACCCTATTAAAAATGGGGTACAGAGTTAAACAAAGAATTCTAAACTGATGAATACTGAATGGCTGAGAAGCACCTGAAGGAATCTTCAACATCCTTAGTCATCAGGGAAATGCAAATCAAAACAACCCTGAGATTCCACCTTACACCAGTCAGAATGGCTAAAATCAAAAACTCAGGTGACAACAAGTGCTGGCAAGGTTGTGGAGAAAGAGGAACACTCCTTCATTGCTGATGGGATTGCAAGCTGGTACAACCACTCTGTAAATCAGTTTGGCGGTTCCTCAGAAAATTGGACATAGTACTACATGAGGACCCAACAATACCACTCCTGGGCATATGCCTAGAAGATGCTCCAACATGTAATAAGGACACATGCTCCACTATGTTCATAGCAGCCTTGTTTATAAAAGCCAGAAGCTGGAAACAACCCAGATGTCCCTCAACAGAGGAATGGATACAGAAAATGTGGTATGTTTACACAATGGAGTACTAGTCAGCTATTAAAAACAATGAATTTATGAAATTCTTAGGGAAATGAAGGGATCTGGAGAATATAATGTTGAGTGAGGTAACCCAATCACAAAAGAACACACATGGTATCTGCTCACTGATAAGTGGATATTAGTTCAGAAGCTTGGAATATACAATATACAATCCACAAACCACATGAAACTCAAGAAGAAGGAAGACCAAAGTATGGATACTTCAATCCTTCTTAAAAGGGGGGACAAAATACCTATGGAAGGAGTTACAGAAACAAAGTGTGGAGCAGAGTCTGAAGGAAGGACAATCCAGAGACTGCCCCTCCTGGGGATCCTTCCCATACACAATCACCAAACCCAGACACTTTTGTGGATGCCATCAAGTGCTGGTTGACAGGAGCCTGATACAGCTGTCTCCTGAGAGGCTCTGCCAGTGCCTGACTAATACAGAACTGGAGGCTCATAGCCACCCATTGGACTGAGCACAAGGTCCCCAATGAAGGGCCTAGAGAAAGGACCCAAGGAGCTGAAGGAGTTTACAGCCACATAGGAGGAACAACAATATGAATTAACCAGTACCCCCAGAGCTTCCTGGGACTAAACTACCAAGCAAAGAGTACACATGGTGGGACTCATGACTCCAGCTGCATATATAGCAGAGGATTGGTCATCGATGGGAGGAGAGGCCCTTGGTCCTGTGAAGGCTTTAAGCCCCAATGTATGGGAATGCCAGGGCCAGGAATAGGGAGAAGGTGGGTTGGTGAACAGGGGGAGCGGGAAGGAAAAGGGGATTTTTTTGGAGAAGAAACCAGGAAAGGAGATATCATTTGAAATGTAAGTAAATAAAAAATCAAACAAAGAATCTTAAATGAGTCTTAAGTTTAGATATAATATCTAAAGGAAGATAGTATGACAACTAGTTAGCACTAGGAAGAATGAATAAGGATATAAAGAGAATAAAGATTTTTTTTATACTATCGAACTTACACAGGGCCAAACTGATTGGTTGGGGTTTGTCCTCAATTTTGGTGAAATGGGTGGAGACTAAAATTTAACCAAAGTAAGTACTCAATACCATATCCAAAAGGAATATACATGTAGGGTTAGCTGAGACTCATCCATGAGATGGAGAATATGCAGAGCTTCAGTCCAAAAAAGTATGGGAGGTCTTTTCATTATTTTGTGCTCCATAGTTACAGTCTAAGAACAACATCAGGAGAATTGGTTCTTTTCCAGGTTTCACTTAAGTCTGAGGTTCCCTGGATGGAGTTTGGCTTTCTCCAACCAAGGTAAGAGACACATTTTTACTTCCACCAACCTCTCACTTTCCAGCTGGATCATAGCCCCTGGTTAGTCCAAAAGTCGACTGGCTTTGAACACTTTCAACTGCAATGTTCTAGGTACAATGATAGCAGAAAAAAGGTCTTTGACTAGAGGCTGAGCTCATCCTCTTGGACTGAATTAAGTGGCCACTACAGTGAGATCCAAGATTTCCTAAGATTGAAAGGGAAGAAATGGTTGCTAGGATCATTAAGTAGGCTTTTCTCTTGTCCATTTCTTCCTCTAGTTTTGGCATTCATGAGTTCTCCTTTTGAAGACATGAAAGTTATGTCTGATAAAGTAGAAGTGACTCAGGGACCACAGGCCTAAGGTTTCATCTAATAACTGGCTTATAAAATTACAGTCAAGATGGCTTAGCCTTCTAGATTCTTAGGATCCATATTAGTGTGCTTGTGCAAAGTTACAGATGGCCTAGGCCAAAAGTGGGGTTTTGGAAGCTCCTCTATTATTTCTTATTACTTGTGGTTAGTAGCTTTGGCAATGGCCTTTTTCAAGTCCTCTAAAGACAGGTAATCAGTTTTAGCAGGTCCTTTCCCTACCACACTATCTATATCAATTGTCCAATATGACCAGTGAGGCTCTGTGGGGGACATGGCAATGAAATAGGGCCAAGTTGTAGTTGAGTCATGAACACCATCAGTCCAGGACCACAGGACTTTTCCTCAACCATGAAACAAGTGGTTGAAGTGGCATAGACATTTTGACAGGCTTTAAAAGTTTCAGGAAGTCGCTAAAACTGACCAGATACACCAGGCCCCTCTCTACTGCTGAGAGACATTCTCAGACTAGCTGAGCTGCCTGGAATTTGTAAAGCAAGCCTATCTGCTTGAAAAAAGCCCAGATAAACCTGTCTGTTTAAAAAAGATACCCTCCAACCTATTTAGCTGCCTGTAACTCATGCAGTGAGCTACAGGGCTCCAGTTTTCTGTGAGCTATGACCCATGTTGGGTGGAACTTTTGTTGATGTAACTATATTTGAGCCATTTCTGCTCCCATAACTAACCTGAATAAAACTCATTAGTGCACCAAGTTGGACAGTGATAGTCTCCTTACTTTGGTATGTTTTAGATTCCCTGTCAAGAATTAAGAAATGTTTGTTCATTTCCAGTGTTAAATAACAACTGCTCATATCTAGTGTCACATGACTCCTGACACCAACTTTCAGAACAGTGCATTCATATATGTTTAAGTTACTAATTTTGTGACAATATGTTGTAGTGGCCACAGGAAAGGAAAGATATAGATTCAGGTTCTCTATTAAAATAGAGTTGGCTGATCAATAGTGATCTATCTCCAGCAGAGAACCTTCAGTAAGGAGGTATAGCTCAATGGCAGAACTTTTACCTGCAGAGATCCATACACAGCCCAGAAGGTGGCGCTCACCACACTCATAACCCATCAGGTGTAAGTATGAGCAAGCCACTTAACCAACATGGGAACTGAGCAGTGAATGAACACATAATTTATCAAAGACATGAAGTAGAATAGGGTAGAGAATGAGTACCAGAGGCCTTAACAGAAAGTCTTATGAAATCAGCATCTGTGAAAAACAAGTTAGCAAAAACAAAAGCTGAACTACCACCTACTTCTGGCCTAGCCAAGGCTTATTGAATCTGCTCACTGGGACAATCACAAAAGCAATTCAGTAGGTAACCTACAGCTTATTACAGGGCTGGGCTGCATATCCCAGGAAGATTTCAGTTAGTAAGGAATCTTGCAATGCATAAAGTTACATATAGAACTACATGCAATTTAGCAAGTAGAAGAAAGCTTACACTATGCAAATGAGCCAAACACCCTTCGTTATACAAATGACCCCCAAATCCTGTAATATGTGGCATGAAAACTCCAATACTTAACACTGAGGGTCTATGGAGCTATTAAACCTTCTCGTTTTGTCTCAGTTTGTATTCTCCCTCAGAAGTGTGCTTTCTCCTAATAAGTTCTTCTATGATTGTCTCTGGGCTAATTCTTGATTCTAGGACTTAAAAACCTGGAAATTCCCCTGGAGGTATATACTGAAATGTAATATTGTTGACATTTGCAGCAAGTCAAGCAAAGGGGTGAAATTTATTAAAATTCCTACTTATTCCAGAGCCACCTGAGAGGAACCATTCCAAGTGCAAGCACATTCCAGGCAGCTCAGCATCACAGGGCACGCTCCATTTGCGGATTCCTGTGGCATGAATCATCTAGTCACGAGCCTAGGTTCAAAGCTTACCCTACTGTGAGGAAGAAAAATTTCATGAATTGAAATCATTGTAAAATCTTACATCACCCATATCTCACAGAAGCTCTCTAGTAATCCCTATAACTTCAGAGGGGCCATAAATGTTTTCTTCCTCTCCCTCTGGACTTCTCCAGCAATCACTCTTCTACCCCACTACCCCACTTGCAGACTTTGTTCCTCGCTTCCCTCCTTCCTTCTTCCTCTCTTTCCTTCCCTTTCTTCCTTCTGTCCTGCATTTCTTCCTTCTCTCCTTCATTCCCCTTTCCCTTCCTTCATCAATTCTTTCCTTCTCTCTCCACTTCCTTTGAGTTTTCCCTGAGTTTCTTGGGTACAGTGGGAAGATAACAGGAAGTGAGCTGTCAAGACACTGAGGTCTAGGCAGGATGGCATCAGGAGTCACAGGTGTGTAGAGTCCATCTGGATGGCTCTGCGCAGTAATCATGCAGGGATTCCAGACTTGGAGTATGTCCAGCCACAGCATTGCCACTTCACTGAGCTCCTGTGCAATGTTGGGGCCTCATGTGCTTCTCTGTATTCATGTCATTCTTCGTTAACTTTACTCTAAGCTTCCTGCTATATCTCTGTCCTGCCATATCCCATTTACTTGAGGCATGCTTTGTTTTTCCTTCTCACTATAGATAGTTCCATTCCAGAGGATATGGACTTAAGAAAAGCTACTCATTTGTGCTTTTAGCCTGGATGGCAATCTGAATGTGAGCAGGGAGCCCAGAGCCATTTGGGCAGGCAAGCCTGGAGGGAATAAGTGAAGTTATGAATGAACATGCATTGTTTGACATTAACACAGCCATCTCACGGACCCCAATGTCTCATACCCTGGAGAGTGACAGAGCCTTCCCAAGGTGAGGCTCCGGGGGATGGCAACACCTTCTTCCTCTGGTCCATTTGCAGATGTTGATAGAATGTGCTGAAAATGTCCACCTTAGCATTATTCCCAGCCCTATGTTTACAGCCTGAAGATGGCTCACCTACAGAGAATGTTCCTACTAAGAGATGAATTTGCTAAAACTGTCTCTTTGTTCAATTGTATAAAACAAACCCACCTCTTTCTTTATGCATATGTAATAACCCTGCCCCCTTGTTAAACTGAAGGTAATAAAATGCTGAGCTTCCAAGACTCTGCAGCTTCTCCATAGAGAGCCTCGTGGGCCTAATGCCAGGTTTTCTGGGTTTTTGTTAGTCTTTTCATCATTTCTTCACCATTCAAGTCAGAGTATCCCCGGATCCATGCAGAGTATAGCACAAGCCACTCCTTCATGAACCTAGATAATTGGACATTCTAAGAGCTTCTTAGGAAAAAAAATATCTAGTTCCATCAAGATAAAATAAATATCCTTAGAGGTACCCACAGTAGGAACTTGCAACCCAGTATCCCATGATCCACAAAGAAATGACACTAACATTCTAACCCTGTAGTAAACGACTCTTGGTTCACCAAAAATGCCCAATAGTGTGATAGAAGTTGGGTACAGATGAACCCATCATGTCTTCTAAGCTTCTTAATTTTCTATACACTACTGAATTAGAGGATGTTATAAACCATCAGGTCTTCTTAATGATTCTGAATATAGAGTGCAAGGATAGTTTTCCCCATTTCAGAGGCCCTCTGTTTTTGACCTTCCCCACTTAGGAAATTCATTTCCTCATCCTTCCTGCTCTGGTACACCCTCAAAAGCTAAAAAATCAGTCTAATTCTGGCAAGCTGAAGAAAAAGTTAAAGGTTTATTATCTGGCTTCAATGTAGCCTGAATCATCAATGAGTTTGACCAAAGTATGGAAGAACATGTATTTGGTCCTGGATACCTCTGAAGAGATGCATAAGCTCTAGACCAGAAACTAGGAGATTTGTGGGTCAAAATTGCTCAGTGCTCCAATGCCAATCTGCCTAGATTGTGTGTCCTCTGAGATCCCTCTCTGCTCAAGATTACACCACCATGGCAGGGACCCATGACTTGCAACCCAGTGATAACAAAATGCCTCCTGGAAGCAGTGGGAAATCAACGATTAGGCTAAGATAGAAGAGGTTGCTCAAGAAAGGGGGAGAGGCCTGCCTGCTTTCTCCACAGGGTTAGCTGAGACCTTCAGGGACTGAGGGCTAACTTACTTTGCTCTTTATATCTTGAACCTAGGTCTTTGTGACATGGAGCTATATGAACTTGTGACTTTGCTGTACTAGGACTGCAAGCAAATTTTACGGAATTATCTCATCTCTGTTTGGGGTCATTATTTTTAGCATTACTTTGAGTCTAAAACATCATGGGGCAAAATATAATCCACCCCTTAGAATCCTGAAGGTATAGCTGACTGGAAAAACCTATAACCACTTCACTTTTGCATTTATTGCACCTATTTTATACAACAGTCATATTTGGGGACATGTTTTGTGTGTGTGTGTGTGTGTGTGAATGTAAGCATTTTATGAGGTGATTATTTATTTATTTATTGATTGATTGATTGATTTTACACTCCAGATTTTATTCCACTCCTGGTCTACCCTCCAACTGTTGCACATCTATACCTCCTCTCCACTTCCGTCTCCACGAGGATGTCTGCACCACACACCACCAACCCCACCAGACCTCTAAACTCTCTGGGGCCTCCAGTCTCTTGAGGGTTAGGAGCATCTTCTCTGATTGAACCCAGACCTGGCAGTCCTCTGCTGTACATGTGTTGGGGGGCTCATATCAGCTAGTGTATGCTTCCTGGTTGGTGGTCTAGTGTCTGAGAGATCTCAGGGGTCCAGGTTAAATGAGACTGTTGGTCTTCCTACAGGTCACCCTCCTTCTCAGTTTCTTCCAGATTTTCCCTACTTCAACCACAGGAGTCAGCAGCTTCTGTCCATTGTTTGAGTGTAAATATCTGCGTCTGACTACTTCAACTGCTTGTTCAGTCTTTCAGAGGGCAGTCATACTAGGTCCCTTTTTGTGAATGTTCCATAGGGCCACAAAATAGTGTCAGGCCTTGGAACATCCCCTTGAGCTGGATCCCCCTTTGGGCCTGCCACTGGGCCTTCTTTTTCTCAGGCTCCTCTCCATTTCCATCCCAGCAGTTCTTTCAGACAGGGACAATTATGGGTCAGACTTTTGACTGTGGGGTGGTACTCCCTCCCTCACTTGATGTTCTGTCTTTCTGCTTGAGGTAGGCTCTATAAGTTTCCTCTCCCTACTGTTGTTGTGCATTTAATCTAAGGTCTGTCCCTTTAAGTTCTGAGAGTATCTCACCTCCCAGGTCTCTGGAGCATTCTGGAGGGTCCCCCCAACTTCCTACCTCCTGAGGTTGCCTGTTTCCATTCTTTCTGCTGGCCATCAGGGCTTCAGTCCTTTTTCCTTACTCAATAGCAGATCTGGTTCCCTTCTCCACACTCCCATCCTCTTACCTTCCCAGGCCCCTCCCTCCCTCCACCTTCTGATTGCTTTCTTCTCCCTCCCGAGTGGGACTTAAGCATCCTCACTTGGGCTCTTAAGCTTGTTGACCTTTTTGAGTTCTGTGGACAGTATCTTTGGTATTCTGTACTTTTTTGGCCAATATCCACTTACAAATGAGTACATGCCATGCATGTTCTTTTGGGTCTGAGTTACCTCACTCTGGATGATATTTTTCTAATTACATCCACTGGCCTGCAAAACTCAGGATGTCCTCATTCTTAATAGCTCAGTAGTATTCCATTGTTGTAAATGAACCACATTTTCTATATCCATTCTTCTGTTATGGGACATTTGGGTTAAAAAAAAAATCACATAATCATTCCCTTAGATGCAGAAAAAGCATTTGACAAAATACAACACCCCTTCATGTTAAATGTATTGAAGAAATCAGGAATTGAAGGCCCATACCTAAACATAATAAAAGCAATTTACTGCAAACCAACAGCCAATATTAAGTTAAATGGAGACATACTGGAAGCAATCCCACTGAAATCGGGGATGAGGCAAGGATGCCCACTCACTCTATATCTATTCAATATAGTATTCGAAGTACTAGCTAGAACAATAAGACAACAAAAAGAGATCAAGGGGATACAAATTGGCAAATAAGAAATGAAGGATACATAAGCAACCCTAAAAATTCTACCAGAGAACTTCTACAGCTGATAAACAACTTCAGCAAATTAACTGAAACACAGATAGAAAATTAACTCAAATCAGTAGCCTTCCTTTATGACCTCATGAAACTGGAAAGCTTCTGTAAGGCAAAGGACATAGTTAATAAGACAAATCAGCAACCTACAGATATTTTTCTAGTTACATCCTCTAGTTACATCAGATAGGGAAAAAATCTTCCCTAACCCCACATCTGATAGAGGACTAATATCCAAAATATATAAAGAAATCAAGAAGATAACCACCAAAAAACCAAACAACCCAATCAAAAAATGGGGTATAGAACAAAACTGAGAATTCAAAACAGAGGAATCTTGAATGGCTGAGAAGTAAGTAAAGAAATTTTTTCAAAGTCCTTAGTGACCACAAGCAACAGAAGCCAATATATTTTGGCATCTCAAAACCCAGTTCTCCCACCACAGCAAGCCCTGGATACCTAAACACACCTGAAAACCAAGATGCTGACCTAAAATCTTGTCTCATGAAGATAATAGAGTACTTTAAGGAGGATATAAATAACTCACTGAAATAAATAGAAGAAAACACAGGTAAACAGGTAGAAGCCCTTAAAAAGGAAACAAATAAACCCCTTAAAGAAATACTGGAAAACACAATTAAACAGGTAGAGGAATTGAACAAAGAATTCCAAGACCTAAAAATGGAAGTAGAAACAATAAAGAAAACACAAATGGAGGCAACCCTGGACATGGAAAATCTTGGAAGGAGGTCAAGAGCTACAGATGGAAGCATTACCAACAGAATACAAGAGATGGAAGAGAGAATCTCAGGCATAGGAGATACCACAGAAAATGTTGATACATCTGTCAAAGAAAATACAAAGGATAAAAGTTTCTAACCAAAAACACCCAGGAAATTTACAGTACAAAATGAAAAGGGATACATAACAGCAGAAACTGAGGAAATTTAAAAAAACATCAGAACATGCTGCAAAAATCTATCCTCAAAAAACTAGAAAATCTAGATGAAATGAATGATTTTCTAGACAGATTCCATGTACCCATAACCCCTAAGGAAATAAAAGCAGTCATTAAAAACCTCCCAACCAAAAAATAAAAGCCCAGAGCCAAATGGTTTTAGTGGGAAATTCTACCAGACTTTCAAGGAAGAGCTAATAGTAATTGTCCTCAAACTATTCCACAAAAAAGAAACAGAAGGAACACTACCTAATTTGTTATATAATGCCACAGTTACTCTGATACTTTAAGCACACAAAGACCCAACAAAGAAAGAAAACTTTTGTGCATGAATATCGATGCAAAGATACTCAATAAAATTCTCACAAACCAAATCAAAGAACACATCAAAAACATCATCATCACAATCAAGTGGACTTCATCCCAGAGATACAAAGATGATTCAGTATATGAAAATTCATCAACATAATCCACTATATGAACAAACTCAAAAGAGTCACATGATCATCTCAATAGTTGCTAAAAAAAAAAGCCTTTGAAAAAAACACAACATCCTTTCATGTTCAAATTCTTAGAGCGATAAGGAATTCATGGTACAAATGAAAACATAATAAAAACAATATACACCAAACCAACAGCCAACATAAAACTAAAAGAAGAGAAAATTGAAACAATCCCACTAAAATCAGGGACTGATTTACTCAGGGTAAAGTAGGCTGCCCACTCTCCCCATATCTATTAAATATAGTACTCAAAGTTCTAGCTAAAGCAAATAGACAACAAAAGGAAATCAAGGAGATACAAATTGGAAAGGAAGAAGTTAAAGTACCACTATTTGCAGACGATATAATAGTATATATAATAAGTGACCCCAAAAAGTCTACCAAGGAACTTCTATAACTGATAAACAACTTCACCAAAGTGGCTGTTATAAAATAAACTCAGTCAAATCAGTAGCCTTCCTTATACAAATGATAAATAGGCTGAGAAAGAAATTGGGGAAACACACCCTTCACAATAGCCTCAAATTATATAAAATATCTTGGTGTAATTGTAACCAAACAAGTGAAAGATCTATATGACAAGAACTTCAAGTCCCTGAAGAAAGAAATTGAAGAAAGTTTGGATTAATATAATAAAAATGACCATCTTACCAAAAGAAATTTATAGATTCAATGCAATCCTTATCAAAATTCCAACACAATTTTCAGACATGGAAAGAACAATTCTCAACTTCAAATGGAAAAAAACCCACAATATTGAAAACATGCCTCAACATTAAAAAAACTTTTGGGGGATTCACCATGCCTGACTTTAAGCTGCACTACAGAGATATAGTGATAAAGAAAACAAATAATATGGGGACAGAGAGAGCCAGATAGAACAATGGAATAGAATTGAAGACCCAGACATAAACCCACACACCTATGGACACTTCACGTTTGACAAAGAAGTCAAGAATTTACAATGAAAAAAAGAAAACATCTTCAACAAATGGTGCTGGTCTGCCTGGTAGTCAGCATGTAGAAAAATGCAAATTGATCCATATTTTGCACAAAGCTTAAGTCCAAGTGAATCAAGGCCCTCAACATAAAACCAGATACACTGAATTGAGTAGAAGCAAAAGTGTGAAGTAGCCTCAAACATATTGACAAAGGAGAAAATTTCCTGAGCAGAACACCGATGGTTCAGGCTCTAAGATTAATAATTGACAAATAGGACCTCCTGAAACTGAAAAGTTTCTGTAAGGCAAAAAAATACTGTCAATAGGACAAAACAGCAACATATAGACTGAAAAAATATCTTCACTAACCCTACAATCAAAAGAGGGTTAATATTAAAAATAAATAAAGAATTCAAGCAGTTAGACTCTAACAAATCAAATATCCAAATTAAAAGAAGGGGTACAGAGCTAAAGAGAGAATTCTCAACAACAGAATCTTGAATGGCTGGAGTGGTCCTTGGGCCTGAGGAGGTTTGATGCCCCAGTGTAGGGAAATGCCAGGGTGGGAAGGTGGGAGTAGGTGGGTGGGTGGAGGAGCACCTTCATAGAGGCAAAGGGAGGGGGAATGGGATAGGAGGGTTTCAGAGGGGAGACCTGGAAAAGGGATAGCATTTGAAATGTAAATAAAGAAAATATCCTATAAGAGAAAAAAATTAAAAAGCAATATTTTAAAAATGTTCAACATCTTTATTTATCAGGGAAATGCAAATCAAAAGAACCCTCACACCTCACACAAAAAGAAATTTCACCTTACACCAATCAGAATGGCTAAAAAACTCAAGTGACAGCACATGCTGGTGAGGATGTGAACAAAATAATCAGGGAAGGCAGAGGGAAGGCAGACCTAGGTGGAAGATGGGAAGGAAGCAGAAAAGGGGGGTCAGGATCAGGTATGAGGGAAGACAGAAGAGAAGCCCAGAGGGCCAGGTGAATGAATGGAAATATGTAGCCATAGAGGAGGCTGAGGGCAGAGAAACCTCTAGAAAGTCCCAGAGTCCTGGGACATGAGAAGCTCCCAGGACCCAATGGAGATGACACTAGCCAAAAATGCCCAACACTGTAGAGATGGAACCTAAAAGAGCCTACCTCCAGTTGATACACAGTGCCCCCAGTGGAGAGATGGGGTCACACACCCAGAATTGTTCCTGTCAAAAGGAAATTCAGGGACAAAAATGGAACAGAGACTCAAGGAAAGGCTATCCAGTGACCTGCAGAACTTGGGATCCATCTCATGCTCAAGCACCAAACCCTGACACTGTTTCTGATGCCATGTTGTGCTTGCAGACAGGATCCTGGCATGACTGTCCTCTGAGAGGCTCTACCAGCAACTGACTGAGACAGATGTAGATACGTACAGCCAACCATTGAATTGAGGTTGGGAACCCTTATGGAAGACTTAGGGAAAGGACTGAAGGAGCTGAAGGGGATGGCAACCCATAGGAAGAACAACAGTATCAACTATACTGTACTCCTCTGAGCTCCCAGATATTTAGCCACCAACTAAAGAGAATCAATGGGTTGGTTCATGGCCCCTGGCACATATGTAACAGAGGACTACTTTGTCTGGCCTCAGTGGGAGATGATGTGTCTAATTCTGTAGAGACTTGATGCCACAGGAAAAGAGGGTGCTGGAGGTGGAATGAGGTTAGAGTGGGTAGGTTAGGGAGGAGCACTCTCTCAGAATCAAAGGGGGTGGCGAATAGGGTGAGGGACTCTGGTATGGCAGATGAGGAAGTGGGACAACATTTGCAATGTAAATAAATAAAATAATTTAATACATAAAA
Organism: Mastomys coucha; assembly: GCF_008632895.1. Classification (NCBI taxonomy): domain Eukaryota; kingdom Metazoa; phylum Chordata; class Mammalia; order Rodentia; family Muridae; genus Mastomys; species Mastomys coucha. The sequence goes on from NW_022196900.1 coordinate 101,297,334, forward strand.
AAGAAAAATGTATAAAAAGGTCACAAACACTAAATACTTTTACTGAAATGACTAAAGAGAAAAAATGCTTGATGATGAGAGACTGCAATGGAATAGATTTTTTTGTCCTAGGTTAAAGAATTGTTCCAAAATGAAAGTAAGAAGATGGGAAGCTCATACCACAATGTTTAAGAATGAAGTAGGAGGCCTGAGTGCACCTCAGAAAGACTTATGAAAGGTAAAACATAAAGATGGTATGTGGGTAATTAGGTTTACTAGAATTAAAATAACTTCTGTAACATAAAGTCAGAAACTACTAGAAAGTTACTTCATCAGACAGTCTGCTCCAGACATTCTGAGGAAACTGAGAAAACAGATAGTGGACTCCAAGTGCCAGCCTTTGAATGCGCCTTTAGGCATTTTCAGCAACAGTGATAAAACAAAACCCACAAAATCACTAACCTGAGCTCATAAGGCTCAAAGAGACTGAACTGACAATTTTGGAGCCTGTGTGGGTCTGATCTAGGCCCTCTGCATATATTTTATGTTTGTGTGGCTTGGTCTTCTTTTGGGAATCCTGACAGTGAGAGTGGGTGCTGTCTTTGACGCTTTTGTCTGCTTTTGAGAACCCTTTCCCCCTAATATGTTGCTCATCTAACCTTAATACGAGGGGAGGTGCCTAGTCTTACTTTAACTGGATATGTCATGTTTGGTTGATGTCTCTTGGAGGCCTGCCCTTTTCTGAAGGTAAATAGAGGAGGAGTGGATCACAGAGTGGGGGCCATGGAACTGGGTGGAGAGGAGGGATGGAAAACTGCAGTCTGGATGTAATAGATGTGTCTTAGTTAGTGTTTCATTGCAGTGAGAAGACACCGTGACCAAGGTAACTCTTCTATTGGGACAATATTTAATTGAAGCTAGCTTACAGGTTTAAAGATTCAGTCCATTTTCATCAAGGTGGAATCATGACAGCATCCAGACAGGCATGGCACTAGAAAAACTATAGATCTACATCCCCATCCAAAGGAATCCAGGAGCAGACTGTCTTCCAGGCAGCTGGGAGAAGAGTCTCAAAGCCCACTGCCACAGTGGCACACTTCCTCCAACAAGGTCACACCTTCTAATAGTGCCACATACTGGGCCAAATATATTCAAACGACCACATTAGGAGAGGGTACATTTTTTTAAAAAATTAAAAACAAATAGAAAGAATCTAAAAGGAATGAGTTTCAAATGGTCACAGTCAGAACACTAAACCAAATAAAAATCTTTAGCCCTAGAGATAACAAAAAATTGTTTTTCCAGGAAAATAAGTACCTGCTACCCCAGGCAGAAAGATATTCTAAAGTGGCAAGCTTGCTATGGCATGGGAAATGAGGGCACTGAGGAATAGTCCTCAGTGAGTATCCTTAAACCCCACAAATTTTTAAAAAATTATCTTTAATTGTTTTTTACAGTCCACTCATTATTCCCCTCCCGGTCTGCCCTCATTTCATTCTTTCTCCCAAGTCTCCAAGAAGATTTCTGCACCCCAACCACACCGCATTAGGCCTCTCCACTCCTGGAACCTCAAGTCTCTCCAGGGTTAGGTACCTCTTCTCTCAGTGAGGCCAGAACAGGTAGTCCTCTGCTGTGTGTGTGTGTCTGGTGCTTCCTATCCGCTAGTGTATGGCTCGGTATCTGAGAGATCTCGGGAGTTCAGGTTAGTTAAGACTGCTAGTCTTCCTATGGGGTCTTCCTCCTCCTCAACTTCCAGTCTTTCCCTAATTAACCACAGGGGTTCCAAGAGTCCATCCTTTGGTTGGGTGTAAGTATCAGCATCTGACTCTTTCAACTACTTGTTGGGCCTCTGGGGGAGAGGGGGCAGCCATGCTAGGCTCCTGTCTGTAAACACCATAGGGTCAGTAATAGTGTCAGACCTTGGAGTCTCCCCTTAAGCTGGATCCCAATTTGGGCGGGCCACTGGATCTACTTTCCCTCAGTGTCTTCTCCATATTTGTCCCTGAAGTTCTTTTAGACAGGGACAATTCTGGGTCAGAGTTGTTAACTATGGGACAGCAACCTCACCCCTCCACTTAAGGCCCTGTCTTTCCAATGGAGGTGGATTCTACAAGTACTCTCTCCCCACTGTTGGCCATTTCATTTAAGGTCCCTCCTCCAAATTGTGAGTGTATCTCACTGACCGGGTTTCTGGTGTATTCTAGAGGGTTGCCCCACTTCCTCCCTCCCAAGGTAGCCTGTTTCCAATCTTTCCGCTGGCTCTCAGGGCTTCACTCCTGTTTCCCCTCAGCCCCAATACCTGATCATTTTCTCCTTATCCGTTCCTTGTTCCCTCTTCCACCAAGGTCCCTTTCTCTCTCTGCCACCAGTGATTGCTTTCTTCTCCCTCCAAAGCAGGATTGAGGCATCCTCACTTGGGCCCTTTAGCTTGTTAACCCTCTTAAGTTCTGTGATTTTACCAAGGGTATTCTGTAATTTTTTGGCTAATATCCACTTATTTAGTGAGTACATACCATGCATGTTCTTTTGGGTCTGAGTTATCTCATTAAGGATGATATTTTCTAGTTACACCCATTTGCCTGCAAAATGCATGATGTCCTTGTTCTTAATGGCTGAATAGTATTCCATTGTGTAAATGAACCACATTTTCTGTATCCATTCTTCTTTTGTGGGGTATCTGGGTTGTTTCCAGCTTCTGGCTGTCACAGATAAGGCAGCTCTGAACATAGTGAAGCATGTGCCCCAATGATATGATGGGACATCTTTTGAGTATATGTCCAAGAGTGGTATAGCTGGGTCTTCAGATAGATCTATTTCCATTTCTCTGAAGAATCTCCAGATTGATTTCCAGAGTGGTTCTATTAGTTTGCTATCCCACCAACAATGGAGGAGTGTTTCTCTTTCTCCACATACTCACCAACAGGTGCTTCACCTGAGGTTTTGATCTTAGCCATTCTGATTGATATAAGGTAGAATCTCAGGGTCGTTTTGATTTTTATTTCTCTAATCATTAAGGACTTTGAACATTTCTTTAAGTGCTTTTCAGCCATTTGATATTCCTCTGTTGTGAATTCTTTGTTTAGCTCTATACCCCATTTTTTGACTGGGTTTTTTGGATTTTTGGAGGTTAGCTTCTTCAATTCTTTATATATTTTGGATACTAGCCTTTTATTATTGAGTTAGTGAAGATTTTACCTCCAACCCCTAGGTTGACGATTTGTCTTATTGACTATATACTTTGTCTTATAGAAACTTTTCAGTTTCATGAGGTCAGATTTATCAATTCTTGATCTTAGAGCCTGAACCACTGGAGTTCTGTTTAGGAAATTTTCTCCTATGCCAATGACTTTGTGGCTCTTTCCCACTTTATCTTCTATTAGATTTGGTATATCTGGTTTTATGTGGAGGTCCTTAATCTTGAGCTTGGACTTGAGCTTTGTTCAAGGTGACAAATATGGGTCTCTTTTCATTTTTCTACATACTGACTGGCAGTTAGATCAGAACCATTTATTTAAGGTGCTTTCTTTTGTGTGTTGTATATTTTTGGCTTCTTTGTCAAAGATCAAGTGTCTGTAAATGTGTGATTTTATTTCTGTGTCTTCAAGTCTATTCCATCAACCCATCTGTCCCTGTTGCTCTGTAGCATATAGCTTGAGGTCAGGGATGATGATTCCCCCAGAAGTTCTTTTATTGTTAAGAATTGTTTCTGCATAGGGCAGTGATGGCACACGCCTTTAATCTCAGCACTTGGGAGGCAGAGGCAGGCAGATTTCTGAGTTTGAGGCCAGCCTGGTCTACAGAGTGAGTTCCAGGACAGCCTGAGTTATACAGAGAAACCCTGTCTCAAAACAAAACAAAACAAAACAAAAGAATTGTTTTTGCTATCCTGTGTTTTTTTTTGTTTTCCATATGAAATTGAGACCTGCTCTTTCCATGTCTTTGAAGAATTGTGTTGGAATTTTAGTGGTGATTGTATTGAATCTGTAGATTTCTTTTGGTAGGATGGCCAGTTTTACTATGTTAATCCCATCTATACATGAGCATGGGAGATCTTTCCATTTTCTAATGTCTTCAATATCTTTCTTGAGAGTCTTGAAGTTCTTATACAGATCTTTAACTTTTTGTTAGAGTTACCCCAGATATTTTATAATATTTTTGACTATTGCCCACACTATTTTTAAAATCTATCCCACCATTTGAATTTATTCCTGAAATCATTCTTTTGTGTTTTGTCACGTTCATAATATACATAGCTGCCAGGTTGTTATTTACTTAAACAGCTCAAGGGATCATGCCTAAACTCAAGAGTTGAAACAGAGTTCACAAAGTGGAAAGACCTGATGATCTTAGATTCACCAACAGTGGCTCAAGAACGAATCTGACTAAGGCCTAAAAAGAAACACTCTTTTGAGGTCAGCAGTTCATAACAGTATTGCAAAATGAAGTAACCAGGCAACTCACCTTGAAAAGCAAGTTACACTAGGATGACTCCCCTGGTACAGTACATGCTCCTGGACTCCTTTGTTCTTGACCTTTGGTGGGGGATTGACATAGGCTGGTATAATCTTATTACTCTTTAGATTTTAAATCCCTTTTGTGAAATCTTTGTCTTCTAAGGTATAAATTTTGTATTTTAACTCTTTATTATGTGAGGACTAGCCAATTGCTAATACAGGAGAGACAGATTCTAACCTTTAGCTGGTGGGTAGAATAGAAAGAGTTTTATGGTCTCTTTTAGTCAGAGACTGCATCACTCAATAGCATGTAAATAGTTAATGGAATATGGGTTATCATCTTACCACACCCCTCACAAGGAATCACTATCACAGGCCTACTTTTTGTCAATCTGGTACTGGAATACATCTCCTTATACCATAAGAGTTTATTCCTCACACCCAAAAGGCTCCTGTTCATCACATGATGCAAAATACCACCAAGAATCCTCATAGTCTAAACATTTGTACCAAGTTCAATGTCCTCTGAGATTAAAGGCAAACTCTTAGCTGTGACCCTTGTAAAATTAAAAATCAAAACAAGCTTTTACTCCCAAGACACAATAGCTAAGCATAAACATTCAACATTCTTATTGCAGAATGAAAGCATGGGATACATAAACAATGGGTGAAATCAATCAAGCCCCAAACCCAACAAGTAAAATATTAAACCCTGCATCTTCAAGTCTAGGAAGATTATAGTATGATATGAGCATTGAAGGACTTGGGAAGTCTCTCTTGTGGCCTTGGAAAGAACAAGCCACTTGGCCTCTAGGGATGGTTCCACTCACTGTCCATGCCTTTCCTTGGCATACATTCCACATTCCTGGCATCTCCAATATACTGTAGTTTCTGTTGCATCTTCAGTTTCACTTACAACTTTACACATCATTATCACAGAAATTCCCTACTTGGGGTTCAACTCTAACATACATTTCCCAGACTCCCTGGATTTCCCTTGAAATCTGAGTGGAAGCCTTCATGACTCTTTATTATTTGCAATCTATGTACTTGCAAAACTCACATTCACTGAGTGACAGTGTGGTTAGATGCAACATTCTGCCTTGTTATTATTGAAAAATAAAAACATTGAGTCAGACATTGGGGATCCATGGATACCACAGGTCTTCCTTGAGCTCTTGGGGTTTCTATCCTTAATGAGGACAGACATAGAACAAACAGGAAAACACAGAGTAGAACCATAAAACTTGCTGATAATAAATGCCTCCAAGATATTTAACAAGGAAGAGCTCATTTATGGAGACAGAAGTCTCAAATCTGATGTCAGAGTGACAGGGAGAGTCTTTAGTAAGGTATTGGGAAAATTTTTAGTAAGATGGCTCTCTGGAAGAGCCATGAGAGACAAAAGTGGAACATTTTGTTTAATTCAACTCAGAGACAAGATACCTTTTAAGATCAAGACATCAACAGTAAAACTGAGGGCAGGGGATCAGAAAAAGGAACAGATTCAGGGGCTGCAGCCAAGAAAGCACAAAAGGAGACACAGGTCACCTGGTCCATGAGATCATAGGAAGGCATAAAGGAGGGACAGGAATAGAAAGTTGTAATTTTTAATTTTTTTAATTTCTCCTGCCTCTCTGATTATGGTCTCCCTCCTGACTCTTCTGAGTGCCAAGGATGTGAATATAAACTATCATATTCAGCCTATAATTCTTAACATTTAATACATCCTTTCTTCTTCCCAATTTTTAAAACATCTCATAGCTTCAGTCAGTTCTGCTTTCTTTCTATTGTCACATATTTAACACATATAAATGCTTGTCCTTTTCTATACTTGTTTGTTGCTTGGTTGCTTTAGTTTATTGATTCCTTGTTGGTTCAGTTTCATTCTTACTTTTCCTACAACATAATCTGCACTGATTCCTCCTTCTTGTTCACTTCTGTTTGTTTGTTAACAAGATACTCTGTGTGTGTATGTGTGTGTATCTTGTTATCTTTTAAGTAGTACACTTATTAATTCATATTTTAATGTAGACACTGTTATCTTTAAGTTATCAGAGTTGTGATGGTTTTTAATGTAACTCTTGCTATATTTTAACACTGGCTTATTCAATAGTTATAGTTGCCTTTGAAATTAGTCATTATCCACCCGGGTCTTGAAGGAGATTGGGAGCAGTGCCTTCCATACGCTTGGTGAGAATTCATCAAGTAAACAGTACTTCATGTACAGTGGTAAGAAAGTGTAGCTCAAGACTGTCACAACCTAGTCCACATTAACATTCTGAAATATGAGTAAAGTCAAAATTGAAATCCCCAACGGTGAGGAGATGGAATCTGAAGAGATGACCTCCCATAGCCAGGCAGGACTCTCAGTGGAGAGATGGGGACACCAACCTACCTATAATACTTTTGACCAAAAATTGGTCCTGTCTAAAAGAAATGCAGGGACAACGATGGAACAGAGACTGAAAGAATGGCTGACTAGTGACTGGTCTAACTTGAAACCCATCCCATGTGTAGGTACCAATCACTGACACTATTACTGATGCTATGTTCTGCTTGCAAACAGGAGCCTAGCATGGCTGTCTTCTGACAGGCTCTACACATCAGATGGCTGAGACAGATGCAGATATCCACAGTCAAATACCAAATGGAGTATGGAGGCCCCTATAGAAGAGATAGTGGAAGAATTGAAGATCCTGAAGGGGATGGCAACGCTACAGGAAGACCAACAGTGTCAACTAACCTGCATCCCTAGGAAATCCCAGAGACTGAGCTACTAACCAAAGAGCATACACGGGTTGGTCTAAGACCCCAGCAAATCTGTAGTAGTAGAGGGATGCCTTGTCTGACCTCAGTGGGAGGGAGAACATGCACCTAATCCTGCAGAGACTTGATGCACCAGGGTGGGGGGATAGCCAGTGGACACTCTCTAAGATGCAAAGGGTAGGAGAGATGGGAGAAGAAACTCTGTGAGGGGGGACCAGAATGGGGGCAGCACTTGGTATGTAAATAAATAAATTAATTATTTTTTAAAAAGAAGTTTTCAGTTGATAGACGACAAAAGATTAAAGCTCCCAACCAGCAACATGGCCAAGGTGCAGAAATTCCAACATAGAAACACAATAATTTTTTAAAGGAAATACAATTTTTTCAAAAATTAATAACTCCCCAATAATGGCCAAAAATGCCATAGATATAGGTGAGATTCCAGGAAAATGTGTTGAAATATTATAAGAAAGATCAACAAAACCAAATCAGGAATGAATAAGAACCCAAAGAATTCTAAATTAATATATTCTAAAGACATTTGTGTATATTATCATATTGCTACACTATCTGAGAGTTAGGAAACAGAAGCAGCAGAGATTTCTATCAACAGATGAATGGGTAAAGGAAGTTAAGTGCATTTACACAATGGCAATTTTGTCAGCCATAAATGAAACTGGAATCATAACATTTGCTTTTCATACATGCAGATAGCCATACTTGCATATATACCTCTATTTCCTCCCTACGTGTCCTCCTAATACTTCCCTTCCCTAAATTTATATATTTTGTTCTTGTTCTTGTTTTTGTTGTTTTGATAACCTACTAAGTCCAGTTAGTGCTGCAAATATGTAAACAGATATGCAGTCATCAACTAGAGCATGGGAAAACAAACAAAACAACCGTGAGATTCCACTTTACACCAATTAGAATGGGTAAGATCAAAAACTCAGGTGACAGCACATGGTGGCAAGGATGTAGTGAAAGAGGAACACTCCTCCATTGCTGGTGGGATTGCAAAATGGTGCAAGCACTCTGGAAACCAATCTGGAGGTTCCTCAGAAAATTGGAAAGAGATCTACCTAAAGACCCAGCTATACCACTCTTGTAGATGCCCCACCATACCAAAAGGACACATGCTCCACTATGTTCATAGACACTTTCTTTGTAACAGCAAGAAACTGGAATCCAGATGTCCCTTAACCAAAGAATGGATACATTATACAATGGAATATGTATTATTCAGCTATTAAGAACAAGGACATCACAAGTTTTTCAGGCAAATGGATGTAACTAGAAAATATCCTGAGTGAGGTAACTCAGACCCAAAAGGACATGCATGGTGTGTACTAACTAGTAAGTGGATATTAGCCAAAAAGTACAGAATACCCATGATAAAATCCACAGAACTCAAAAATGTTAACAAGCAGAAGGGTCCAAGTTAGGATGCTTCAGTTCCAGTTGGGAGGGAGAAGAAAGTAATCACTGACAGCAGAGGGAGGAAGGGATTTGGATGGGGAGGGGAGAAGGAGGGGAAAAGAGGAATATGATCTGGTATAACTTTTGGAACAGGAGGGAAGCCCAGAGGGCCAGCAGAATGAATGGAAATATTCACCCTCGAATATGGGAGGTGGGGGCCATCTAAAAAGTACCAGAGACTCAGGAGGTGAGAGACTCATAGGGCTCAATGGAAGTGATCTTAGATGAAATGCCCAACAGTGGGGAGAGAGAATTTGTAGAGTCCACCTTTACTAGATAGACAGGACCGCAAGTGGAGGGATAGGGTTGCCAGCCCATTGTCAAAATTTCTGACCCAGAATTGTTCCTGTCTAAAAGAACTGCAGGGACAAAAATGGAGAAGAGACTGAGGGGAAGGTGATGCAGTGACTGGACCAACTTGGAATCCATCTCATGGGGAGGTACCAAGGCCTGACACTATTACTGATGCTATAGTGCACTTACAGACAGGAACCTAGTGTGGCTATCCTCTGACAAGCCCTCCAGCATCTGGCTGGGACAGATCCAGATACTTACACCCAACCATTGAACTGAAGTCGGGGCTCCTATGGTTGAATTAGTGGAAGGCTGGAAGAAGCTGAGGAGGAGCATGCCGGTGGCCCCATAGGAAGACCAGCAGTATCACTTAACCCTAGGAGCTCCAAGGCTCTGAGCCACCAACCAGGCAGCATACATGAACTGGTCTGAGCCCCGCAACCCCTAATACATATATAGCAGAGGAATGCCTAGTCTGGCCTCAGTGGGAGAGGAGAGAAGCCCCCAGGGAGGGAGAAGACCTTGTGGGGGAAGGGCATACAGGGGAGGAGGAATGGGATGTGGAACTGTGAGAAAGAGGACTAGGATGAGGCAATGGCTGGATTGTAAATAAATAAAATAATAAAAAAGAATAAGAACTGGAAAGACTGGGAGCAGATTAATATAATAAATAATGAAAAGTTAAAAAAAAGAATCATTCGCTCTATCAAGGAACTATCAAACTTCCAATAGCTCCTTATAAGGGGTGTGAATGAAGGTCATTCACCCCATTTACACTGGAATTTTTGTATAGCTTGAAATTTTGTAGGTTTTATGTGCATAACACAACTACATGAGTGCATATGTATAATCATAGGTAGTATCCAGAAGATGCATTTTATACCACCCTTCTCTATCTTCCAGCTCTTCATTCGTTTTTCATTAATTAATTAATTAATCAATTGATTAATTTTAGATCCTGATCAGAGCATCCCTCCCCCTTCTCCTCAAAGCCCCTCCCTCTCCCCTCCTCTTCACCCATGGCTTTTCCATTTCCTATCAGAGAAGCTCCCAATTTCTATAAAAATCCATTGTGCCTGCCCCACCATTATGTAATGAAATCTTTCCAAAACCATGAAGCCAAATAAATGGTTCCTTCCTGAATTGTTGGGTCGATGCTTTCTCATAGCAATACAAAAGTAACAAAAATAACAAGGAGTTATACTTTATTATCTCAGTCCTCCCCCAATCCCAAGTGCAAAGCGCAGTTCTTAGCCTTTCATCATTTTGAGTCACCTAACCTTGATGCATCAAGTGGGTACTATGGTCATGCTCATTTTATAGATGTGGAAGGGGATACCCAAAATGTCCAGAACCTCACCAGGGTCACATAAATAATGCGTGTGAACACAGGATATGAGGTAAACTCTCTGGATCCCATGTCCTCCAGTTGAACCCATGCTCAGATGGTACATACCTTTTGACACCTTGGACACCTCATTGGATTTGGAGATAATTCTACCACCTGAACAGACTGCAGTTTTGTCCTCAGCTTTTCCCCCTATGTCAATCTTTGCCATCCTAATCCTCTAAACTATGTTCAGCTAAGAGAACTTTGACAAGTTTGGGTCTTTTTTGTTTTTGTTTTTTTGTTTTTTGCTTTTGTTCTTGCTCTCTAGAGATGAAGAAACAGGAACACTTCTTTGAAATTTAACTATCAGTTCTTTGCAGTATGTTTTTTCCTCTTCTAAGAATTTTTTCCTTAAATAAAAATTTAATCCATTTGTTGCAGGAAATATTTAAAAAGTCACCCCTCAATCTCTCCTGCCCCACCAGACCACTGCTCTAGTGCCGGTACTGACCGGCCTCAACACTATGTCCTGGTGGGGTCCTGCTATTCTCTCCCAGCTAGTGAGTTCATCTCACTTACATGTAATGCCCCACAAACCCCCAATCAGTCATCTAGCACCTAGTTACCCAGTAGAAACATGACTCTTAAGGCTTAATGATCCAATCAAGCTCATATATCAATAAGATAACAAATGATAAAGATAATGCTTTAGCCCAATTATTCTAACCTTGTGAAACCTTAGCTGTGGCTGTTTAAAACCAAGCATGGTCTGGATCATCTTCCTGTTCATCTGCCTCCATGTTGATTTCTCCTGCTTCTCCCCTGACCTCCGAACTCCCTCACTCACTCGTAAACTTCTAGTTCCTCCTCCCTATTCCTGTACAATCACACACCTGTCACTGCCCTAATGTAATTGGACAGAGAAAATGCTGCAACATCCTTTAGTAACAGGGAACAAAGAGATGCTCCTATAAGAATAGACTGGGAAGAAGCTCAAGGAAGAGACAGATTGAGGTGCTGTTAGTGGAAATGGGAATGAGAGCTGAGGGAGAAGAGAATATGACTCCTCAAGCCACAGCTCTCAACATCTCCAAAAAAAAAGGAGGAGTTATGAATGGGACCTTACTATTTATAAGCTCCATGTCATCATAGGTACAGGTTAACCAGTAATTGTGTGACTAGATGATGGAATTTATTCTACACAACCTCTTAGAGAAGTCTTTCAGAAATTTTAACAGACATTTTTCCACTTTGACATTTATTTCAAGTGAACGAAACAGTAGAAAGTGTTGTTACTCTGGATTTTGTTGGTTCGGGAAAGAAATACACAGTCCAGTCTTTCTTGAATAAAAAGCTCACATTTCTTGCTTCCTTCTTGGATCATACATTGCTTCAGCATCTCCTTACTCAAGAAAACCAAACTAGGAAAAAAAACCCAGAAGAGGTTGTTATTATCTTGTTCCACACTCAAAGCAAAGGTGACAGTCATATGCCTTTTATGTAATTGGCAACAACATTTGCAATTTTCGTGGAGCATGGAAAAGAGAATAGCTGCTTATCAAACAGGATGATGCATCCATGAAAGCCATCCTCCACGTGGTACCAGGTTACAGGGACCCCTTGGTCTTCCAAGCGCTTCTTGTAGAGCAAGGCATCATCACGCAAGGGGTCATTTTCACAGGTCACTAGAAATGCTTCAGGAAGCTGAGCAATGATCTTGTCATCTACTAAGAGAGGTGAAATCTCTGCATCTGAAACATGTTTCATTTCCAGATAGGCAGCCTCATTGAAAGGTCCTGAAAACTCAGGCAGGAGGCTTTTCCTCTTGAACCTTCTAGGGATGTTATCAGAGCTGAGCCATTTCCTATACTTCTTCCAGGTATCTGGAGGCAAATAAGTACCATTAAAGAGTGCGTCTTTCCAAGAAAAGTCAATGTCCAGGTATTTACACACAGCTGTCATGAGGATGTCTTTGGTGAGGAATGGGACATTTTGGTTTTGCTGATGTGATGGTAAACGGAAATTGATCACCTGCATGGCTGGAGTAATGAGCACCTGAGCACAGATGTGAGGGAGACTTGGGAAGCTGAGCAATGCCTGGGTGACAATGGCCACGGCTCCACCTCCAACACTTTCTCCACAGGCTACAACCCGGGAGGGATCTACCCCATAGGTCATTAGATTCTTCATGAAGTGAAGAGAGGCATTTAGGCAATCCTTAGAAATACAAGGGTGATGATGGTCAGGAAGTTTTCGGTACCTAAGAGGAAAGAAACAACCTCAAGACAGTAATATACACATGGGTCAGAATGACCCCATCAAGGAAAGAGCTATCCTCATTTCCCTATGTGGATATGAGTAACCTGTCAAAGTCAGGGAGGACAGGTTTTCCATTCCAACCCACATTATGATTCCCATAGATGAGTAAATCCCACAAAGTTTCAGGCAGGCTCAAAGCTGTTGCCTTGAGGAAACAGAACAACAAGCAAAGATCCAGAAATGGCGACTAGAACTCTGCTGGTTCCCCTGGGACAGGTTAAGGGTTTTGGCTCTCCCTGATGTATCAAGCATCCACTGAGAATTGCCCAAATCAGTGTTCTTTAAATTTTACATCGATGTTATACTAATAACAAATAGCATGATGTCTTAATGTAAGTGAACCTTCTAATGTTTACTTTCCTGGAAATAAATGCAAGTGTTCGGGGATGGGATAATTAGACTCCCTAGTTGAAAGTTCTTAGACTCTCCTCCCATGCCCTGGCTGATTTAAGAAAATGACTATTACTCACACACTCCTCTGGGCTATCCTTATGCTAGCACTGGTCACTTTGAAGAACACACATACCTTGAGGAAGCAACAAGCTACACTACAACTCCAGCCACCAGCTGCTAAGGCACTGTAGATCCTGCAGTTGCAAGCAACCCAGCCACTACTTTAAACAGCTGTCACCATGCTTCCCCTATGACCTTCTGACCAAGACCCTGGTGTCCTAGAAGAGGTAATGTTGAAACAGCCTAAGAGGAACAATGACACTATTATCATGAATGCAATGAGCCACACACAGGAAGAAAGAACTGATGGCAGTGCTGACAACAGTACTGGAAGAACTGGAGGTTCAGAGGTGAGAGAGCATGTCATGACAACATGTAGCGCAATGATGGCAGAGGCACAAAGAACAGTGGGCACCTTGGCAGTGGAAATTGCTAGCTCTCGGAAGAAACTAGAAGCCTTAATGACACAGAAACTGCACAGTAGTCTTGAAGTACCAAAAAGTGAAGCTTTAAGAATGGCAACAGATAACAGAAACAAAGACACATCAGCAACACTAGTAATTCTAGAAGACAACAATAAAAAAAGAAGACAGGCAGCAGTTGCCACAATGCAGGCAACTAGAAAAACAGAAGCAGGAACTACTATCTTAAGGGGTAAGGGGCTTTAGACACCCTAGACTAGGAACTAAAACATGAGTGTTGTCAAGGCCTGGGAGCAGAGGTGATTTCACAATATACACAAGAGCTGTAACACTAAACACCATTGGGTTAAAGGTCCCATTAACAGAAGCAAGCTTAAGGGTAATGAATTCAGAGATGGTGCCTGTTGTGGCTCCTAATCCTCTGCTGCCACCAGTTACTTCAGAAGCTAAGGGCTATGAACCCATAAATGACCAGTTGGAAGAGTTGCACACCTACCCCCAATTTCCATCCTGGTGGAAGGAAAGAACTCCAGGGATGATGGATGTCACGACTCTCTATCAACAGAGTTTCAGAGACTTCCTTTAAAGTCAAGGGTTGTTTTTCCAGGAAAGGAAGGTGAGGAAGAGGAGGAAAAATGAGGAAGGGGAATTAGGAGGAGGGACAGTGAAGAGTGGCTAAGAGGGGGCTAAGGATGGATGGAGGAGTGGGTAAAAGGGAAGGCTGAGGATAGATAACTGCTAGTTACAGCAGCATATCTCACAGCAGCCCTCTGGCAGTCCCAAGCCTCTTCTCTAGCCGAGCATCTCCACTTGCCATTCTAGTACAGCTTCTGTGGCCCATAAATCAGAACTCTATCTGGAATTCCACACTGAGGAATTACCTTCAAGATTTCAGATCAGCTGCTTACACACTCCTCTGCAGTTCCACTCAGGGAATCTCAGAGATGTGGGTTCCCATATTAGAAGTTCAGATACTATGGAAGGTTCAGATAAGAGAAGGTCTCTGGAGTCTTAAAAGGTATTACTAGATGTCCTTATGCCATCCAAGAGGAACAAAGAGTCTAAGTGAATTGCTCTAGCCACCCGTCTTCAGTTTGTACCCATTCTGAGAGATGTCAGAGTATGAGGGTATAATTGAAGTAGCAGAATCTAGCAATGTCATTTTCAAATTTTCTCACTTAGTTCTATAAACTGTATTTGTTCTCAAACAATGATAAATATTCACCTCTGTCTTCCATCCTTTCAAAGAGGCATTTATTGTCAAAAGACCAGAGTTGGGTCTTAAGTTATGCTCTACATTCTTCAAAGTGGTTTCTACACAGTTGGGTATTTTATTGTTGCAACAAATATCAGAATCATCGGCTAGAAATAGTCATGACTTCAATTTACCCTGACCATTTGCCAATTCTAATTGCACCACTGTTCCCAAAGGCAACATAACCCAACCAAGTGAAGAGATAACTTGAATTCAATTATCAGTCAGCTATTCTTTTCTGTATTTCCAACTCCTGTCAGTCTCTGTGTGTCTGAGAAAGTATTCTTTTGACTTTAATGAGTTTAACTTCACAAAGAAGACATAAAGTATTATTTCTGACTTTAAAACACTACCTGGGTTCCTTTCCATCCTGATATGCTCTTCCTGGTTCTCTACAGTGTGGCTCTATATTGTTCCATGGATCCCATTACTCTGTAGTTTTATATTCCATCTATTACAGTATACCAATGTACTTCCTAGGAGTGTGTATATTTCAAGATTTCTACTGTTTTGAAAGTGGGGTGGATATGTTCAAGGAAACATGAACAAGAGACTGTCTGAGGTCAGGACCCTTTTCTGTGGTCTAGAGTCACCCAAATCTGTACCCCAAAGTTCACCCTCACACAGATAAACCACCAATTGTCTCAGGCCACTCACCCCACTGATAGCACCACTGAATCCGTCTGCTGGGCCAAGAAACTGCACAGATTGTGGTAACTGTCTGTAAGAGGAACCCAGATGTTAAGCAATATGACAAGAACCCAACATTTCCCACTACAGTCCCAGAAATGGCAGCTGTCCTGGTGGGCATGGTAATAATGTCATCTGTATGTTGCTATTCTTTATTTTTCTGAGGTAACCTTGGCCAGCTCTGCCTGGGCAAGACTAGACATCATTCCCAAATTCCTGAATATCAAGATTTGGAAGTTATGGTTTACTTTCTATAGCATTGAATTTTAAACAGTGTGGATAAACTAGGGACTTTTGAATGATTGGATCTGAAATGGACATTGCTATGATGGTGTGTTTGCTGATCCAGGCCTGAATTGTTAATATGCTTGTAAGTTTGCATTCATAAGGAGATAATTGATGATCAGATGTTTATAGTAGTAGACAGGCCATTAAGATTAGCATAAAGCTCATCTTGGTCCAATTTGGCACTTTGTTTGAGAGACTGATCAGAAACACTGAATAACACTTTGTTCCACCCCTGTGTTACCCACATTTGAAACCACCTCCTCATTTGTGTGCTCCTGCATGTTCTATCCTCCTCCTTTGACATGCAGACCCCTAAATTTATGGGCTCTCTCTCTCTTTCCCCGTGTGTGTGTGTGTGTGTGTGTGTGTGTGTGTGTGTGTGTGTGTGTGTGTGTGTGTGTGTGCGTGCGCGCGCGCGTGCATGCGTGCGCGCGTGTGTTCTAGTATGTCCTCTATTTCTGGAAAGGGTATGGGGCTAAGTAGATGTTTACTAAATACCTCCTGAGTCATTTCTGCTTAAGATGGGGAAATAGCACTATCCTACAATAGAGGATTGCATCTCAGGGAAGAGGGTCTCCGGCTGATGACAGTGAAGAAAGAACAAGAACAAAGGATCCCTAGGAGAAGGGTGGGTACCACAGACAAGGTAGACTTATAGGTAACTTATGAATTATAGAAGGCATCTTGATAACATCTTCAGGACTTCTATAGCTACCTCAATCACCAGAAGATTGTAAGTAACCCTCATCCCAAAAGTGATATCTTTTGAGTCTGTACAAACAACAAGCACAGAAAAACAAGTGTGCAGCCCAGGATTTTTGTTGTATTGAGAAGTTCACAGGCTGCAGCACAGCAAGGGTAAGGGGAGACACAAGTGGATAGGTGGAAAATGTGCTCAGGTACTTAATGTAAGTAAACATGTACCAATGACAAATACTGGGCCATTCTTGTCGGGAAAGATGATGAAAGTAAAGGATAACAATTGTTGCAAGGAAACAATTTTTGGCTATGGAGGTGATGGAATGATCAAGAATGGGGTTTTAGCACAGTGGTCTATCTAAGCTGAGGGAAGCATACAGACTTGAAGTCATTATGGAACAGATAGAAATGGCCAGTGCTATGAGTGGGAAGGAAAGGGAGATGTCACAGTCAGTGCTGGGAGAACCCTGGTGGGCAATGCCACCCAAACCTAGACTGACAAATTATACAGGAAACATTGGAGGCTTCAATCCCATTGAGTGATATGATTTCCAAGCTGTCAATTGATTCCTTGAAAGCTCCAACTTCTATTTGCTTTGATTCCTCCCAAAGAGGTCCTTGTAAGAATGTATGAAAGACTGCCTGTCATGAAGAGATTTCTCTTCCACCCAGCACAGAAACTACTCACCCAGGCTGCCACATATGGCTCCTCCTCCATGGTAGAAAATAATGCCTCGCCGGAGTTCTGAAGACACTGCCTTAGGCTGGAACAGTCTCACAGGAATTGTCCCAAAATGCATGTTGGTTACCACCAAGTTATGGTTCTTCTTTATGACCATTAAATCATGGAAAAACTGAATAAATCTGAGCATGGAGCAAATTCTCATCTTCTCTAATATATTTCCCTGTAGGAGTTAAAAGAAGAAGGAGGAATGATGATGATGATGAGGAGGGGGATGGTGGTGGTGGTGGTAGTGGTGGTGATGATGATGATGATGATGGAAAAGGAAAAAGAAAAGGATATGGGAAGGAGAAGGTGGTGGAGAGGGAAGAGAGGAGGAGGAAGAAGAGGAGACTATAAGGTATGCATGTAGATGCAGTCACTTAGAATTGCTAAAATGTCTTGACTGTTTCTTTTTTGACTCCTGCATACATGATGGACTTGTATCTAGAATTGGCTGTGGATTCTGCTTAGAAAGAAAGGGGATTTTCAGAGCTTCTACCCCAAACATCCAGATTAGATAATGATGTGGTCCTAATTTTATTGTCTCAACCAAAACCTATGTCATTGCATTAATGTGGCTTTTTCACAAGACAGATATATAGATAAGTGGCATAGAGTGGAAGACCCAAATATTCCTTCACATAATCACAGCCATCTAAGTTTCAACAAGGGTGACTAAAAGGAGAAAAGAAAGCCGTTTTAACAAATGGCTCTGGTAAAACTAAGTATCTCCATGTTGATGAATTGTCCTAGATCCCTGTTTCATCCTCTATAAAAACAACTCCAGAAGAATCAAACACTGTACTATAAGACCTAAAATTCTAAAAATGCTAGAAAAAACAGTGGGAGAAAAACTTTAAGATATAGGTATAGGTAAAGACTTCTTGCACAAGATTCCAATATATTTGGAAAGAAGGGCAAATACTGACAAATGAAATTAAAAGGCTTTCATACACAAAGGAAACAGTTTTAATTGCTTGAAGACTCAAACTGTAGAAAGGAAAAAATTTTGCTGGTGATGCCTCAAAGAGGAGAATTAAATATCTATTCTCTTTCACTCCCCCCTCTCTCTGTGTGTATGTGTATCACGTATATACATGTATATCATGTCATATACATCAAGAAAGTAAATCATCCAAACAGTAAAATGAATAGATCACACAAGACAAAGTACAAATGGCCAATAAACATATTGTCTTATTTTGTGGCTGTGATAAGCAACCTGGCCACAACCAGCTTGGGAGAGAAACGGATTTATTTGGCTTACATGTTACAGTTCATCGTGAAGAAAAACCAAGCCAGGAACTCAAGACAGGATCTTGGAAGCAATTCACTGGCTTGTCCCCCTTGCTTGCTCAGCTACCTACTCAGGAGTAGTCTCACCTTGTGTACTAAGCCTTCTCACATTTTTAAAAAGACAAGTCATTGGATCACCAGGGGAAATTATATAATTATAATGTCAAAAATAAAACATCTCATGGGGGTTGAGTCATCAGGGCCTGACACTATTAGTGACGCTATAGTGTTCTTACAGTGAGGAGCCTAGCATGGCTGTTCTCTGAGAGGTCCAACCAGCAGCTTACTGAGACAGACACAGATACTTACACCAAACCACTAGACTGAAGTTAGGGACCCCTATGGTTGAATTAGGGGAGGGATGGTTGGAGCTGAAAAGGAGGGCTACCCCATAGAAAGACCAGAAATCTCAACTAAACCAGACCCCTGAGAGCTCCCAGACACTGAGCCACAAACTAGGCAGCATACACAAGCTGGTCTGAGACTCTTCACCCCCAACACATATATAGCAGAGGACTGTCTGCTCTGGTCTCAGTGGGAGAAAATGTGCCTAATCCTTGAGAGACTTGAGGCCCCAAGGATGGGGGAGGCTTGGTTGAGGAGGGATCCTCTTGGAGACAGGAAGAGGATGAATGGGATGGGGAAATGTGGAAGCAGGAACAATGGCTGGATTGTAAATAAAATAACAACAACAACATGTCTTTTAAGTGGTGACTATTGATAACTCTGTTTATAGATAAAGTCCATGATACATGCAGTGAGATAATTCCTCTGGAGGAGGCTCCCAGGAGGTGAGTTCTTGGTTAAGAAACTAGAAAGAGCTTGTATCTGGTCTGGAGCAAAGCAGACATAAACTAAAGTCTGGGGCAATCACTAGCTAACTGAAAAACACTATACATCATTATTGTGGAGGTTAAGCCTCCACCATTTGCAGAATGGCAAGTGATATCTAGGTGAGGAATCAGGTGGAACTGCCCTCAGAGAAGGTCTTACTGATGAGACCCAGCAGAGCAGGCCCCAGATTTAGGATAAATGAATTTATTTTTAGTTCAGAGTTCAGTGGGGTGACCTATTACTCTATGAAAGAACTCCCCAAAGAGGGCTTCAATGATAGTTTTCCTGTTTGAGTTTTAGGAGAGAGAAAGTTCTTAGCCTACAAGGTGTAGATCACCTGCCTCCCATCAAGAGTGCAAGGTCTGCTGAGCCAAGCTAGACCTTTGACACCTCAGCTCTCAACCTCCTCAAATTTTAAGACACCCACTAATAGCACAAGTTTGTTACATCCCTAGCTCCCTCAAGAAAAGATTGACTATACCTCTTTTCCAAGCAGCTTCCCTCCTTCTCCATTGGCAACCTTTCTTACTTGCTCTCAAGTAGATGGGCCCAAACTGTTACCCTCTATACTGATAGCTGTGTATTCCTTACATACCTTCACTATACTTGCCCAACTGCCTGAGAAATTGCCTAAGACTTCACTATCATATTCAAAATATGACCTCCAATACCACCCAATGAGGTGTCTGATAGCAAAGATTACAACTTCTCCCTCTTTCAGCCCCCACCTCTAGAATAACAAATATTTGTTTTGGAATGTTGAAGAGCATATGGTGTTAAACTAGGATTCACATTCTAAAAGGCCATTAGATATATCCTAGAATTAAATTGCTTTGTGTGGGCTTTCTTCTTTTTAGATGAAATTCACATTTCTGACAACTGTGAACTAGGTGTTAAGCTGTAGAAAAGAAACTATAGGTTGAAAGAGTGTGAGGTTCTCAGTAAATGTGAGTATTTGAGGCCCTTGTTTGCCATTCTAGGGCTCTAAACTATCCTGTAATTCTACACAGTCCATGGGCTTGAAACAGCTTGACCTCTAGGAAAGCACTTGCAGATAAAAATAAATGAAGGGTTGAGGCCAGAAGCTTTCAATTATTGTATTGAACAAGACTTTCTCACTCCACTAGGTATGGTCCATTATGGATAAAAGTCCAACAACACAGGGACACAATACTTTTTAAAGTCACATATGAAACCTATTATTCTTTATCATATGCTATGTAACATGTATACTAACTCCACGAGACAGAGAATGTTGCCTGCCTTGAAGATGGAGACTCTGACATGAATAAAGGTTAAGCAAAAGGTTCTTGCAGCCAGTGTAAGCAGAACTGGAATGCTTAGCAGACAGCTTGGCTGCAGCTTCTTTTTACCCCTCTCTTCCCCGCCGTAGCTGCCAAGTGAAGACTACTTATGAACTGTGGCCACTACAGGTCTTCAGCCAAGGTTGAGACATTACATTCTTCAAACAGTTTACTTCTCACACAAAGCTACACTTTCTTTCCAAACTTACTGTACCTGAGGATAGGCTTTGGTTCCTATCCCCAGTCCTCAACAAAGGTAAGTTCAGAGTCCAGCCACCCAAGGCAGCCATGCTAAAAACCTGGGTACATGCATCATCACATAGATTTGATCTGTAAAGGGCTCCTGCTGAGAAATAGTCAGTGGTTTCCATATGTTCACAAGTTCGCAGAAAAACACAAATCCTCAGAACCACACAAACCGAGCGTAATATTGCACATCTCTAACCATAGCACTTGGGAGGTAACAGTTTTAATCCCAGCACTAGGAAGGTAGCAGTGGAACAACCAGGAGCCTCAGGTCATTTCTGGATACATAGTGAATTCAAGGCCAGCCTGAATTCCACAGTATGCTGTCTAAAAAAATGTAAGAACAAAGACAGGAAAAAAGGCAGGGAGGGAAGAAAGAGAGAGGGAAGGAGGGATAGATAGAAACAAACACAATGTTTCCATGTTTCTAAAATACAAAAATGTGGTCACTCAGACCTGTGGGGAATATAGTTAGGGGAGAATAAAGGAGGAGAAAACTACACAGATGAACGCTGAAAACCATAATGCCCCCAAAAGGAGACTCACCAGAGTAATTATGTACAGCATTACACAATGCAGAAATCTGAACTTGACAGGATGTTGCAAGGCAGAGGGAATCTCCACAGTGAGGAAGTGCTGAATGACAGCCCATATGAAGACTCCCAGATTAAAGGTAGACAGACTCACTAGCAGCACCAGCCACAGGACAGCCATCGTACTGAGTCTCTGAGAAACTGCTGTCTGAGGTCCTGAGAAGTTGCTGCCCCAAAGATATTCCTTGAGAACAACTGAGCCAGTTTTATGGCCTACCACCTCCACTCGCTTCTTTCAGATGGCAACTGACTCAGTGGCCTGACCTAGTCTCTGAAATAGCCACACAAATCAACAGGAGCCAGAGAAACCTGCTCCCCAAGGAACAAATGGATTTGGAAAGCCAACATAGATGACCAAAGTTTGGGGATTTTGTTTGCTTTTTTTTGGGGGGGATGATGATGATGATGATGATGATGATGATGATGATGATGATGATGATGATGATGATAATGATTGCTACTACTACTTTTATTTTTTACAATTCAGTCATTATTCCCTCCCTGTCCACCCCCCCTATTCGGTCATCCCATTCCTCCTCCTCCCTGTCTCCAGGAGGATGCTCCTTCACCATGGCCAAGCATCCCCTCTCCCTGGGACCTCAAGTCTCTCTAGGATTAAGCATGTCTTCTCCCACTGAGGCCAGACCTGGCAGGCCTCAGCTGTATATGTGTTGGGGGCCTCAGACTAGCTTGTATAGGGCCTGGTTGGTGGCTCTGTGTCTGAGAGATCTCAGGCGTCCATATTAGTTGAGACTGTTGGTTTTCCTATGGGGTCACCTTCTTCCTCAACTTCTTCCAGGCTTTCCCTAATTCAACTATGGAGTCCTGACTTCATTCCAATGGTTGGGTGTGAATATCTGCATCTGTCTCAGTCAGTGCTTGTTGGACCTCTCAGTGCCAGGTCTTGGAACTTCCCCTTGAAATGGATCCCTAGTTAGATGGATGGTCACTGGATCTACTTTCCTGCAATCTCTTCTCTATATTTGTCCCTGCAGTTCTTTTAGACAGTTACAATTCTCAGTCAGAGCTTTTGACAGTGGGATGGAAACCCCATCCCTCTATTTGATGTCCCATCTTTCTACTGGAGATGGACTTTATAAATTCCCTCTCCCCACTGTTAGGCACTTCATCTAAGGTCCCTCCTTTCATGTCCTGAGAGTCTCTCACCTCCCAGGGCTCTGTTACTTTCTAGAGGGTTCCCTTATCTCCCACCCCACCCCCAAAGTTGCATATTTCCATTCATTATGCTGGCCCTTAGGACTTCTCTCCTGTCAGGATTCCAAAGAAGAACTGGATATGAGCTTTTGCAGCATCCATCTGCCAGGGCACAAAGGGAGAGGTCTTACATGAGTATAGACCCCTGTGGCCTGACCCTTCACTGAGTACCAGGAGGCATGATCCCCTTCTGCACCAGTTCAGTTAAGAAATATGAAGTCATCCCATTTGTGACTACTTGCTTAACTACCACCAGAGCCCAGTCTTTTCTCACTTCTGACTATTTGGCCTTGGACAGGCTCTTTTCTCTCTGAGTGTATGAGATAGAGGATCTCAGGAAGTCACTTGTTTCCAGGCCAAGACCATGTATGGCTGTAGGTCCTAGGGATACCGACACTTGAGCAACAGTATAGGATCCAATGGACAGAGTTTTGTACAGGCTACATATTCTAAGGCCAGGAAAATTTTGATAGGAAAAGCACATAGACTATTGTTTCCTTGTGTTTGTTTAATTGCAATTTAAAAGCATATGAAAGGGCTGACACAGTAGGTCAAAACACTTGCCACCAAGCATAATGATCAGAGTTCAATCCCCAGGACCTAGATGATAGAGGGAGAATACCCTACTAACACATGTTGTCATCTGACTTTCTCTCTCTCTCTCTCTCTCTCTCTCTCTCTCTCTCTCTCTCTCTCTCTCTCTCTCTCTCACACACACACACACACACACACACACACATAAACCATTACATGTGTATGCCTGTACATACACATAGATACAATATAAATAAAGTAATTCAATAAAAAATTAAGCACATAACATAAAATTTACTGTCAGAACCATTTCTAAGTGTATAGCACAGCAGAGTTAACTGAATATGTCACATACAATAGATATCTTACAACAATAAACTTCAATCCTTGGACTCACCCCCTTCTCAAACAACTACAATTCTACTCTGTAAGAGTCGGGCTACCTTAGATACCTCCATAGATGGGATTATGTGATGTTTGGCTTTTTGTAACCACCTTGGTCTACTTAGCATATTGTCCTCAAATTTATCAATACTTTATCAGACAACAAGACTTTTTTTAATGTAAGACGTGTATACATACATATATATACACACACACAATATATATATACATATATATATATATATATATGTATATATATATATACTTTACTGATTTTTTTTACTTCTGTGGGTACTAGGGCCTTGAACAAATGAGGCAAAAGCTCTACCACTGAACTACATCCCAGGCATCACATTTTCTTTGTTGATTTATCCATGGATGGACATCTATGTTGCCTCTACCTTTTTGCTATGATGCATATGCTATCATAGTCTCATGTGTATTAAATATTAACTCATTTTAAGTTTTTTATTTGTCTATAATGCATTTGTATTACTTTCTGGCATTTGGCTAAGATCAAGTGTAGTATAATGGATTTGTATGTACATATGGGTGTGTAAAGTAGACATAAAATCAAAAAGATTAATCCAGAAGAATCTTTGCAAAATAAATTCTCTCAGTAATGGTGATCCTCCCTCTAGTGTCTTTCAAGCCCCAATATTTATAGGGACCTCAGAAAATCCAGGACAACAACAGGTCTCATGTATCCCCCATACACAGATGATAAAGCTGATCCCAGAAAAGTTATGATTACATAGAAGAGCATCAGCAATTTCATAACTTGAAGTGAGGTTTGTATCAGCTATAGGTACATGTAACAAACACGGACCTACAGGTAAAACCTCTTACGGGCACTGACAGAGCATAGTGATGGTTTTCCCAAATCATTCCTTATGAACACTAAAAAAGAATTGGCTAAGTAAGGACAAGAGACATTTCAAACACTGACAATGACATGTGAGGAATATAACTCCCTTAGAGAATATATTTTCCATGCCAATGTAGCTCCAGAGCTGTCCTCATTAACCTTGGTTCTCAGAACCTGCCTCTTGGTAGAGAGGAACCTGCCTCTTGGTAGAGAGGAGCCTGCCTCTTGGTAGAGAGGAACCTGCTGCACACCAGTTAGTAGTTTAATCTCAGGAAAAATTGTGTCTCATGAACTCACCCTCTCCTTCTGTGCTTCTTTCTTCACATCCATTTCTTCCTTATAAATTTCCACTGAAATGACCCATAGGGTTACCAAAACTTTGTTTCTCAGAAAAGCTGGAGATGATATGAGTTGCACTATGACCAGAGTGTTTTGTTTTCAGAAAAGATAAAATGAGCCTTTTGCAGCAGAAGTAAGGACTAGGTGTTCCTCATTCACCATGGTTATGAATTCAGTAACAAGAGTAACCAGTTATACTATTATTCTGCACAGAACTCAAGATAGAAGCCAAAAGAAGCTTATTGATATGAGAGTCATTTCTCAACACTGTTGGCAAGAAAATTCAATGAGTGTTTTGACATCATCATGGAACCATTCAGAGACCAGTGTCTGAGAAGACAGAAAGATATCATCCAACACTCCAGAGTCAAGCCAAGGTGAAAACTAAGCCAGCTTAACTCTGAAGAACCATTAGTGGTGAAATGAGTTAAATCAATTCCTGGATGTGCCCTGTGAAATAAGGAATTTCAAAGTCAGTAGACATTATTTTCTGATGAATTTGGTCCTATCCCAGAAGTGTTAGAGCTGCCTCTTTTTCCTGAAGTAGCTAGTGAAGTGTCAACATAACTCAGCCTATATAAAACGTTCTAAGTTCAAGTTTGCACAACACCCTGGGACAATTCAGAGTTAACAAGAGGCTACATCCTTATCACTGACCCAGTGAGCATAGAGTAACTAAAAGGCTCCAGTCCTGCATACCATTCAAATGAGCACAGTATACATGGGAGGATTCAGCTACTTTCCCTCTCCCCTCAGTCATAGTGTTATACACTTGCTCAAATTGACTAGGGATAAATGTACATTTATCTACAAGGGTATCATATTTATGTATAATTTGTAAATATATACTATGTCTCATATATAATTTCAAATATTATAAATTATAAGTAATATAAGTATATAAATATATATTCTATCCCATATATATATGTATATAATTTCAGCCACCAAGCTACAGATACACAAAATCTGATGCAAAAACACAAAGATGAAAAAAAAACAAGGAAATTTAAGTCATCCAAAAATCACTAATTCCATAGTAATAGGCTCCTTTGAAAGTAACATATGAAATCATGAGAAGAACTTAAAAGAAGGATTATGTGTTTGTTTATGGAACTCAAAAAAAAAACTTCTTGAAATAACCCTAAAAGAACACAAGTAGATAAATTTTTAAAAGGAAGATAATATATAATAGGAATTCAATAAGGAGACAGAAGTGTTTAAGAATAACCAAACTAAATTGATAGAAATGGGGAAAAAATCAAAATATCAAAGTCTGTGGAAAGTTTTACCAAGAGAATGGATGAAGGAGAATGACAGAATATTTGAGCTCATAGTCAAGGTGGAGTAATTGGACCATCCCAACCAGAACAAAGATAAATTAATGAAACAGTATGATATTGAATAGGAAGATATTCAGGACATTGAAAACGTAAAATTTTAAAAATTTAAAAATAGTTAGGATAGAAGAGTCTAAAGAGTCTAAAGCCCCTGCTGGCAAACAGGGTGCAAGGGAGCTTTTCATAGTGGAAGCTTCAGGAGAGCTTTCTCTTTCCCAGGAAGTGTCACAGCTCTTATACAACAGATGATCTCAGGAAACGGAGCAA
>NW_022196900.1:101323719-101335979 GCF_008632895.1 Mastomys coucha
GGGACTTCAGCTGCCCCACTCACAGAGCTCCCTGCCTGCTGCCACAGAGCACTGTGCTAGTTGCTAGAAAACTGTTTTCCCAAGGATTTTGTGCCTGGCTTGGCCTAAAATCTGGCTCTGCCTAAGTTTGAATTACATGCACCCATGTTGGTCACCAATTATAACCATTTATTTGGACTTCCTTCGTACCTCAGCTCCCAACTCCCAACTCAGACTTTTTCTTCATTATGAATGCTTTAGGCCTTTGCTCAGGTTGGTTCACACTAGCTCTTATTAATTTAGATGTAGTTTATATTAATCTATATTCTGTCACATGGCTTCTTATATTTCCTCAGTTTCATACGTCTGACTTTGTGCATGTCTATCTGGGAATTCCTCCCATGCATGATTCTTTCTCAAGCTCTTATCTCAGCCAGGAGTCCCACCCTTCCTCTCCTTCCTCACTTATTGTTCAGCTCTTTATTAAGCCAATCAGAAGTTGTTAGCAGGAATGATTACAAGATATGGCGCAGGGGCGCAGGGGCGCAGGGGCGCAGGGGCGCAGGGGCGCAGGGGCGCAGGGGCGCAGGGGCGCAGGGGCGCAGGGGCGCAGGGGCGCAGGGGCGCAGGGGCGCAGGGGCGCAGGGGCGCAGGGGCGCAGGGGCGCAGGGGCGCAGGGGCGCAGGGGCGCAGGGGCGCAGGGGCGCTGGGGCACGCGCACCACTAAGCAGATTCGAATCTCTGGCCAGCTTTAGGCTGCAGTTCCTCAACGTCCAGTCCGCTCTTGGGACTGTCCAGCTCCCACTTCCGTGCCGTCCTCCCGCTGCCTCCCGCGCAACCCCCATCCCTGGCCCACTGCCGAGCGGGCTGCTCACGTTCGCACGCCTTGGAAGCGGCTCCTGCTTAGTGAAGAGCCAATGCTCTGGGTCCCGCCCGGCCCCTCAAGAGCCAGGGGAACGCGGGGACCGTGGTGGAGCCTGCATCAGCGCCCCGTAAGCGACGCGGCGGCGGGGACGACAGACAGGAGCTGCAGGGCTGTAGCCTGGAGTCCGGAAAGCCACCTCCTGGCGAGCAGGAGGAACCCCGGGTCAGCTGGGCCACGCAGCGGCGACAGGGTAGAGAGCACGGGCAACCTGCAGGTAGCCTACAAGGTGTACAACCAGAATAAAGAGTTTTGGCATACAAACATATAATACATTCCAGTATTGGAGGAACCCTCTACCACCTATTGATCTGGCAGCTCTTGAAGATGTGAGTGCGAACAGCCCGACAGAAACCCTTGAGGACAAGAATGACAGAGTTGAGATTGACACGGAGTCCTGACAGAAGGATCTGAAGAAATGGGATTCACTGAATTTGAGGAGACCTAAAGGAAAAGTTCTTTCCCAAAACCGGAAAAATGAGGAAGAGTTTAGGGATATATAACGAGTTACTACTGAAAAAGGAGGTCTTGACAGTTTTCGAGGAAGCACTCAGGTCTTCCGCACTCGTTCTGTCAAATGTTCCTCCGCACCACAAAGCTTATTTGTGGTACATGGAATGAACACGTTTATACAGCTGATGCTAATAAATACTTTCTAGGACATCTTACTGGTTCCCCTTGGTTGAGCAAATAGAAGACTTCAGTATCTATGCAAGATTAAAATGTGAAATTGTTTCTGAAAGCTAACCTTGTTTTAAAAGAGTGTAAATTTAAATTAGTGAGAACTTCCATTTGAGTAGCTTGTTTTAACTGTCACTATTTGCTGTTTATAAAAACAGTAGAGGCAATGAATATAGCCAAAGAATTGGTAAAGAACAGGAGGAAGCAGATGCCTGCCCTTCCCCCCTTTTACTGAGATGAAAGAAATGATCTAGCCAGTTTACTGATTATGTTTTGAGGACTTTTTAAATATTGTTTATATTACTTTAACAATCTATGCTTGATCCCTGGTCCTAGAGAGATCTCATTCAATTATTTGAAGGTGGCTTTACACATAGCTTTTTGTTTTATTTTTTTATTTTTTATTTTTGCACCAATTCTGTATTCCGGTATTGTGCAGATGGGGCCAGAATTACTAGACTAGC
This sequence comes from Mastomys coucha, assembly GCF_008632895.1. Classification (NCBI taxonomy): domain Eukaryota; kingdom Metazoa; phylum Chordata; class Mammalia; order Rodentia; family Muridae; genus Mastomys; species Mastomys coucha. Next base: position 101,325,766 of record NW_022196900.1, read on the forward strand.
AGCTTTTCCTGTCTAAAGGAGGTCACTAGTATGAGTTGCAGCAGTGCCTCTTCATAGGTTTTGTCTGTATCTTGTTATGTTATTTGATTTGTCATTACTAAGCTATTGAGTTACAATTTTATTTCTAATAAAGTTCACTGTTTATGTTGGAAAAAAAAGATATGGTGCAACCATATGAATAACAGTACCAAGGTTATGCCTGTAATCAGATCTCTATTGGCATAGAGATACACAGTGCACAAATAGATCATCCAAAACTCTACATCTGATAGATATGTGTAGGGGGTCTAGGTCCATCTCATGCATGGCTTTTGGTTGGTGGTTCAGTCTCTGTGAGACCCTATGTGTCCAGGTTAATTAACTCTGTAGGTCTTTTTGATGTGTCTTTGACCTTTCTGGCTACCTCAGTCCTTCTCCCCACTATTCTGTAAGACTCTCTGAGTAACACCTTACATTTGGCTGTGGGTCTCTGTGTCTGTTTCCATAAGTAGCTGGATAAAGCCACTCAGGTAACAATTATGCTAGGCTCCTGTCTACAAACATAGCCAAGTTTATGTTTTGACACTATCATTAATAGTGTCAGAGGTTGGCCTTCTCCCATGGCATTGTTCTCAATTTGGGAAAGTCATTGGTTGGCCTTCCCTCAGTCTCTGCTCTATCTTTATCCCTGAACATTCTGTAGGCAGGACAAATTTTGGGACTAAGGTTTTGTGAGTGGATTGGTGCCCCCCTTCATTGGAAGTCCCTGGTTACAAGAGGTGGCTACTTTCAGGCTCCATATCCCCTGCTGCTAAAAGTCTCAACTAGGGTCACCACCAGAGATTCTCAGGAGTCTCCCTGGTCTCAAGTCTCTGGATCATCCCAGAGATGCCTCCACACTGACTTCTGTTGTCTATCCTAGCCCTCATTTCCTTTGCTTTCCCCATACCTGATTACCATTCCCTTTCCTCTCCCACACCCTTTCCCACCAATGTTTATTTTTTAAATCTCTTTCCTAGTAAGATTCAAGAATCCACCCTAAGTCCATCCTTGTTATTGATTTGCTTTGGGTCTGTGGATTGCAGCATGGTTATCTTATATTTTATAGCTAATATCAACTTATATGTAAGTAAATGCCACATGTGCCTTCTGGGTCTGGGTTACCTTACTCAGGATGATATTTTCTAGTGCCATCCATTTTCCTGTATATTTTATAACTTTATTCTTAATTCTTGAATAATATTCCATTGTGTAAATGAACCACATTTTCTTTATCCATATTTTGGTTCAGGGACATATAGGTTGTTTCCACTTTCTAGATATTATGAATAAGGCTGTTATTAACATAGTTGAGCGGGTATCATTGCAGGGTGGAGAATCTTCAGAAGTGGTATAGCTGGGTCTTGAGGTATAACTGTTTCTAGTTTTCTGAAAGACTGTCAAATTGTTTCCTAGAGTGGTTGTATAAGTTTGCGGGTCCCATCAGCAATGTAGGAGTGTTCCCCTTGAATGCCATCCAAATTCACCATGTGCTGTCGGTTTAGTTTTTGATCTTCGCCATTCTGATATGTGTAAGGTGGAATCTCAGGGTTGTTTGATTTGCATTTCCCTGATCACTAAGGGCTTTGAAAATTTCTTTAAGTGCTTCTTGGCCATTTGAGATTCTTCTGTTGAGAATTCTGTTTAGCTCTGTACCCCATGTTAAAAATTGGGTTATTTATTTTGTTGGTGCATAACTTCTTGAGTTCTTTATATAGTTTGGGTATTAGCCCTCTGTTAGATGATCTTTTGCCAACCTGTAGGTTGCTGTTTTGTCCTATTGTCCTTTGCCTTCCAGAAGCTTTACAGTTTCATGAGGTCCCGTTTATTGTTTTATCTTAGAGCATGAGCCACTGGTGTTCTGTTCAGGAGGTTTCCTCCAGTACCAAGTCTGTTCTATTAAACTTAGTGTATCCCATTTTGTGTTGTGTTGAGGTCCTTTGACCCATGTCAAGTTGAGTTTATTACGGGATGATAAATATATATTTATATCCTTCTACATGCAGACACTTTGTTAGACCAGTACCATCTGTTGAAGATGTTCTGGTCTTTCCGATGGATGGTTTTGGCTTCTTTGTCAAAAATCAAATGTCCATAGGTGTGTGGGTTTATTTCTGGATCTTCAATTCAATTCTATTAATGAACCTGTCTGTTTCTATACCAATATCATGCAGTTTTTATTACTGTTGCTCTGTAGTACAGCTTGAAATCAGGGATGGTGATACCACCAGAAGTTCTTTTATTGTACAGGATTGTTTTAGCTATCCTGGGTTTCTGTTTTTATGTATGAAATTGAAAATTGTTCTTTCAAGGTCTTTAAAGAAATGTTGTAATTATTAATTTTGTCTAAAAATCTTTACTATGTAATAGGCCAAATATCAATTAATATTTTGCAATAACTGATTTAATTGCTCTTTGAAGAAATAGATGTCTCTTCAGGTTTTTAAGACCTGAGTAGGACTCCTGTTTCTCCTGCGGGTTGAGAGAGACCCAGATCGGCCGGCCTGTGGCAGCTGGCGCCCGAACAGGGACTCCAGCAGGTAAAACTTTTTTCTTCTTTCTTTCTTTCCTCTCTCTTTCTTTATTTCTCAGACAAGGCTAGGATCTCGCAAAGAGTTCTGCAGGCTCACTGGTAAAGGATCACCAGTTATGGTGAGTAATCTTGATATCCACGGGGCAGTCATAGTTGTGCCTAGTAGCCTCACCAGCGGTGGTAAATTGCCCATGCTGTAGCAAAGAAGGGACAGGAATTCAGCGCATATGTTAAAAGTTCCTATGGAAAGGGAAAAAGTTTTCAGGGGAGTGGAGTCACAGGTTTCGGCTGCAGGGAGCCGGGACATCTGAGGAAAAACTGTAAAAGTCCCTCAGGAATCAGGAAATAAGAACACTCCTCCAGGTCCTTGCCCGCATTGTGGTAAAGGAAGACATTGGAAGAATGAATGCAAATCCAAGTTCCATAAAGATGGAACTCTGCTCATTCTAGAAGCAGGTGAAAATAGATAAAAAACTGGCCAGGTGGTGGTGGTGCATGCCTTTAATCCCAGCACTTGGGATGCAGAGACAGGCAGATTTTTGAGTTATATGTGAGAGATAGAATGATTATTGACTTATAAGTTATTGGGTATGGTAAAACGTTGTAACATCGGTAACTGAAAGCAACTTTAAATCTGGTAACTCAAGTAACACATGGCATTAAAGGTAAACAGGTGGCATGAATCAGCCAAGATGGCCGAAATCTCAACAGAAGACTCCAGTTAAGAGTTTTACAGCCACTTAGCATAATCTAAAGGCAGCGACTTAAGTTGCAGGTCATTTATCAAGTGGTAGAATTCAGAACAGCTGTTTAGTTAAGTAGCTGCTTAATATCATATAATAGCTATACTTTAAATTATGGGCTTTGTACCAAACAACACAAATTTTCATATGCTCATAGTCTGAGAACCTCTGGCCTTAAAGTTGAAATTGACACCTCGAAGTCACCTCTGACCAGAAAGGGAATGAGTAAGAATGGGTAGAAGCGCAGAGTACACTGAAACGCCGAGAGGGGAAGCCCTAAACTTATTCAAAAGACACTGGTTTTCCTTGGGACGCCTCAAAGTCAACTCTGACCAAATTTGGGAATGAGGAAGAACGGGTAGATGCGCAGCAAAGGAGTCAGGGAGGCCGAACTTACATCCTATAAGGCCAAAGAGCTGAGGGTGAAGGTAGAGGTCTCCAAGCCTGATGAGGTAGTGGCTGGCAAAAAGACTAGTGAGACGAGCTGATAAATCATTTGATGGATTGTTGGATAACCCACCAAAAAATTATATCATCTGTTACTTTAGAAAGAATATGGCAAAAGCACTGTGCCACGTAGCTTATCAGTCAACACCATGGTTTTACTTTCCAGAGACCTGGCATGCTCTGAGAAGTTAACTCAGAATGACTCAGGCTTGCTAACTGCAATTCAAAAGTAGGGAGACACTTTAAAAACTTTGTAATGTGAATGTAATGCTTTTAGTACTGATTTCAAAGAGTATAGATTGTTTAAAATTGGGATTTACTTCCTAAAGTTATGGTTATGGCTTAATATTACATATGAAATTAAGAAAGTATGGTTAATATTGATAGTGTTCCATTGACTGCAATCAGACAAATTGTTAAGATTTGCTTGTATGCATGCTTTTATATTTCCTGTAAATTTATATATGCATGCCATGATAAAAATACATTTACAGGCCTTCTATGGAAGAAAACTATGTGATTACACCACATGTTTGGCACAGATAATTGAACTACGTGATATATAGTCACTGTTTTTAAAGTGCTAAAATCAAACTTTTAATTTACCAATATGTATATATATTATATTTACATATATATATGTCAGAGTTTACAATTGCTTGGAATTGTTACTCTTTTAGATATTACTAATTCTCAAATTTTGCAATTGTTCATGCTTATACAACTAAAGGTAAGAAAAAATACTGTTCCTTTAGAAAACTGTCTTTACATATTTTAAACTGCCTGGACAAGACCCTTAAGTCAATACTATAGCAAATTTGTATCCCAGGCAGATTATAGACTTTACACAAAAACAATTGGCCATATAATTTTATTCTTTACAGTATCATAATGATAATGGCTTGTGATGGTAATTTGGTATTTTTAAAAAATATTTCTGATTTTAAAAAAAATATAATAAAATATGCACATGTAACTATTGATACCTTTTCAAGCTTTATACTTACAATTCCCTTAAGAGGAAACACAACAAAAAATGTAGTCACTGCCTACATTAATTTTCTATGTTTGGTGTTCCTAAATAGATTGGAACAGATTATTGGAACTGGCTATTACAGTCAGGCATTTGAGATGTTTTATCAACAAATTAATGTTGCCCATATTACTGGGATTTCTTAACTAGTAATTGTTTAACTTGCACATTGCACTCTGAAACATTTGGCTTTTAAACAGAAAAAGGGGGAAATGCCACACACACTCATCTACTCCAGTCACATCCAAAATATCAGGAGTAAAAGCCTGATTAAGGATTAGAGGCAATAAGAATCCAAAAGGAGTTCTGTGTCTCCTGGATATTCAGACAGTCACTGGTATCTCCTAACTCAGACATGTTCCAGATCAGTCTTTCCAATCGTCAACATGCCCTCATAATTAGGCATAAAGGTACCCCAAGAAATGATTTGTAAATGGCTAAGATTGGACATTGTTTCCTGGCCAATACAATGTTACCAACCTATCCTAGTTTAACACCAAGCTGTCCATAGCTTGGAATTTCTCTCAAGGAATCTGCCCTGCCACAGCTAGCAACAGAGGTCAAGCACATTCCTTAGAGCAATAGATAGTTCACAATAGTTAGAAATGTTTTACATACTAGAGAGTAATGAAGGGCTTCCACTCAAGGACATTAGCTAGAAGTGTTAGGTCAGAACCCTAGTCCTTGCCTCCAGCAGAACCAGAGAATTAGTATAGGAATACAGAATTAGCCCCAACAGGGAGGGGCACCATTGCTCTTCTGCCCGCTTCACAACTGGATCCGTGATCTTGGTCAGCAAGATCACTGACCTTAATGTAGCGGTCACCTGCCTACGTGACTCTTATCATCTGCCCTGCTTGCCGTATGCTACTTAAGCTGGCTTTTCACTAGAACTCGCAGAGGGACTAGGACTTGGACTAGAACTTGCACTGGAGGACTTGAACTCGCATGTGGAACTCACTAGAACTTAGATGGATTAGGATTCAGATTCATGCAGTCCGCAGTCCCCTGGGCCCAGAGCGCTTGGGTCCAGGGGAAGCAGCACCAGTCCAGAGGAGATAGCTACTGCTTTAGACCCAGTATGTTTTAGATGGCCCCAAATGTACCTTAACTGCTGAGCTGCCAGATTTACCATTTCTCTTTTACAATGACTGTAAAAGTCTGATGCCATTTTTAAGAAATACATTCAGATCCTGAACTTCATGTGTCGTCTCTGCCATCATTTCTTCGCCTAAGCCTTGTCCACCTGACTAGGACCCCCGTTTCTCCCGCGGGTTGGGAGAGGCCCAGATCGGCTGGCCTGCAGCATCTAGCAACTAGCACAGTGCTCTGTGGCAGCAGGCAGGGAGCTCTGTGAGTGGGGCAGCTGAAGTCCCACGGGTCACACAAGCCAGGGGACAGTGGGAGTGGGAAACTGCTGAGAGTATGTGTAGGTCCCTTAACTCCCTGAGGTGCAGAGACCTGTGAGCAATGTGTAGAATGGGGAATTGGAGCCTCAGGGTATGTCCCCACAGGCAAGCACTTCACAGATATTGCTGCTCTTGCTGCTCTGAGGAGCTGGCGCTATGGCCAATAGGAAACAATACCTGGAGGACAAACTCCATTACCTGTAGGAAGACACCAAAAAAAAAAAAAAAAAAAAAAAAGAAAGAAAGAAAGAAAGAAAGAAAAGAGAAGAAAACACCAAAGCAATAAACCTTGGCAAATAGATATGTTTGATTTTTCAGAATTTGGAAAATTAAAGTATATGCACCATACCATAGATGTATACTCAAGATTTCAAAGGGCAACTGCTTGAAGTTCTGAAAAGTCTGATTTTGCAATCACACATTTATTTGAAGTTATGGCTATTATGGGGACACTCATGCAAACTAAGCCTGACAATGCTCCAGCATATGTCTCTAGTAAAATGAAATAATTTTTTTGCATATTACAACATAAAGCATATTATAGGCATATCACACAATCATAAAAGGCATGCAGTTATAGATAGATGTAGTCATACATTTTAAACTAAAGGGGGAGGGTAATGTTGGGTGATCTCTTGTTCAGTGCATTTCTATGCTGACAGAGATCTGATTAGAGGCTGAACTTTGGTATTGTTATTCATATGGCTGCATCATATCTTATAAACACTTCTACCAACACTTTCAAAGTGGTTTAATAAAAAGCCTGACAAGACATCAACAGTCACATGGACATTTTTTAATTTTTCAAAATCAGAAATATGAGTAACATTCATTTATCATAATTGATTAAGTATGAGTCCTCAGGGATTAACAGCAAAATGTGGTACAGGAAGAAATTTAAGTCTTCCAAAAATCACTAATTCCATAGTAATAGGCTTTTTTGAAAGTAACATATGAAATCATGAGAAGAACTTAAAAGAAGGATTATGTGTTTGTTTATGGAACTCAAAAGAAATAACTTCTTGAAATAACCCTAAAAGAACACAAGTAGATAAATTTTTAAAAGGAAGATAATACATAATATATAATAGGAATTCAATAAGGAGACAGAAGTGTTTAAGAATAACCAAACTAAATTGATAGAAATGGGAAAAAATAAAAATATCAAAGTCTGTGGAAAGTTTTACCAAGAGAATGGATGAAGGAGAATGACAGAATATTTGAGCTCATAGTCAAGGTGGAGTAATTGGACCACCCCAACCAGAACAAAGATAAATTAATGAAACAGTATGATATTGAACAGCAAGATATTCGGGACACTAAAAACATAAAATTTAAAAATAGGATAGAAAAGTCTGAGGAATTACTTTTCAACACATAGAAGATGTCTTCAATAAAATCACAGGAGAAAATTTCCCTTACTTAGACAAAGAAACAACTATCTTGAGACAGGATGAATTGAGAACATCAAACAAACTAGAAGAGAAAAAAACTTCCCCTTGCTATATTATAAGTAAAAAAACTAAATATTTGACATGTTGAAAGTGATAGAAGAAAACAAGTTATACATAAAGGCAGGCCTGTCAGAATAACATCAGATTTCAAAAAAGAAACTATAAAAGTCAGGAGGGATTGAAATGATGTTTTTCAAGTTTTGAATGACAACTACCTAATCTGACTATTATATACCTAGTAAAAGTATCAATCATAACTGAAGAACAAGGTAAAACTCTTCACAATAAAAACAGGCTTAAGGAATTCATGATCACATTGCAAGCTATACAGGATACTTGGAAGAATTTTTCTGACTTGACAGAAAAACAAAAACATTCTTAAAACCAAATAGACGAACAAACCATTCCAAAATAAAAGTTAAGCATGGAGGATGGCTTTCTAAGGCGGAACCAGCCAGGAGGCTTAGCTGCAGATGTGGCAGGGCAGCCAGGGCAGGATCCTTTCTACCTCCCTCTACAACTAGGAGGTACAGCTGATCCACAACGCCCCCCTGCTCACCTTTCCCTCAAACAGAGAGCTTGTCTCCAGGGAGGGCTCTGACCTTGGGACTCAGGCAAGATTGCCATTTTCTCTCTAGTGACTTTCATAGGTGGGACCAGAGAGGAGGCATAGGCCACAGAAGCTGCAGAGCAACTGGGACAGGGTCCTTCATTCATCCATCTGCACCCAGGAGGGATGGCTGATCCACAACCCTCTACACATGGGTCTTACCAGTGAAGAGTTGATCTCCAAGAAGTGCTGACACAGGATTACAGACCCACAGGAGGAACAAGCTCCAGACAGAGACAGCAAGATCATCTAACACCAGAGATTAACAAATGGCGAAAGGCAAACACAAGAATCTTACCAACAGAAACCAAGACTACTTGGCACAATCAGAACCTAGTACTCCCATCACAGCAAGTCCTGGATATCCCAAAATACCAGAAAGGGAAGATTTGGATCTAAAATTAAATCTCATGATGGTGATAGAGGAATTTAAGAAGGATATAAATAACTCCCTTAAAGAAATACAGGAGAACACAAGTAAACAGGTACAAGCCCTTAAAGAGGAAACACAAAAATCCCTTAAAGAATTACAGGAAAACACAACCAAACATGTGAAGGAACTGAACAAAACCATCCAGGCCCTAAAAAGGGAAGTAGAGACAATTAAGAAATCACAAAGAGAGACAACTCTGGAGATAGAAAACCTAGGAAAGAAGTCAGGAGCCATAGATGTAAGCATCACCAACAGAATACAAGAGATAGAAGAGAGAATCTCAGGTGCAGAAGATACCACAGAAAACATTGACACAACAGTCAAAGAAAACGCAGAAGGCAAAAAGATTCTAACCCAAAACTTCCAGGAAATCCAGGACAAAATGAGAAGACCAAACCTAACATAATAAATATAGAAAAGAGTGAAGACTTCCAACTTAAAAGGCCAGTAAATATCTTCAACAAAATTATAGAAGAAAACTTCCCAAACCTAAAAAAATTGAGGTCTCCATGAACATACAAGAAGCCTACAGAACTCCAAATAGTTTGGACCACAAAAGAAATTACTCCTATTACATAATAATCAAAACACCAAATGGATTAAACAAAGAAAGAGTTTTAAAAGCAGCAAGGGAAAAAGGTCAAGTAACATATAAAGGCAGACCTATCAAAATTATAGCAGAATTTTTTCCAGAGACTATAAAAGCCAGAAGACCCTGGGCTGATGTCATAGAAACCCTAAGAGAACACAAATGCTAGCCCAGGCTACTACACCCAGCAAAACTCTCCATTATCATAGATGGAGAAACCAAAGTATTCCATGACAAAACCAAATTTCACACAATATCTTTCCACAAATCCAGCCCTTCAAAGAATAATAGATGGAAAACTCCAACCCAAGGAGGGGAACTACATCCTAGAAAAAGAAAGAAAGTAATCTTCCAACAAAATGAAAAGAAGATAGCAACATGAACAGAATTCCAACTCTAACAATAAAAATGACAGGAAGCAACAATTATTTTTCCTTAATATCTGTTAATATCAATGGACTCAATTCCCCTATAAAAAGACATAGGCTATCAGACTGGATACATTTCCATTTATTACTCTTTGAAGGGCTGGATTTGTGGAAATATATTGTGTGAGTTTGGATTTGTCATGGAATACTTTGGTTTCTCCATCTATGGTGATTGAGAGTTTTGCTGGGTGTAGTAGTCTGGGCTGGAATTTGTGTTCTCTTAGGGTCTGTATGACATCTGTCCAGGATCTTCTAGCTTTTATAGTCTCTGGTGAGAAGTCTGGTGTTATTCTGATAGGCCTGCCTTTATATGTTACTTGACCTTTTCCCCTTACTGCTTTTAGTATTCTTTTTTTATTTTGTGCATTTGGTGCTTTGACTATTATGTGGTGGGAAGAATATCTTTTCTGGTCCAGTTGATTTGGGGTTCTATAGGCTTCTTGTGTGACCACGGACATCTCTTTCTTTAGGTTAGGGAAGTTTTCTTCTATAATTTTGTTGAAGATATTTACTGGCC
>NW_022196900.1:101339171-101340281 GCF_008632895.1 Mastomys coucha
GCCTTTGGGAGGGATGTGGACACACTGCTGAACACTGGTCAGACTCTTTCCAAGGCTTCTAACATGATAATGCTGTTTCCTCGGATGACCACCATGCCGATGTTGTTCTGCTGCCCACTGGTTGCCATCTCCACACACTCATCAATCACAAGGTTCATGAAGGGATCAAAGCCCCGCAGTATTCCTTGTACATGCCTGCCACCGTATAATTTTAATGATAACTTCTTGTCCATAAACTTCTTCAGTTCGGGAGGGTGGGCTTTGCTCATGGCGACTGCTCAGCAGGCTCAGCACAACGGCCCTGAGTTTTCTTTACTGTAAAGCCATCAGTATTTTGCTTCAACTTCATCCTGCTTTCTTAGACTATGCACAATGTAAACATCTTCTCCCACAGCAAAATAAAGCCCAACCAACTCCATTGCACAGGATATTTTATTTCATTATACTCAAAGACCAAAGTGACTATCATATGCTCTTTATGTAACTGACAACAGTGTTTACCATTTTCATGCTGCAGGGGAAATTTAGAAACTTTATATCAAACATTATAAGGCATCCATGCAAACCGTCAGTCACATGGTGCCAGTTCACAGGAATGCCCTGGTCTTCCAAGCGCTTCTTGTAAAGCAAGGTATCATCGCGGATTATGTCATACTCACAACTCACTAGGCATGCCTCAGGAAGCTGAGCAATGGTCTCATCATCTGCGATGATTGGGGAAATTTCCGTGTGGAATATATGTTTTGTTTCTAGATAGGCAGCCTCATTAAAATGTCCAAGAAACTCAGGTTGTGTATCTTGGCTCCAGAACCTTCTGGGGATATTGTCAGAGCTGAGCCACTTTCTGTATTTCATCCACTTGTCTGGAGGTATAACAGAACCTGTAAGCATGGAATCGCTCCAAGAGAGGTCAATGGCCAGATATTTACCCACAAGTAGAGTCATCAAGTCTCTGGTAAGAAATGGGATGTTTTTATTCTGTTGTTGAGATGGTAAAAGGAAATTAACAAACTGCAAAATTGGAGTAATCAAGACTTGAGCTCGGATCTGGGGGAGACTAGGGATACTGACCAGGCTCTGGGCAATGGAGGCTGCAGCCCAACCTCCAAA
>NW_022196900.1:101341753-101343937 GCF_008632895.1 Mastomys coucha
GAGGCTGGATATCACAGAGACCTAGGATAGAACCAAATATGAACAACATTCCCAAATGTCAATGAAATGATTCCTAATAATATTCTGCTATCCACATAGATCAGTGCCTAACTCAATCATCTTTGGTGAGGTTTCCTCCTGCACTCAATGGGAACAAATACATAGATCTACAGAGAAACATTAGGTGGAGCTTAAGGAGCATTGTAGAAGAAGGGCGTGAGGATTGGGTGTTGAGGACACCTGGAGAAGAGAACACAGCTCACAGAATCAACTAAGCAGGGCTTATAGGGTCTCACAGAGAGTGAAATGGTGATCATGGAGGCTGCATGGGTCTGCACGAGACCCTCTGTATACATTCTGTGGTTGTTAAGCTTGGTGTTTTGTGGGACTTCTAACAGGGGAACAGGTGTCTCTGACTCTTTTGCCTACTCATAAGACCCTTCCCCTCCTACTGGTTTACCACTTCCAGCCTGGATGTGAGGATTTATGCTTAGTCTTACTGCATCTTGTTATGCCGTATCTCTGGGAGTCCTGCTTATTTCTAAAGGGAAAGAGAAGAAGAGTGAATCTGAGGGAGAATGGAGATGGGGAGGAGAACTTGGAAAAATGTGAGGCAGGTGAGATGGCAGTCAGAATTTATTGTATGAAAGAAGAATAAAGAAATAAGAAAAAAGTCATTGCGTATTATTAGCAGAGATGATAGAGTGTTTCAGTAAAAGGTGGAAAGGCAGTAGTGCTGAGGGTAACACAAAATGTAGAAGCCAGACTCAAGAGGATTCAGAGGAGAATAAAGATTGTAACCTGGATATAGGCTATTCATGTCATAGTTTAACAAAGAATCTAGTTGTTTTCTACTCATGTTCTGAGAATTTAGATAAGCTTAAATTTTAAAGTAATAGATTAATTTCATAGAAAAATTAAATTTTAATACAACATAACATTGAGTCTGTAGCTTGACTATTATTACCAGTTACTCTCATGATTTTCATTGAAAAAGATCAAGTAGGGCATGAAATCTACAAAGTGTACAGCTTGGAAAGAAAGGAAGAACTGAAAAAGTTAATGTGCTCAAAGGATCCTGTAATTGTTTATTAATATGGTACCATTAAGGAGTGACCTCTTTCTCGGTATTCAAGCAATGAGAAAGGAACTAACAGGAGGGGACAACCTTACACAGCTAAGCTTCCAACTTGTCAAGGAGAACCTGAGGGATCCTCTGCTCTACAAAGCAACTGGACATAAAAAAAAAAAAAAACTCTTCTAATGTGGTTTTTAAGAGGATGAGTATCAGCCAGGCCAAGGGAACAGTCTTTTGGTTTAATTTAACTTCACAAAGAAATATTAACCTATAATAAGGATTTTTACCAAGGTTTTACACTAGGTTTCTCGAATCATCTTGTTTTCTTAAGGCTCATTTATTATATCACAAAGTGATTTTCCAAATTAGCATGGTGCATTCTAATCTCAAAATCACACTGCCACAGCTCGCAGATATACTCAAAGCAATGGGCATCTTGCCAGGCTTCTTTTGTTTTGAACTTAATGTGGTCACATATATAGGACTATGTACAAGAGAATCACCATCTCTGGGTTCCTTTCGGTGGTCTCTAGTCAAAAAGTAATCAACTGTCCAAGGAATCTCAGGCCACTCACCCCACTGAAAGCAACACTGAGTCTGTCTCCCGGACCAGGAAATTGCACAGATTGTGGTAAAGATCTGTAAGAGAAGGCCAATTGTTAAATAGATGTGATGAGATCACAGAACTGTCCCATGGACATCAGCTACTATAGTGAACATGGGTAATATCCCTCTCTGAAGTTCAGAGTTCAAGTGTTTCAGTATACCAAGTTCAAGGAGAGGTATTCATGTGCAAATGGGAGAAGCATTAAAGTGCACAAGAGAGACTAAATATAGCTGTGATGGGCTCTGAAGTATGTTTTTAAGGATCCTTCTCTTGGAAAGATGAGACTAAATACAAAGATAAAAAGTAGAGCCAGTCTACCAGTTTGGGGAGCAGAGATAAAAAGACCGAATGGGTTTTCACTACAGCGATCCAGCTGAGCTAAGGGAAGCATGTGAGTATGTGAGCATTGTGAATAGACAGGAATAATCAGGGCTGTGAGTGGGAAAAAGAGGGAGTCATACTCGATGTCAGGATAGCCCCATCCAGACATTGATGTCAC
>NW_022196900.1:101345033-101348099 GCF_008632895.1 Mastomys coucha
ATCTCAGAGAAAGAGTAACTTGTAAAGTCCTCTTCTTCAAACTTGATTCAAGAGCTACAAATGTCAAGGAAAGCATTCAGTCTCACTCTTTGTTGTTCTCTTTCCTACAAGCCACCTCCCAAGTTAATTGTCTATACTTTTGAGATATATAAGCTGTTTTGAAAACCATAGTATAGTGTAAAAACATGAAATAAACAATACTACTAATAGGCTGAGATAGGAGAAGCAAGATTTCAAGACCCTTATGTTGTACACAACAAGACACTGTCACAAACACGCTGAAAGTATATATAGATTGTACAATATTGGACCTATTTCTCCAATTACCAAATTAGAGAGACCATTGGATGACAATCAACAAATATATAATTCCTCATATTTTTGGATTCCAATCAATTAGGATATGCTGGTAATATTTATTTTCTATGTTAAGATATTCAGAAAAGATTATTGTCACCTCCTATTGTTTTTGTTGTAAGAGGTAGAATTAGATTTGTGAGGATTTGTTGAATGATTACTTTCTTATGTTCAACATCCTTAGTAATCAGGGAAATACAAATCAAAACAACCCTGAGATTCCACCTCACACCAGTCAGATTGGCTTGAATAAAAAACTCAAGCGACTGCAGATTCTGGAGAGATTGTGGAGAAAGAGGAACACTCCTTCATTGCTAGTGGGATTGCAAGCTGGTACAACCACTCTGGAAATCAGTTTGGCGATTCTTCCGGAAATTGGACATAGTTCTACCAGAGGACCCAGCTATACCACTCATGGGCATATACCAAGAAGATGCTCCAACATTAAATAAGGACACATGCTCCACCATGTTCATAACAGCCTTTATAACAGCCAGAAACTGGAAACAACCCAGATGTCCCTCAACAGAGGAATGGATACAGAAATTGTGGTACAGACACACAATGGAGTACTACTCAGCTATTAAAAACAATTTATTTATCAAATTCTTAGGGAAATGGATGGATCTGGAGAATATCACCCTGAGTGAGGTAATCCAATTACAAAAGAACATACATGGTATACACTCTCATAAGTGGTTATTAGCCCAGAAGTTCGGAACACACAGAGAACAACCCACAAACCTCAAGAAACTCAAGAAGAAGGAAGGCCAAAATGTAGACATTTCATTCCTTCTTAAAAGGGGGAAGAAAATACCCACAGAAGGAGTTGCAGAGACTAACTATGGAGCAGAGACTGAAGGAAGGACAATCCAGCTGATATATATCTATCTCCTGAGAGGCTCTGACAGTCCTTTACTAATACAGAAGTAGAGGCTCACAGCCATCCATTGAACTGAGTACAGGGTACCCAATATCAACTAACTAGTACCCTCAGAGCTCCCAGGGACTCAACCACCAACCAAAGAGTACACATGGTGGGACTGATTGCTCTGGCAGCATGTGTATAGCAGAGGATTGCAAAGTGGGTAGTCAATGGGAGGAGAGGCCCTTGGCCCTGTGAAGGTTCTGTGCCCCAGTGTAGCGGAATGCCAACACCAATAAGTGGGAGAGGGCGGGGTGGCAAGCAGGGACATGGGGGGGCAACAGGGATTTGTTCTTTTTTTTGTTCTTTTTTTTGTTTTTGTTTTTTTTATTTTTGGAGGGGAAACTGGGAAAAGAGAAATCATATGACATGTAAATAAAAAAAATATCTAATAAAAATTTTTAAATAAGAAAATTACTTTCTTGCTTCTTCTAGGGTGTAGTTTTGCTCCTTATGTTGATGTTTTCCATCTATTATCTTTTGTAGGGCTGGATTTGTGGAAAGATAATGTACAAATTTTGTTTTGTCATGGAATATCTTGTTTTCTCCATCTATGGTGATTGAGAATTTTGCTGGGTATAGTAGCCTGGGCCGGCATTTGTGTTCTTGTAGGGTCTGTATGACATCTGCCCAGGATCTTTTAGATTTCATAGTCTCTGGTGAGAAGTCTGGTGTAATTCTGATAGGCCTGCCTTTATATGTTACTTGCCCTTTTTCCCTTACTGCTTTTAAAATTCTTTCTTTGTTTAGTGCATTTGGTGTTTTGATTATTATGTGACAGGAGGAATTTCTTTTCTAGTCCAGTCTATTTGGAGTTCTGTAGGCTTCTTGTATGTTCATGGGCATCTCTTTCTTTAGGTTAGCGAAGTTTTCTTCTATAATTTTGTTCAAGACATTTACTGGACCATTACATTGGGAATCTTCACACTCTTCTATACCTATTACCTTTAGGTTTGGTCTTCTCATTGCGTCCTGGATTTCCGGGATGTTTTGGGATAGGAGCTTTTTGCATTTTGCATTTTCTTTGACTGTTGTGTCAATGTTTTCTATGGTGTTTTCTACCCCTGACGTTCTCTGTTCTATCTTTTGTATTCTGGTGGTGATGCTTGCATCTATGACTCCTGATTTCTTTCTTAGGTTTTGTATGGCCAGGGTTGTCTCTCTTTCTGATTTCCTTATTGTTTATTGTTTCTCTTTCCATTTTAAGATTCTGGATAGTTTTGTTCATTTCCTTCACTTGTTTTCCTGTAGTTCTTTAAGGGATTTTTTGTTTCCACTTTAAGAGCTTCTAGCTGTTTACCTATGTTCCCCTGTATTTCTTTGAGGGTGCTATTTATATCTTTCTTAAAGTCCTGTATCATGAGAAGTGATTTTAGATCTGAGTTTTGCTTTTCTGCTGTGATGGTGTGTCCAGGACTTGCTGTGCTAGGAGAATTGGGTTCTGCTGATGCCAAGTAACCTTGGTTTTGTGTTGTTTATTTTCTTATGCTTGCCCCACCACCACCATCTGGTTATTTCTAGTGCTACCTGCCCTTGCTAAATCTGACTGGAGCCTGTCCTTCCTGTGATCTTGGTTGTGTCAGAACTCCTCAGAGTCAAGCTGTCTCTGGGATCCTATGATTCTGGGATCCTGTGACCCCGGGCTTGTTAGAGCACCTGGGAGTGCAGCAGCTTCCTCTGGGTGTTGAGGGACTGGCTGCAAAGGCTGGGCCCAAGGCCTGCTCAGGACACTAGCCCAGAGAGACCAGAAGGAACCTGAGCCACTCTTCTGGCAGAGTTCCTGT
>NW_022196900.1:101348110-101355385 GCF_008632895.1 Mastomys coucha
TTCTTGCACCTTGATTCCTGCTGGATAGTATCCTATATACATTTGGGGGGATGGGTTGGGGTTTGACAGCAGATTCTTTCTATTGGCTTTGTCTGAGATGCTAGGGATGATCTCCATGTGGAGGGGTCTTAGGGCACTGCCCCTATGTGACTGATGGTCATGACCCTCTCCACGGGGTTCTCTGGGCACAAGGCAGGGTCAGAAGCAGTCGAAGCTCCTACCATCCCTTTTGGGTTCCAGGACTTCCAAAGAAGCTCAACCTTACCAGGTTTCCTGGCATGATCCCTTGCCACACAACCCCTTGTTTTCTCTTTATAAAGGAGAGGTTTCATCAGAATAACTGTCTCCTATGTTGGGAACAGTTTGATATTGAACCAAGACCTGATTAGTATTGATCTTTGCAATGCTACTCATCTGCTGTTTTTTCTTTCTTTCTTTTCTTTTTTTTGGTTATTTTATTTATTTACATTTCAAATGTTGCTCCCCTTCCCAGTTTCCTCTCTGAAAACCTCTATCCCATTTCACTCCTCCTGCCTCCATGAGAGTGCTTACCCACCCACTTCCACCTCACCACGCTAGCATTCCTATACTGGGACATCAAGCCTCCACATGAACAAGGACTTCCCCTCCCATTGATGCCAGATAAGACAATCCTCTGCTACATATGCAGCTGGAGTCATGAGTACCTCCATGTGTACTCTTTGGTTGGTGGTTTATTCCTTGGGAGCTCACTAGAGTCCAGTTAGTATTTTTGTTCTTCCTATGGGGTTACAATCACCTTTCAGTTCCTTTAGTCCTTCCTCTAACTCTTTCATTTGGGTCCCCATGCACAGTCAAATGGTTGGCAGCAAGCATCCGCATCAGTATTGATTAGGTGCTGGCAAAACCTCTCAGGGGATAGCTACACAAGGCTCCTGTTAGCAAGGGCTTCTTAGCATCAGTCATAGTGTCTGGGTTTGGTGTCTGCAGATAGGATGGATCCCTAGGTGGAGTAGTCTCTGGATGGCCTTTTATTCAGTCTCTGCTCCACTCTTTGTACCTGCATTTCCTTTAGTCAGGAGCAATTCTGGATTAAAAAAATTTTGAGATAGGTGGGTAGCCCCATCCCTTACCCAGAGGCCATGTCTGTCCACTGGATATGGTCTCTAAAGCATCTGGATGCTTTAGAAATATTATTTCAGGGTACCAAAAGAAGCAAGGCTCCAATGCCTAGTGTGGACCCAAGAAAGGGAAGAAGCCAAGCTACCAAGGGGTGGGGGTGTCGAGAGCATAGCACACCCAGAGTTTTCCCCAGAGTTCTTTGAACATTTGAACATCTTGTTCTACCAGCCCAGATTCTTTGACATAGAGGCAACATTCCTCCCCCATCAAAATGCAAGTCCTCCCTGTTCAGCAGTCAATACATCCAGGCCCCTCTGGTTTTAGAGAATAACTCCTGCTAAGGAGGTTATCTAGTGTGACAGGGCCTCAAAGCTGTCTGCAGTGGAGCCCATTGCCTAGTCAAGCTTATTCTGGAAGATGTTAACCAGATGTTGTGTTTGGAAAAGGGCTACTCCAGCTGTTCTTGTCACACCCAGTGAGACAGCAAGGCCCAGTCCAATGAGCAGAGGGATGATCTCTCTCTCTCCTTTCAGCTTCCACCTATCTGCAAGGCAAATTCTTCAGGTTCACAGGGATAAACCTGGGGAACAGTTATCATGGGGTTGCAAGATCCTGGGGAATGGGAGGGTTAATACAGCCTCCTGTAGTGTCTTGGCATCTGAGGAGAGCAGGGTGGTTAACACCTACTGATTTGTTGATGGTGATGTCTCAGGCGCAAGTGGGGTTTTGAGGAGGGTCCTACAAGGAAAATGCAGTGGGGAGTAGGTCAAAAATAGGAATGTCTTGTGCTTTCCTTGTGGGTAAGTGTCCATAGAACTCATGAAGGGAAATGTTAATGGCAGCAGCTGCCAATAATGGTTGGGAAAGAGAAGAACAGAAAAGCATTGGGGGAAGATGGTATATGTGGTTAAAGGAAGGAGGTCAGCTGCATTTTGGATGTATTGTAGCTACAAGAAGGTAGCTTGGAGGTCCTTCTGAGACGGATTTTCCTGTGGAAGAGTATTAACATAGGCAAAGACTGACTTGGACGCAGGAACAAGTTCATGAGAGACATGTAGGTCAGCTATAGGGTAGTTGGCATAGTCCATGATGGCAAAGGTGGAGAGCATATGGTGAATTAACCTTTTTGAGTTTTCACATGTTTTTGGCTGTAACCCATATAAAATGTGAGTATATATCTATGGTAACAAAAACTTATTTCTGTCTACCAAATTGGGGAATATGGGTGACATCAATTTGCCATAAAGATTTGGATTTGAGACCTTGGGGATTGGTGCCCATTGTTTGGAACGCAGGGTGGTAATAAGGGATGCACAAGAGGAGCATGTTTTTGTTATCCTTTGGAGCAGAGCAAGGGTAATGTGGGGGAAGCAGGCACGAAGCCCCTTTAGATTTATGTGTGTCTACAAATGGAATTGGTCTCCTTGCACAGTGGAGGCTGTGAATTTTCCTGATGAGGTTTGGTCAGCCAGTGCATTTCCCTCAGATATTGAAACTGGCAGGAGTCTGTGAGATTGGACATACTGAATGTAGATGGAGGAGGTTCTTTCATGTAGTAGGGTGGAGACCTGTAGGAGGAGAGGGGAAAGTAGGTTGGCATCTAGTTTGACAAAGGATCTTGACAGGCAGGGGAGAAAATTGACTCTGTACACACTGTCTGAAATGAGGTTAAGGGGTCTTTGACATCTTTTAGAGCTAGATAAAGAGCATATAATTCTTTAATTGGGGAATGATGAGCAGCTCTCTGTATCAGAAAATAGGGGGGTTATCCTCAAGGAACTAGCATATTATTCCTGTATCTCCCCTCTTTTCCCATCAGCAAATATTGTCGGGGCTCCAACTATGGGCTTTTTTGAAAATAATTTGAGGAATATCCATCAAAACAGAAGGAGGACAGAGGCCCATTTTTCACCAGGTTAATGTTTGTCAATTTGTTCTGGGAATCCTATTAAGCTATTGGTTTTGGTCCCAATTTTGCCTGACTTCTTATAGATATTCCTCTCAAAATAAGGCCTTCCATTCCAAAAACATCAGGCCAGGCAGGGAAGATTGGCAAATATCTGCCCAATCTTGGGGTATGTTTAGGTTGGCAATCTGGCTCTGTAAGAGAGATTTGCTCTGTGGTGCATGGATACCATCTTCCTTCACTGCCTGCCTGAGTTCTTTTAAGTCTCTGCTGTATATGTTTTGGGGGGCCTCATATCAGCTGGTGTATGCTGTATGGTGTATGGTTTATGTTGTATGGTATATGGTGTATGGCTCAATGTTAGAGCAATCTCAGGAGGTCCAGGTTAGTTGAGACTGCTGGTTTTCCTATGGGATCACCCTCCTTCTCAGCTTCTTCTATCTGAGTGGTTTAGTTTGATTGGGGTTAGTATTAATGGGGAAAGCTCAAGTGTTTTGGGATTCTAGCTCCCTATAGGAGTCCTGAGCAGCATGGGAGACAGGTTTTGCTTATGCAAGGGAGTTACAAAAATTACAAAGGTTTTGCCTGGAAGATTGTTGAGGATAGGAGACTATAGAGTTTGGAGGGATTTTGTCTAAGCATTGTATATGTCTTTGGCTTTTGTGGCTGGGGGAATGGGGATAAGATATCTCTCCCTCTGGTTGGGTGGAAGAAGGTAGAGTAAGGGGAGAGGTCAGTGGAAGCTCATTTGATTTTTCTAACGGACCCAAGTCTTTGGGAGAAGGAAGGAGTAGGAGGAGAAGATGGCTTATTTAGTGTTTCCTCTGTGGGATTTTAGTAGGGCACACATCTCCCCGATCTACAGGGATTTTTCATATCAATAACAAATTGTCCATGACAGAAAAAAAGGAGAAATGTCTTGACCAGTAGGAATGTTCTCTTGGTCTATTGGCTTTAAGGGATTCGACAGTGATCCAAAACGCTAAGCCTTCCCTCCTCCCAAATTGGGATCCAGCTCGAGAGGAGGCCCCAAGACCTGACACTATTACTGATACTATGGTGTACTTACAAACAGGAGCCTGGCATGACTACCCTCTGAAAGGCCCAACGAGCAGCTGAAAGAGTCAGATGCAGATCTTTACACCCAACCAATGGACAGAAGCTGATGACCCCTGTGGTTGAATGAGGGAAAAGCTAGAAGAAGCTGAGAAGGAGAGTGACCCTATAGAAAAACCAGCAGTCTCAACTAACCTGGATCCCCTGAGATTGCTCTAACATTGAGCCATACACATTATACCATACAGCATACACCATACAGCATACACCAGTTGATATGAGGCCCCCAAAAACATATACAGGAAGAGACTGCTTGGTCTTGACTCAGTGAGAGAAGATGCACCTAACCCTCAAGAGACTTGAGGCCCCAGGGAGTAGGGAGGTCTAAGGTGGATGGGGGCATCCTCTTGGAGACTGGAGTGGGGATGGGGGAGGAGATATGGGATGTGGAACAGTCAGAGGGCAGACAAGGAGGAGACTAAAGACTGGACTTTAAAAAAAAAGATTTAAAAAATTTAAAAAATGCAAGATGAAAATAAAGTGCTTGACAATACTACTACTACTACTACTACTACTATTACTACCACCACCACCACCACCACCACCACCACTACTACTACTACTACTACTACTACTACTACTACTACTACTAATAATAATAATAATAATAATAATAATAATAATAAAAACTGGCAGCTGCCCTGTGGCTTTTAGTGGCTGCTGCTTTACCAATCTTTTTGGTTTTGTTTTAAGACGTTAGATAGGAAGTCTTTGCCAATGCCCATTGTGGGTTGTGGGGTTTTAATTAGGGGATAGAAGGACCTTCAGCCAAGACCAGAGTGTAACTCTGGCCAGAAGGCATCAGTTGCTCCTTCAGCTTGCCCAAACTCATGTGATGTTGCTGACTGACAGCACAGCAGGAAAGGACAAATTGTCTTCAGAGGTGGGGAGGAGAGGAGGCTCACTTTCCGGTGGTTGCAGTGCATTCACTGTCCTTTCTCCATGGTGTTGCCAGTGTCTGGTCTGTGTACTGGATGCTATCCTCAGAGATTTCTCGCCCAACAGGAGCATTCAAGCAAAGGAAAGAGGGCATGAGCAGGGAGAGTAAAGTGCAACTGCAGCTCACTGCTTAAGCACAACTGCTACTCCTCCAGCTCCTGCTGTTGCTCAAAGATTCTGCACTGTGCACAAGCCCTGGCAGGGCTCGGCTAGCAATCAGGGTGCAGAGGAAGCAGTGAAAGCTTCACAAGAGCCTCTCTTCCCAAGGAAGTGTTACAGCTCTTATACAACAGATGCTCTCAGAAGATGGAGTAATTCTCGCACCTTTATTCCTTCTAGATAGGATCTTATACACATTTTTTGTGGTGGCAAGGGGTCTGACAGCAGATGCTTTCTATTGTCTTGGTCTGAGATGGTATAGATGCCTCATCTGCATGTGCAGGGGTTTTAGTGTGCTGCCTCTATGTGACTGATGGTCATGACCTTCTCCATGGGGTGCTGTGGTTGTGTGGCTGGGGCCTGGTTGGAAACTGGTGATCTCCCATCAGCCATTTTGGGTTCTGTGGCTTCCAAGACAGCTCAACCTTACCAGGTTTCCTAGCATGGTCCTCTGCCCCATGGATGGGCAATCACTACGTGACACTATTACTGATGCCATGTTGTCCTTGCAGACAGGAGCTTAGTATAGCTGTCCTTTG
Source organism: Mastomys coucha (assembly GCF_008632895.1). NCBI lineage: Eukaryota > Metazoa > Chordata > Mammalia > Rodentia > Muridae > Mastomys > Mastomys coucha. The sequence goes on from NW_022196900.1 coordinate 101,353,871, forward strand.
AGAGTCTCTACCACTGGCCAACTGAGACACATGCAGATACTCACAGCCAGGCATTGGAAAGAGGTCAGGGACTCCTATGGAACCCTTAGGCAAAGGATTGAAGGAATTGAAGGGGTTGACAACTCTATGGAAAGACTAACAGTGTCAACTAACCTGGAACCCTGGGAGTTCCCAGAGACTGAGCCACCAACCAAAGAGCAAACACAGGCTGGTCTGAGGTCAATTGGCATATATGCCATAGACAGCTGCCTTGTCTGGCCTCAGTGGGAGAGGATGCACCTGATCCTGTAGAGACTTGATGCCCCATGGTGGGGTCATATGGAGGGGACACCCTCTCAGAGGTGAATGGGAGAGGGGATGGGGAAGGAACTCTGTGAGGAGGGACCAGAAAGGAGGGGCAACATTTGGAATGGAAATAAGTAAAATAATTAATTAAAAATACGTAGCTGGAATAGAAAAAAAAAACCAAAACAGTGGATTACTTCAGAACTCTACCCTCATCAATAGACAGCTCATCCAGGCAAAAAATAAGGAGAGTTCTTTGTATGTGTTGGACATTAACCCTCTATCAGATGTATACCCAGCAAAGATTCTTTCCACTCCATGGGCTTCCTCTTCACTCAATTGAGAGTCCCATTTGTTAATTGTTGGTCTTAATTCGGGAGCAAAAGGAGTCTTATTCCGAAATTTGTTTCCTGCATCTAAACTTTGTATGGCACTATACATACTGTCCTGCCTATTTTTCTTCTAGACACTCCAGCATTTGGGGTTTTACACTGAGAACTGCGATCTGTTTGGAATTGATTTTTTGTGTGGTGACAATGTGGATCTAATTTCACTCTTCTACATGTGAACATCTAGTTTATAAGCACCATTTGTTGAAGATGCTGTTTTTCATTTGTTGCATATTTTTGGCATATTTCACAAAAATAGATGGCTGTAATTATATATGTGTTAATGGTTGGGTTGTCTATTTTGTTCTATTATCTGTTTTATGTAATAAAAATAGTGTGTCACTGGCATAAAAACAGACAAAAGATTAAGGAAACAGAAGACTCAGACACAAAGCCCTGTATCTGTAGTCACTTGATTTTTTTAACAAAGATGCTAAAACTATTAACTAGAGAAAAGGCAAGCCTCTTCAACAGAAGATACCAAAAACTAGGTATCCATGTGTAGAAGATTAAAATGAAGCCCATATCTTTCTAGTTGCACAAAAACCAAGTCCCATATCACCAAATGTCTTAATATAGGACAGGAGTAAGATTTTCTCTCTACAGAGTGAGAGAGTGAGAGAAAATCTTTGCCAGTTGTAAACTTGATGAAGGATACATATCAAAGAAATACCGAGAACTAAGACAATCTAAAGAAGAGAATAAAAACAATTGAAAAGGGGTTGTTGGGCTGCAAACAGAATTCTTCAAAAGGGAAATGCAAAAGACAAAAGAAAATATTGTGAAAGTGTTCAACATCTTGAGCTATCAGGAACAGGAAAATTAAATCATGCTGAAATTC
>NW_022196900.1:101356153-101357383 GCF_008632895.1 Mastomys coucha
AAACCTCTGGAATTGTAAACCAGTGCTAATTAAATGTTTTCCTTTATATGAGCTGCCATAGTTGTAGTGTACAGCAATAAAACTCTAAGATAGCTATTATGAGAAATCTGAACTTTTTTTTATTATACTAGCTTTGAATTTCTGTTTGAATTTACATCCAGGTGTAGTTCCTCTTCTTTTTTATTGATAATGTGGTATTTTGTTTCTGCACAATTTTTATATGTAACTATATACATTGAGTTTAATATTCATTTTGATCTTAGTATCTTTGATTTTTGATTAGTGGCCTTTGAATGAATTTAAATATCCTAATATAGAACTACAAAAAATTCTCAGACATATTTCCTTACTTTTATGTTAATATAATCTAACTGGCAGTAGCAAATGATATTGTTAGATATAACATTAGAAGTGGATATGCTGAGTTTTCTTTACTGTAAAGCCATCAGTATTTTGCTTCAACTTCATCTTGCTTTCTTAGACTATGTACAATGTAAACATCTTCTCCCACAGCAAAATAAAGCCCAACCAACTCCATTGCACAGGACATTTTTATTTCATTATACTCAAAGACCAGAGTGACTATCATATGCTCTTTATGTAACTGACAACAGTGTTTACTATTTTCATGCTGCAGGGGAAATTTAGAAACTTTATATCAAACAGTATTAGGCATCCATGCAAGCCGTCGGTCACATGGTGCCAGGTCACAGGAATGCCCTGGTCTTCCAAGCGCTTCTTGTAAAGCAAGGTATCATCGCGGATTATGTCATACTCACAACTCACTAGGCATGTCTCAGGAAGCTGAGCAATGATCTCATCATCTGCGATGATTGGGGAAATTTCTGTATGGAAAATATGTTTTGTTTCTAGATAGGCAGCCTCATTAAAATGTCCAAGAAACTCAGGTTGTGTATCGTGGCTCCAGAACCTTCTGGGGATATTGTCAGAGCTGAGCCACTTTCTGTATTTCATCCACTTGTCCGGAGGTATAACAGAACCTGTAAGCAGGGAATCGCTCCAAGAGAGGTCAATGGCCAGGTATTTACACACAAATAGAGTTATCAAGTCTCTGGTAAGAAATGGGATGTTTTTATTCTGTTGTTGAGATGGTAAAAGGAAATTAACAACCTGCAAAACTGGAGTAATCAAGACTTGAGCCCGGATCTGGGGGAGACTAGGGATACTGACCAGGCTCTGGGCAATGGAGGCTGCAGCCCAACCTCCAAA
>NW_022196900.1:101364119-101364509 GCF_008632895.1 Mastomys coucha
CAGAACTGTCCCATGGACATCAGCTACTATAGTGAACATGGGTAATATCCCTCTCTGAAGTTCAGAGTGCAAGTGCTTCAGTATACCAAGTTCAAGGAGAGGTATTCATGTGCAAATGGGAGAAAACATTAAGGTGCACAAGAGAGACTAAATATAGCTGTGATGGGCTCTGAAGTATGTTTTTAAGGATCCTTCTCTTGGGAAGATGAGACTAAATACAAAGATAAAAAGTAGAGCCAGTCTACCAGTTTGGGGGAGCAGAGATAAAAAGACCGAATGGGTTTTCACTACAGCGATCCAGCTGAGCTAAGGGAACTATGTGAGTATGTGAGCATTGTGAAAAGACAGGAATAATCAGTGCTGTGAGTGGGAAAAAGAGGGAGTCATACT
>NW_022196900.1:101365040-101368697 GCF_008632895.1 Mastomys coucha
TAGGGATTATAAGATAAGATGGTAGATGCTGCAGCCACTTATGCGTCCTGCATGTGAACTGATCTCATAAGCATACAACTAGCTTTGCACTCTTTTTTTAAAAAACTTTTACTACATTATGATGAGAAAAGTTACATGATTTCAATTTATCTGAATTTGTTAATATTTAAAAACATAATTTCAGTTAATAGAATTAAATCACATTCTTGTTTCTCTTTTGTACCCCAACTCCTCCCAGAGACCCCCTCTTCAATACCTACAATATCTTTTTTGTCATATTCCTTAAAATTTATAAAATATTATAACAATATAAATGAGTATTATAAAAGTTGTTTGATATACAACAGCAATCAATTTAACAATCTTATGTAGATGCTTGTCTACAGCAATACTGAAAATACATACGTTTTTCTCAATATAAATTTTAAATGAGTCCAAACATATTAACTATATATTTTAAAATAATACATCACTAAAGTCATTCACCAACTGTTTCAATGAACAATGGTTCTGCTTGGAGGGTGGCACAGACATTAGGAGAGGGTAAGAATCTGGTTCATTGGCTGTGATAATTTGGGAAAGCATTCATCTCAGAGAAAGAGTAACTTGTAAAGTCCTCTTCTTCAAACTTGATACAATAGCTACAAACGTCAAGCAAAGCATTAAGTCTCACTCTTTGTTGTTTTCTTTCCTACAAGCCACCTCCCAAGTTAATTGTCTATACTTTTGAGATATATAAGCTGTTTTGAAAACCATAGTATAGTGTAAAAACATGAAATAAACAATACTACTAATAGAGAGGTTGAGATAGGAGAAGCAAGATTTCAAAACCCTTATGTTGTACACAGCAAGACACTGTCACAAACAAACTGAAAGTGTATATAGATTGTACAATATTGGGCCTATTTCTCCAATTACCAAATTAAAGAGGCCATTGGGTAACAATCAACAAATATATAATTCCTCATATTTTTGGATTTCAATCAATTAGGATATGCTGGTAATATTAATTTTCTATATTAAGATATTCAGAAAAAGTTATTGTCACTTCCTGTTATTTTTGTTGTAAGAGGTGGAATTAGATTTGTGAGGATTTGTTGAAAGATTACTTTCTTACGCTCAACATCCTTAGTAATCAGGGAAATGCAAATGAAAACAACCCTGAGATTCCACCTTGCACCAGTCAGATTGGCTAGGATAAAAATCTCAGGTAACAGCAGATGCTGGCGAGATGGTGGAGAAAGAGGAACACTCCTTCATTGCTAGTGGGATTGCAAGCTGGTACAACCACTCTGGAAATCAGTTTGGCGGTTTCTCTGGAAATAGGACATAATTCTACCAGGGGACCCAGCTATACCACTCCTGGGCATATACTCAGAAAATGCTCCAACATGTAATAAGGACACATTCTCCACCATGTTCATAACAGCCTTATTTATAATAACCAGAACCTGGAAACAAGCCAGATGTCCCTCAACAGAGGAATGGATACAGAAATTGTGGTACAGCTACACAGTGGAGTACTACTCAGCTATTAAAAACAATTTATGTATGAAATTATTGAGGAAATGGATGGATCTGGAGAATATCATCCTGAGTGAGGTAACCCAATTACAAAAGAACACACATGGTATGCACTCGCTGATAAGTGGTTATTAGCCCAGAAGTTTGGAACACACAAAGAACAACCCACAAACCTCAAGAAACTCAAGAAGAAGGAAGGCCAAAATGTGGACATTTCATTCCTTCTTAATAGGGGGAAGAAAATACCCACAGAAGGAGTTGCAAAAATTAACTATCTATGGAGCAGAGACTGAAGGAAGGACAATCCAGCTGATATATCTGTCTCCTGAGAGGCTCTGACAGTCCCCTACTAATACAGAAGTAGAGGCTCACAGCCATCCATTGAACTGAGTACAGGGTACCCAATATCAACTAAGTAGTAACCTCGGAGCTCCCAGGGACTCAACCACCAACCAAAGAGTACACATGGTGGGACTGATTGCTCTGGAAGAATGTATATAGTAGAGGATTGCAAAGTGGGTAGTCAATGGGAGGAGAGGCCCTTGGTTCTGTGAAGGTTCTGTGCCCCAGTGTAGCGGAATGCCAACACCAATAAGTGGGAGAGGGCGGGGTGGCAAGCAGGGACATGGGGGAGGCAACAGGGGTTTGTTCTTGTTTTTTGTTTTTTGTTTTTTTGTTTTTTTTGGAAGGGAACCTGGGAAAAGAGGAATCATATGACATGTAAATAAAGAAAATATCTAATAAAAATTTTTAAATAAGAAAATTACTTTCTTGCTTCTTCTAGGGTGTAGTTTTGCTCCTTATGTTAAAGTTTTCCATCTATTATCTTTTGTAGGGCTGGATTTGTGGAAAGATAATGTACAAATTTTGTTATGTCATGGAATATCTTGATTTCTCCATCTATGGTGATTGAGAATTTTGCTGGGTATAGTAGCCTGGGCTGGCATTTGTGTTCTTGTATGGTCTGTGTGACATCTGCCCAGGATCTTTTAGATTTCATAGTCTCTGGTGAGAAATCTGGCATAATTCTGATAGGTCTGCCTTTATATGTTACTTGCCCTTTTTCCCTTACTGCTTTTAAAATTCTTTCTTTGTTTAGTGCATTTGGTGTTTTGATTATTATGTGACAGGAGGAATTTCTTTTCTAGTCCAGTCTATTTGGAGTTCTGTAGGCTTCTTGTATGTTCATGGGCATATCTTCCTTTAGGTTAGCGAAGTTTTCTTCTATAATTTTGTTAAAGACATTTACTGGTCAATTACATTGGGAGTCTTCACTCTCTTCGATACCTATTATCTTTAGGTTTGGTCTTCTCATTGCATCCTGGATTTCCGGGATGTTTTGGGTTAGGAGCTTTTTGCATTTTGCATTTTCTTTGACTGTTGTGTCAATGTTTTCTATGGTGTTTTCTACCCCTGACGTTCTCTGTTCTATCTTTTGTATTCTGGTGGTGATGCTTGCATCTATGACTCCTGATTTCTTTCTTAGGTTTTGTATGGCCAGGGTTGTCTCTCTTTCTGATTTCCTTATTGTTTATTGTTTCTCTTTCCATTTTAAGATTCTGGATAGTTTTGTTCATTTCCTTCACTTGTTTTCCTGTAGTTCTTTAAGGGATTTTTGTGTTTCCTCTTTAAGAGCTTCTAGCTGTTTACCTGTGTTCTCCTGTATTTCCTTGAGAGTGCTATTTATATCTTTCATAAAGTCCTGTATCATGAGAAGTGATTTTAGATCTGAGTTTTGCTTTTCCGCTGTGATGGTGTGTCCAGGACTTGCTGTGCTAGGAGAATTGGGTTCTGCTGATGCCAAGTAACCTTGGTTTGTGTTTTTTATTTTCTTATGCTTGCCCCACCACCACCATCTGGTTATTTCTAATGCTACCTGCCCTTGCTAAATCTGACTGGAGCCTGTCCTTCCTGTGATCTTGGTTGTGTCAGAACTCTTCAGAGTCAAGCTGTCTCTGGGATCCTATGATTCTGGGATCCTGTGACCCCGGGCTTGTTAGAGCACCTGGGAGTGAAACAGCTTCCTCTGAGTATTGAGGGACTGGCTGCAGAGGCTGGGCCCAAAGCCTGCTCAGGACACTAGCCCAGAGAGACCAGAAGGAACCTGAGCCACTCTTCTGGCAGAGTTCCTGT
>NW_022196900.1:101368708-101396275 GCF_008632895.1 Mastomys coucha
TCAGGTCTCAGAAACTCACCCGAGAGAAAATGGCGGATCCCGCCCGGGTCTCTGGCCTAAGGCGCCTCAGGGCTGGCCGTTCCAGCCTCAGAACCTCACCCGAGAGAAAATGGTGGATGCCACCTGGGTCTCTGGCCTAAGGCGCTCTCTGGAGGCAGGCCCTCCACTTGCAGGGAAGGGGCAGAGGAGGACGCTGAACCTCCCCTGTCACTCAGAAGCTGAGAGGATTGTGTCCCTGCCGCCCTGCGGCTCCCCTGAGAGTCGCGGGGCTGTGGCTCCAGGCTGGCTGCTCAGGTCTCAGAAACTCACCCGAGAGAAAATGGCGAATCCCGCCCGGGTCTCTGGCCTAAGGCGCCTCGCAGTTAGATCTTCATGTGGGTCTACTAACGATTGGAGTGGGGGCTTCCTCTGATTCTATTGCCTGCCTTTGGATCCCTTTACCCAAGCTGCCTTGTCTGGCCTCAGTGGGAGAGGACAGGCATAGTCCTGCTGTGAGTATTCCTATAGGGTAGGTAGAATCTGGTCAAAAGCTAACAAAATTAATTTCAGTATAATGTCCAAAGGATTTCATCCTACCTTGCATACAGAGAGCATGGATAGAGATCTTCTGAGTCAAAGTGCAGATGGGATGATATCCCGATGGCTTTCATAACATCCCTATGGTACCATGAACTCAAATATGTCAAATCTCCTGAGCTATAGAGGTTATGAAATAATGGGTGTGTTCTGTGTTTCATTGCTTCTGTTAGACAAAGGAGAAACATGTCCCACAATACCTAGTCCTTGAGAATTATAAGAAATCTGAGTAATATCAGTAATATTAACTTGTCAACAGAACATCTCAATGTTTGACTGCAATAGCCAGTTCCATTATCTGTCTTAATCTGATTTGGAAAACTCAGTATAAAAAAGCAAAGTAGGCGATGACTAATTTCATTTTTAGTTGCTTCTCCTGTTAAAGCAGTTGCAACTAGAAAGCCTGAGAAGACATCAACAGTCACATGGACATTTTTTAGTTTTTCAAAATCAGAAATATGAGTAACATTCATTTATCATAATTGATTAAGTATGAGTCCTCGGGATTAACACCATTATGTGGTACAGGAAGAAATTGAGGATACCGAGTACAAGTCTTTACAATTTGATGTGTACCAAACTATTGTCTCAGGCTATTATTATTTTGATGATGTAAGGAATGAGATTGTTTGGCTAATTGTTCCTGTGTAAAGCCTATAACCTGCCTGGTATGCAAACCTGCTGTGGCATTGCCCTCACTAAGGGGTCTGGGCAATCCAGTGTGAGCTCTTAAATGTCCTATAAAGTAAGGAACAGTACAGTTTCTTAAATTGAGTTGTATTTGCATACATGGTTGCAAAATTTGAGAATTAGCATTGTGGAACAGGCCCATGGAACTTTAAAACAATATTTTCATAAAATATAAAAGGGGAAATTATATCCCTGCACACCACAAAATTATTTAAATCATGCTCTTTTTATTTTAAAATTATAAAATTGGGATGCCAAGAAACTCTTTGAGCATGTATGGTACACTACAACTAGGCATACTTATGCCTAGGTGAAATGGAAAGACCTACTTACTGGCATATGGCATGATCCCACTCAGGTATTAATTTAGGGAAGAGAGCCTGCTTGTGTTTTTTCTGCAGGATGCTAAAGGAGCATGCTAACTGCCAGAGTGATTGGTGAGACATGCTGATGCTGGGACAAAGAATGATGCTGACTGTGAGCTTGCATAGTTCCCTAACAATGATGATAGGGAAACTGTATTATCCCTATGTCCCTGATCTGCCCCTTTACATCCGATAGTATGGGAAGTCCCAGAAGTTGTGGTAATGGTAAACAACACTAAGTTGATAGATATGCCTACTGGAGGAATTTTCACTATCAGTAGAGAAATTAATTACCAAGGACCGGAAACTGGTGTCTCATCTGCTTTTCAAAGTGGAACAGTGCTGGCTGTTTGAGAGTATCTCCTACTACATTGCAGGCAAAAGATCTTGACTCATGCAAAGATGGTTTAAATGGCATTTGAGTAACTTTACCCACTGGCTTAGAGGCTGAGGGATACCAGGTACCACCACAGCATTTTCCAAATTGTGGGATGAGGGAATGCCCAAATATCACAATTCCCTGGAAAAGATGTGTAGGGAATAAGCCTTTGCTTTATCAGCCTCATGGGACTGACCTCAAGATTTTGGACTGGTCAAAATAAAGGGGAGTGGCTAGTGTGAATAATTATGCTACTAGTTCTCTGTTGCTATCCCCACCCCTCCAGCTTACTCTGATGGACTCTGGCTAATCACACTGGTTATTAGCAAGGATACTATGGACGTTGGGTTCTGTCTTAGGTGATATGAGTACTCAGCCTGAAAGATCAAGTCCAGCTTGAATGAAAGGGCCTATTGTGACATGTGTTCGCAGGCTTTATGTCCTATTAGTAGGAAATATTAGCATTATTCTACCTTCTGAAAATAATGCTTTTGATGTCTTGTGTTGGCTATAATTTGACTAGTTGGTTTTAAAAGCCTATTCTAAGCATTCTGTAATGAATTTTACAACCTATTTTTGTGATGGTTCCTATAAATATTACTGAAGATTGGTTTGATGGCAAAGGTTTATAGGTAATTAAAGAGTTAACAAGGGCATTAGCCAGGCCTAATCATATGATTGTTTAAATAATAGCAGGTACTGTAGCTTTGATTACTAGCCACTGCTACTACAGCTGCTATTGCCCTATCCCAAAGTGTTCAGTATTTTGTATATAATTTATCCAGAAAAGTTTCCATGGCATTGCATACTCAGAAAGATGTAGATAATATGATACAACAGAAATTAGATGCCTTACTTGAGGTGGATAATTTCTTGGGGGAAGAAACATGGAGCTTAAAAATGCAAACTAAATTTAGATGTCATGCTAATTATCAATTTTAATGATACTATGTATAGTTGGGAGAGCATGCAGTCCCACTTGCAAGGTATTTGGAATCATGCAAATTTATCTTTGGGCTTATTAAAATTATGCCAAGAAGTTATTAATTTTGAAAAGGCAAAGCCTCTACATTTTGATGCAGCTCAAGCAGCTCGTCATCTCCTAGGACAGTTGCAGGGTTGGTTTTCTTCTTGGCCTGAAGCACTACAATACAGTGTCACTGTTGTCACACTTGGTATAGTATTGCTCCTCTGTTTACTATTGCCATGTGTCCTTTGGTACATGTTGTTACATTTTTACATCTGAAGAGTCAGATACATGGCTTCCATCTAAAAACATTCTCCTCGCCAGTGTGACTGAATATGACCAATGAAGGGAAAGAATGTTCTTGAGCTGCTATCAATCTAAGACAGAACATACATCAGTGCTATGTATGCTCCCATGATGGGTAAGAAGGAGCAATATAGACCCCAACCTAAGACAGATATATTCAGATGGAGCATGCTTTTATGAATAAAATAAAAAAGGGAGAACTGTGGAGAGCCAGAGTACTGCCATGAGAGCAGTTTGTATAGCCAAGGCCATGAGAGCAGTCCGTGTAGCCAAGGTCAGAGAATGGTGTGTACAGCCAAGAGGAACTCTTATCTATGTTTATTCTGTAGAGGAACTTTCTCAAGAAGAACTTTGTTTGCCGAAGTGCCTATAAGCTGGAGCTGCAGAAATAAACTTTGAGTCTTGACCAGGAAAAAAAAAAAAAAAAAAAAGAATAGAAACATGTCACCAACTTCTATCCAAACTACTCACATATCATTTATAAATCACTTTGTCTGCATGTGCTCAAATAATCCCAATTCAATTGTCTATGACAAATATGCTCTTCATTCCAAAAATCCAGTACACTAACAGGTATTTGGGGGGTGGGGGGTTGTCTTGCTTTGATTTTGGTTTTTAGCTTTTTGTGTTTGTTTATTTGTTTTTAGACCCAACAAAGAAAGAAAACTTCAGATCAGTTTCATGTATGAATATCAATGCAAAAATACTCAATAAAATCCTCACAAACCAAATCCAAGAACACATCAACACCATCATTCACCACAATCAAGTAGGCTTCATCCCAGGGATGCAGGGATAGTTCAATATACAGAAATCCATCAATGTAATCCCCTATATAAGCAAACTCAAAGAAAATAACTACATGATCATCTCATTCGATGCTGGAAAAGCCTTTGAAAAAAATACAGCATTCCCTCATGTGAAAAGTCTTAGAAAGATCACAAATTCAAGGTCCATACCTAAACATAATAATAGCAATATACAGCAAACCAGTAGCCAACATCAAAGTAAATGAAGAGAAACTTGAAGCAATCCCACTAAAATCAAGGACTAGACAAGTACTAGCCAAAGGAATTAGATAATAAAAAGAGGTCTAAGGGATACAAATTGGAAAGGAAGAAGTCAAATTATCACTATTTGCAGATGATATGATAGTATACCTAAGTGACCCAAAATTCAACCACAGAACTCCTACAGTTGATAAACAACTTCAGCAACATGGCTGGATATAAAATTAATTCAATCCTCTAATCCTCAAATTCAAAGGATAAATGGACTGAGAAAGGAATTAGGGAAGTGACATCCTTTGCAATAGTCACAATAACATAAAATATCTTGGTGTAACCCTAACCAAGATAGTGAAAGATCTGTATGACAAGAACTTCAAGTCTCTGAAGAAAGAAATTGAAGAAGACCCCAGAAGATAAAAAGATCTTGATGTTCATGGATTGGCAGAGGATAAACATAGTAAAAATGGCTAAGTTGCCGAAAGCAATCTACAGATTCAATGCAATCCCCATCAAAATTCCAACTCAATTCTTCACAGAGCTAGAAAGAGCAATTCTCAAATTCATCTGGAATAACAATAAAAAAAAAAAACAGGATAGTGAAAACTATTCTCAACAATAAGAAGACGTCTGGTGGAATCACCATCCCTGACCTCAAGCTATACTACACAGCAATACTGATAAAAACTGCATGGTATTAGTACAGAGGCAGACAGGTAGATCAATGGAATAGAAATGAAGACCCAAAATTAAACCCACACACCCATAGTCATTTGATCTTTGACAAAGAATCCAAAACTATCCAGTGGAGAAAAGACAACAATTTAATAAATGATGCTGGTTCAAGTGGCTGTCAGCATGTTGAAGAATGCAAATTGATCCATTCTTTTCTCCTTGTACAAAGCTCAAGTCCAAGTCAGTCAAGGACTTTCACATAAAACCGGATGCACTGAATCTAATAGAAGAGAAAGTGGAATAGAGCCTTGAACATATTGGCATAGGGAAAATTTACTGAACAGAACACCAATGGCTCAAGCTCTAAGATCAACTATAGACAAATCGAAAAGCTTCTGAAAGGCAAAGGATACTGTCAATAGGACAAAACAGCAACCCACAGCTTAGGAAAAGAGCTTTGCCAACCCTACATCTAGAAGAAGGCTAATATCCAGTATATACAAAAAAAAACTTAAGGAGTTAGATTCCATAGAAACAAATTACCCTATTAAAAATGAGATACAGATCTAAGCAAAGAATTCTCAACTGAGACTCTCAAATGGCCAAGGAGCACCTAAAGAAATGTAAATCAAAACAAGATTGCAAATCATAACAACCCTGAGATTCCACCTCACACCAATCAGAATAACTAAGATCAAAAACTCAGGTTACAGTAGATGCTGGCAAGGATGTAAAGAAAGAGGAACACTCCTCCAATGTTGGTAGGATTGCACACTGGTACAACCACTCTGAAAATCAGTCTAGTGGTTCCTTAAAAAACTGGAAATAGCTCTACCTGAGGACCCAGCTATACCACTGTATATATACCCAAAATATTCTCCAACATATAACAAGGAAACCATGACAGTTTAATCTTACACTTTAAGCAGCTATGAGGCTCAAACAACGTTTTGTCATTGTTGGTAAGGATTCACCAGTGACAGTGTGATTGTACCAGTCTTATTCTTTACAGACAGGAGTAAATGCTCCAAACCTTCAAGAGAATTTTTGTGACAAAAAATATCTATTTTGCTTATAAAAGAATAGAGAGCTGGGCAGTGGTGGCACACGCCTTTAATCCCAGCACTTGGGAGACAGAGGCAGGCGGATTTCTGAGTTTGAGGCCAGCCTGGTCTACAGAGTGAGTTCCAGGACAGCCATGGCTATACAGAGAAACCCTGTCTCAAAAAACCACACACACACACACACACACAAAGAATAGAGAATGTGGCTAGATGATATTAGTGGTTCAGCATGGAACACAAATTGGACTTTTGTGATCAGGAAACCAAGACTTCTTGATTTAGATATCCTAATTTCTTCCTAAATCCCAGATATCTTCAGCATCTCTTGCCCCAAAACACATATCTAAGCAAAGGCCCCAGATGAAGCATAGCTCTTCCTTGCCCCACCCTACAACTGAAAGCCAAAGTTTACTATGAAATGTCATTTAGGTAACTGATGAGAGCATTTGTACATTTTATGGATCAGGACAAAGAGAAACACTTCTTATAAAACAACATTATTTATCCCATGAAGGCCATGTGCTACATGGTACCAACTAACAGAGAGCCCTGGACTCCTAACTGTTTCTTGTAGAGAAAGGCATCATCTTGGATGACATCATTTTCACAGTTCACCAGTAATGTCTCAGGAAGCTGAACAATTATCTTGTCATCTGTTACACAAGGTGAAATTTCTCTCCAAACATGTTTTGTTTCTAAATAGTGGCTTGTTGGTTGAAAGGTCCATGAAATTCAGGCTGTGGATCTTGGCTTTCATCATAGCTGAACCATTTCCTTTCATCCTTCCACTTGTCCAGAGGTATAACTGCACCTGTTAGCATGGCATGTCTTCAGGAGAGGACAATGGCCAGGTATTTACAAGTACACATAAACACTATGTCTCCAGTAATGAATAGCATATTTTTGCTTTGCTGATATAACAGTAACTGAAAATTGGTGAAATTCACAACTAGGTAAATAAGGACTTGATCCTGGACCCAAAGTAAACTTAGGATGCTGGTTAAGACCTAGGTGTCAGTGACCACAGCCTAAACTCCAATACTCTCTCCACAGAGCACCACCCAAGAGGGATCTACCCAAACATTTCCAGGTTCTTCAGGAAGCAGATGGAAGCATTAAGGAAATCTTTAAAAAGGACAGGATGATGGAAGACAATAATGTACAATACCTGAAATGGAAAGAGCAAACACAGCATGTGTCTTTGCAAAGAGGTCACTAGATGTTATTTCAATCATCATTCTCTATATTCAAAAAAGGGCCAAATCAAATATTGAGGAAAGTACACAATATTTGTGGCCACTTGCCTCTAAAACAACTCTAGCTCTTCAAGCTGTAGCTACAGCCAAAAGTGTTTCAAATAAATTGTCCTTGCAATATGAGACCTACCTAGGAGAGAGACTCTAGCCTGTCTATAGGAACACTATAATGCTTGTCATATACATAGTTCTATATGAAGGTCTGCTGATGCACAATCTCTTTGGGATTAGATCAACAAACTATTGTGTTCACTTTGACAGATGTCTGGGAGGCATCTTCCTATGTTGATTGCCCTCTAGTGCCACAGGCCGGCCAGTCTGGGCCTCCCTCAACCTGCAGAGAAACAGGGTCCTAGTCAGGTCAACAAGGTGTCTGCGAGAATGACAAACAGAGTCGACACAAAGAGGTGCTGAGTCAGAGTGTGTTTATTTCTCAAAAATGGCATCAGATTTTTACAGTCATTACAAAAGAGAAATGAAAAATCTGGCAGCTCAGCAGTCGAGGTACATCTGAGGCCACCTGAAACACACAGGGTCTAAAGCAGCCACCTCTTCTGGACAGGAACTGCAAACCCTCCCCACTGCCCCCGGGCCCAAGCACTCTGGGCCTGGGGGGCTGCGATGGCATGAGGCTCAAAGCTCGAATGCCCTGTCTCAAATCTGAATGTATAAGTAAGTCTGTGCACAAAGTGAAAAACAGGCTTATATAGTACACAAAAATCATGGCGAATGACAAAAGTCACATAGGCAGGTGAGGGTCACATCAAGCTCATTAAGATCAAGCATCCAGGTGCAAAACGGAAGAGCAGTGGTGCCCTTCCTTCTGGGGCTATCTTGGCAGTCCCACGCTAATTCTCTGGGTCTGTTGGAGGCAAGCACCAGCAAGTCCCAATGTAGCAGTTCCTGAGAATTCCCTTAAGTGAGGGAAGCCCTTCAATTACTGTCTGGTATGTAAAGCAATTCTGTCTTCTGAGGGACTGCCCCGAGAATTCTAACTATGTTTACACTTAGCAATAGTGCCTGACCTCTATTCCTAATTCTGAGGACACCCTGTCTGATAAGGCAGCTTCCTTGTGAGAAATTCCAAGCTAACGACAGCTTGGTAATAAATTAGGATCTATTGGAACACTGTGCTAGCCAGAGAACAATGTTTAATCTTAAGTTTTAGCTATTTACAAATCATTTCTTGGGGTACCTTTATGCCTGAATAAGGAGGCAGGTTGACGATTGGAAAGGCTACTCTGCAACACAACCGAGTTAGGAGATGCCAACGACTGACTGAGCACCCAGGAGGCACAAACTCTCTTTAAAGTCATAACACCTCTGGTCCATGATCAAGTTTTCAAGCCTGATACTGCAGACTTTACTGGAGTAGACGAGTGGGCGTGGCACTCTAGGTTTGCAAAATTAGATCTAATAAACAGCCTCTCAGTATAGGTTGGTTTGGGCCTGCATTTGTAGACAAGACTGAACAGGTTACCAGAAAAAAAGTATTGGTGCCAGTGAAAATAGAGGTTGCAAAAGCACAGCAGAACTGAGCCTTGACAGCGATAGATCCAGAAAGGCTACTAAATGGTCAGACAAGGGTGATGACTGGGCCATGGAAGAATCAAGAAGTCTTGAGAACAGTGGTAGCGCAGTCATAGGGTCTACCCAGTAGCCATGACAGGAACAAAAGTGAATCCTCAACAATAGCAATAAGGGGTAGCCGAAAAATAATTCTGACAACAATAGATTTTGAAAGCAGGCAGAAAATAAGGGAGACAAAAGTAGCACTGGTACATCGAAAGGAATAAAAACAGGAGAAGTAACAACTGTAGCTTTAAAAGACCAAAGGTGTTGGACACTCCATGTCAGGAACTGTGTATAAGCTACTGTGAAGGCCTGGGTATTTCTAAACCCATACACCTACACAAGAGGTGTACATATGAAAACACCCAAAGATCAAGGCTCATTTCTGTTATCTAAAGTCACCCAGTCCATTCAAAAATACATCATACTAAGTCACAAGTTGTCTCAGGCTACTTACCCCTCCAACAGCACCACTGAGTCTGTCTCATGGGGTATGAAGCAACCCAGGCCATAATAATTGTATGGAAGAAAGACCCACTGTTGAGTAGTTGGGACAAGAACCAAACATTTTGTACCACAGCCTCGGAGACAGCTGCCAACTTGGTGGACCCCAAGATAATAACATCTTCTCTCTGCAATTCAGTGAAGTTCAGTGGCTATGGCATATGAAGGTCAGGAAGAGAGATAGGTGACAATATTAGGAAGGTCATCCAGATGTACAAAAGAAGGTTTCATGTAGTAGTGACAAGCTATGAAGTGTATTTGTAAGGACTCTTCTGGTGGGAAGAGAACACTAAAACAAAAGGTGACAAGCAATGCCAGCATAGTAATTTGGGTCCAGCAATGAAGGGGATAAAATGAATAGACTTTTTTTCCACTTTTTGCCTTCTAAGTGAATGAAAGTGTTGTGAAAAGACAGAAATAGCCAGTGCTATAGCTGGGAAGCAAAAAACGCAACCAAATCCAGTGCCAAGATAACCCTGTGCTGATATAGATGCCCCAAATTAGACTCAGACCAACTTAGAAAAAAACTGCTATATAAACTATGGCCCACTGACTGAATCAAGTTCTAGTTTCTTTAAGAATCTCTAACTTTTACTGATTTATCCCCCTCTAGACAAGTCATCATAAGAACATGGGCAAGGTCCTATCTTTGCAGAGGTCCTTCCTCATTACCACACATGGAGCTCCTTATCCAGCCATCCAGACATTGCACCTCCTCCACAGAAGAAGATGATGATGCTCTGCCTGTATTTGCTTCCTTGGGCTTGAAGAGCCTCACAGAGACTACGCCGAAGTGCGTGCCAGTCACAAACACACTAGGATCCTTCTTTATCAGGATTAGACCTTGTAAAAACTGTAGAAACCTGGGCATGGCACAAATTCTTATTTTCCCTAGTATGTTCCCCTGTGGTGGGCCAAGGAAAAAAGTGAGGCCTGGAAGAGTATGAGATGGGTGTGCAGATGCTGAAGCCACTTAGCTTACTCAGATGCATTCCTCCACGTTCACCCATCTCATACATGTGCAAAAAGGTCATGAGGACATGTCTGTGAATTCTTTTCACATAGGAAATAGTATCCAAACTTTTCTTCCCTAAAGATCCTGATTGAATGATGGTGCTGCTATGATTGAAGTGCTGGCCTCCATCAAAACTCACATTCAAATTCCATTGCTACTGTCAGTGTTAACTGATGGGAAATGTTAGCAGAGATGATATGGTATCTTCATGTGTTAATTAAGTTTCTATGGGATGGCTGGGATAAGGGTCTTCATAACAGGCTCCTGAGGAGTGAGGACAGCTGGATTTTCTGTCTTATGAACACAGGCACACTTCCTTTTGTACTAACATGTGACATAAGATGGTTCATTTTTGCTATCACTGATAAATGGCTTCCCAAAATGCAAGAATGGGTACAGCCATTATCCCTTAGCTCCAACTAAAACAACCAGCTTTATGTGATCCCATCAAGCCTACAAAGGAAGTGAACAGAGACACCATGGAAGGGCCTCACAATGAAAGAGCCATATAACTAAGATAAATGATAAAATATTTTTTCATGTTATTAGACCTTGTTCATGAATATATATATATATATATATATATATATATATATATATATATATATATATTTATATATTTAGTGTTGCCTTTGCTCCTGGATCTCAAGGCCAAATTCCATTCACCCACAACTATCAGCAGTCTACCTTGAGAATTATACCCCAGAATAACCTTAATACTCCCACCATTTCTCATCAAATGATGACATAGGGCCATGCCTTATTATTCTATCCATCGTCTTTTAAAACAATCCATTGCATAGATGACAGATAGATTATCCTTTAGTGATCTACAAATTTACAAAATCATCTAAATTGTGCACAGGTGCATCTAAGGGTATGATGATGGAGGATGAGAGATCAATCCACATAGGGTGCAAGGACCAGGCACAGTTCTAAAATTCATGGGAATATTATGGACCAGTATGGCAAGTATGATGCCTGACAAAGTAATTGAGAGAATCCTATAATCCCAGCATCTACAAATGTAAGAGATGTGGATATCCTTGAACTCCTGGGATATTGGCAGATTTTCACACCCACCTTGCCCAAGTTTGCCCACCCACTGTACAACTAACTTGGTAAAGAGAGGTGCCATATGAACCTACAACCGACAGCCACAAAAGACTTTTAATAAGACTAAGATCATCTTTTTCTGAGGGCTTATATCATTATAGGAAAGGCTAAATGGTTGTGGACTTTTATCACAATAGTGATAAGAGATATTGATGGAGCATATACACAGCTGACTAGAAAGTAAACTCTAACATATCTATGCATTTTGGGAGGGATACAAATATGCCTGTGTGAAAAGTATTACAGGCTTCTTGAAAGCATTTTCATGTCAAGAAAATAAACATGAAAGTCATCATCAAGCATGTCACACAACTCTGTGATAAGTGTGAGCACAGGTGAGAATGGATGGTGATGAGAGGAGTCATTTTCACAAACTGATGAGTCAATCTAGGTTGAATACAAGCCTGTTCTCTAACACTTCCACCTACCATACAGTTTAACTGGGATGGGGAATGTTTGAATATGTTATTAGAGCAATAGTTAAAGAGCTTAAGAACAAGAAGTAACCTGCAGGGGTGGAAAGGGCACCCCCAAAGGCCATAAGTTCATTAATTAAATACACCAGGTGCCAGAGATAGATTACCTCCCTACAATTTGTCAGCCTGAACAGCACAGAGGGCCCATAAAACATCAAGGCTTTTGCCACTGCCATTGGATACATGCCAGGCCTAGATAATAAGACTATTACTATAGACACCATGTAGTAGTCTGTTGCAGTCTATGGAGAAATAAATCTGGGATAGAGGTAGACATTCCCTCCTTGCTGGATATCTTTCATAGTGCCAGAAAATGCTCTGAGGGCTGCTGGAGAGAACTGTCAGCGAAATCCATTATCAGGTATGGTCCCTGCATACTATAGTACCAAATGCCAACCAAGGTATGCATGATTGTAAAGTTGTGGCATGAATATTGCGGAAAACACAAGAACATGCAAGTCCCACTCCACAGGATCTTGTTTGGTAGTATAAACCACTTGCTGGGGTAAAAATAGTTCCAGAGGGGACATCATGACTCTCTTTGCTAAGATAGACATGATGTGCTCATCTAATTGACTTCTGAACATTTGTGTGTGAAGCCATTAATCACTGTTCTTCTGTCAACTATAGAATCTTCTTTTGCAGTGGATAGTGTACTACAGATGTCCAACCACTATCAATGAAAACTAGGGACAGCTGATATAGCACAGTGGTTCAATAATTAGCCTTGATGGCCATCAATTACTGCCCACTCTGAGGCTCAGGAAATTTTGATGAAGAACTCAGGAAGGGTTTAAGGAAAAATGAGAAAGAAATGCAGTGCTGTAGAGCATTTTCATCTCTATTGAAACAATTCCCTACAAGAGGGAGCAAGAGACTCATGAGAAACAAGATGCAAAACAAAACATTTCTCAGAACTGTGGGACCTGAAGGATTTATACAGGCAATTGCCAACTGATGGAGGAGAAGATTCTGAGCAGAGGCATGGAATTGATGTTCTCTGGCCTTTCAAGCTGCCAAAATCTCCAAGTGATTTGAATGTACAAGCTCAGAAAGCATATTCTTGACATAGACAGCCTTCTCATTATAGCTGTGGTTGCTCCTTCCTTGGAAGCTACCACTGTACTACATGGGCTTGATTAGAAAACATTTAAGATGTTATTGCAAGTGTAGAATTATTAGATATCTCCCTTCCACCAAACCAGAGGTCTCTGATAATAACAGCCCCATAATTGTCATTCTTGTACTCTAACTGTAGAATGAACAGTAAATGATTGTTAAAGAATTTTTTAAAATGTAATGTCATGTATGAAACATTCAAAGAATAAATAAATATTCTTTGTTGTTGTTGCTCCTGCTGGCTTCTCATTTGGTGAGCATAGAATTTTTACAGGATATTCTTTTTTCTTCATTAGTTTATTTACTTTACATCACTATTGCAGCTTCCACTTTCTCCTCTCCTCTCCCATGCCCCCCCTTTCTCCTCAGTGAAGGGGAAGCTGTCAATGGATATTAACCCACCTTGTCATATCAAGTTGCAGTTGGAGTAGGTGCATATTCTCCCATTGAAGCTAGACAGGGCAGCCTAGTTAGAGGAATAGACTTCAAAGGCAGGCAACACAGTCAGAGACAACCCCTGCTCCAGTTATTAGGAGACTCACATAAAGAAAAAGCAAGCTACACATCAGTTACATATATTAAGGGGGTCCAAGTCTATACCATGTTTGTTCTTTGGTTGGTGATTCAGATTCTGTGAGTGGCTATGAGTGTTCTTGACCTCTCTGGCTCCTTCAACCTTTCCTTCACCTCTTTCACAATCTTCCCCAAACTCTGCCTGAAGTTTGGCTGTGGATCTCTGCATGTTTTCCATCAGCTGCTAGAAGTCTCTCAGAGTGTAGCTATGCTATGGTCCTGTATGCAAGTACAGCAGGTTATCATTAATAGTGTCAGGGGTTGGGTCTTTCTAATGGGATGGGTCCCAAGTTGGGCCAGTCATTGTTTGGTCATTCTCTCAATTTCTGCTCCATCTTTGTCCCTGCACATCTTGTAGGCAAGACAAATTTGAGGTTGAAAGTTTTATGGTTTGGTGTCCACATCTCTACAGGGGAAGGCTGCCATGGTTAAAAAGGTAGCAATTTCAGGTTCCATTTCTCCTGTTGCCAAAAGTCTTAGACCTAGGGTTCCACTCATATGTTTCTGGAATATTCCCTTATTTTAGGTTTCTGGCTCATCCCAGAGCTGCCCCCTCACTAACTTCAGTTCTCTCCCAGTTTTCTCTCCCTAAGTTCTCCTGACACTTGATTCTTCTTCTCCCCTCCCTAGCCCCTCTTTCAGCCACTTCACATGCTCCATGCATCCATGATGTCAATTTTACTTCCCCTTCTGAGTGATATTGAAGCATCTGCCTTTGGGCCTCCCTGTTACTTAGGTGCTTTGGGTCTATGGACTAAAGCATAGTTTTCCTGGACTTTATGTCTAATAACCACTTATAAGTGAGTAAATACCAGGTGTGGCTTTCTGGATCTGGGTTACCTGATTCAGGTTTAATTATCTAGTTACAAGCGTTTGCCTGCAAATTTTATGATGTCCTTGTTTTTAAAAGCTGAATTGCATTCCATTGTGTATAAATGAACCACATTTTCTTTATCCATTCTTTTGTTGAGGGACTTATCTAGGTTGTTTCCAGTTTCTCACTATTATGAATAAAGCTGCTATGAACATAAATGAGAAATTGTTTAAAGAATTATTTATTTATTTATTTAATGTATATGAGTAGCTGTCTTCAGACACACAAAGAGAGAACATCAGATCCAATTACAGATGGTTGTGAGCCACCATGTGGTTGCTGGGAAATGAGCTCAGGACCTCTAGAAGAGCAGTCAGTGCTCTTAACCACTGAGCCATCTCTCCAACCCCATCCCTTTACTTTTTATCTTAGCTGTTCTGATATGTGTAAGCTGGTATCTCAGATTTGTTTTGATTTGCATTTCACTGATAACCAAGTACTTTGAACATTTCTTTAAGCATTTCTTCACTATTCAAAATTCATCTATAGAGTTCTGTTCAGCTCTATACCCCATTATTTAATTGGATATTAGGCCTCTGTCAGATGGAGGGCTGGGAAAGATATTTTCCCCGTCTGTAGGATGCCATTTTGTCCAGTTCACAGCATCCTTTCTCTTACAAAGAAGCTTTTTAGTTTCATCAAGTCCCATTCAGTAAATGTTGACCTTAGAGCCTGAGCCTTTGGTGTTCTGTTTGGAATATGTCTCCTATAGCAATGAGTTCAAGGCTATTTTCCACTTTCTCTTCTATTATATTTGGTGTATCCAGTTTTATATTGAGGTCCTTCATTGATTTGGACTTAAGTTTTGTGCAGGTTGATATATAGGATCTATTTGCATTCTTCTACATGCAGACATCCAGTTAGACCAGCACCATTGGTTGAAGATGTTTTCCTTTTTGCATTTTATGGCTTTGGCTTCTTTGTCCATAGGTGTATAGATTTATTTCTGTGTTTTTGGTTCAATTCCATTGATGAAGCAGTCTATTTCTATACCAATACCATTCAGTCTTTATTACTATTGTTCTGTAGTTCAACTTAAAATCACGGATGGTGTTACCTCCAGAAATTCCTTTACTGTACAGGATTAATTTCACTATCCTGGGTTTTTGTTTTCCCATATGAAGTATACAATTGTTCATTCAAGGTCTGTAAAAAATTGTGTTGGAATTTTTATGGGGATTGCATTGAATCAGTAGATTGCTTTTGGTAATATGGTCATTTCACTATGTTAAACCACTGATCCATGATCATGGGAGATCTTTCCATATTCTGATATCTTCTTTGATTTCTTTCTTCAGAGACTTGAAGCTCTAATTATACAGGTCTTTGAATTGCTTGGTTAGAGTTATATCAACATGTTTTATATTATTCGTGGCTATTGTGAAGATGATATTTCCTTGATGTCTTTTGCAGCCCAATTATTGATGTATAAGGAAGGTGTAATGACTTTTTCAAGTTAATTTTGTACCCAGCTACTTTGCTGAAGGTTTTTAACAGCTGTAGGTGTTCTTTGGAAGAGTTTTGTGGTTCATTTATGTATACTATCATATCATATTGTAATAGAGATACTTTGACTTCTTTCTTTCAAATTTGTATCCACTTCATCTCCTTTAATTACATTACTATTTTAGCTACAACTGCAAGTACTATATGGAAGAGATAGGGAAGGAGTGAACAGCATTACCTTGTCCCAGATTTTAGTTGAATTTAAGTTTCTCTACATATAATTTGATGTTGTGTATTAGCTTCCTGTATACTATCTTTATTGTCTTTCTGTATGTGCCCTGTATCACTGATCTCTTAAAGGCTTTTAACATGAAGGAGTATCTGATTTTGTCAGAGGCTTTTTCAGTGTCAAGATTATCATGTGGATGCAACCCATCTCTCACTTGATGTCTTCTTTTCCTGTTGGAGGTGGGTTCTGTAAGTTCCTCTCCCTACTGTTGGGCAATAAATGGATATTAGCCAAAAAAAAAAAGTATGGAATACCCAAGATACAGTCCACAAAACTCAAAAAGGTCAACAAGCTGAAGTTCCCAAGTGAGGATGGCTCAGTCCCAGTTGGGAGGGAGAAGAAATCTATCATAAGTGGGGAGGGAGAGAGGGAGGGATCTGGGAAGGAAAGTAGTGGTGGTAGGGAACCTGATCTGGTATTGGGTGAGGGAACAGAACTGAAATCCTGAGGGCCAGCAGAAAGAATGGAAATAGGCAACCTCAGAAGATAGGAGGTTGGGGGGACCCTCCAGAATGCACCAGAGACCTGGGAGGTGAGAGACTCTCAGGATTCAAAGGGAGGGACCTTAAATGAAATGCTCTTTCAGTATTCTTATGTAATCAAGGAAGACATTAAAAGAAAGCATAATTTGAAAAGCTGTGTAATCAATGAATAAAGTTTTTGAATAAATTACTTTATGTATAAATAAAGCCTGTAAGAGACACAGGTTGTCAGAATAAGTCAAGCCATACATAAATGTGTTTCCTGTCTGTCCTGTCTCGCATGGAACAAAGTTGACTGGTGTTCTGTGTCTGATTCTTCCCTAGCTTCTCTTACATCTACCAGTTCCAACCTTTGCCCTCAACCAGCGATGGTCCCTTGCACTCTTTTACCTATTTCTGAGACCATTTTCCTCCTATGAATCCAGCCTAACTATGAAGGGATGTTCCTAGTCTTGTTGCAACTTGATATGCCATATTTGGGTGATAGCCCTGGGAGTCCTGTCTTTTTCTGAAAGGAAACAGAGGAGGAGGAGATCTGGTGGAGGGCGAAGGTAAGGAAGGCATGTGGAAGAGAGGAGGGAGGGTAAACTGTGGTCGAATGTAATATACAATAAAAATATATGTTTAAATATATTATTTAAATGTGCTTGAGGCAGGCTGCCTCTCTCTAAGCTATTGACCCTCCTAAAGTCCATGAAAGAATATAAATAACTCCACTGCAAGTAAGTTCGTGCCTGATGGCTGGCTATCCCTAATAGTGAAAGATCAAAGAAAAAAGACGGGTGGAGGTATAAGAAGGTACTACAATAAGGGAAGACATCCCATGTTCATGAATTAGTTGGCTGACCAACTTTGCAGTCCTTCCCCAGACTACCCTGTCAAGAACAAACTCTACAGACATGGTCCATTCACTACATATATCTCTTAAAAAACAGAAAACTGCGGTAAGCCACCAAGGATAAATGGAATTAGATAGTGATTCTGTCAAACTCTCATCTCTGTTGCTTTTATCTATACAAAAGGACTAACTATACACAAGACATCAAGTTCTCCACATGAGTCTTTAAAAGGAAAACAGCCAGTTAACTCCATCCTTGAATCCTGAATGCAAGGGAAATCATGTGTTGTTTTAAGCCAATACATTTGTTTTAGTTTTATTAAGGAGAAAGTGGGAATTCACTTCTGAATTAATAAAATTATATAGTATAGTTTTCCATTTTTTAGGAAAATACCAGTGGTATGCATACCCAGAGTGCAATGGTTAAGCCTCACCCTGGGTAGGGGACCTTACTCATGGTCATGACTTCTTCCATCCTAGGTAGTTGTAAGCCAGTATGTTTGTAAAAATGTATTCCAGCAGTCAGAGAAATTGAGCAAAACTCAACAGAAGCTGAGCTGCTCTACTGAAAGGAGTACAGTGATGCTGTTAGCACAAGAGACACAAGCCACAGGATGGCATAATTCTACAGAGAACTAGAAGGCCACAGAAAGAGTGTAGGAAAGATGGATACATGACAGGGACACTGAAGCCTGTCTTCAGAGCAATAGATGTGTGTTTTAGCTATGAATTTTCTTGCCACATCCTGGGTTCTCCTGAAAACACTAGGAACACATACATTCAAGTGTGATTCAGTATCAGGTCCTTTTATGAAGTGACACTACCAACTGGACATTTTTACTTCATAGGGCTGGAAAGAAGACATGGGGGTAAAGAACAAATGCTTGCCTTGGAAAGGACCCATGTTCAGTTCTTAGTACCCATGTCAAGTGACTCACAATGCCTATAAAACCAGCTCTAAGGGATCCTAAACCTTTTGTGACCTCTACAAGCACCTGCACTTGCAGGCACAGATCCCTACTTAGACACTCATTCATACACATAACTACAAATAAGACAAATCTTTTCCTAAGCTGCCATGCCCACTCATCTACTCCAGTTAAGTCTGCAATATAGGGGGTAAAACCCTGATTGTGGACAAGAGGTGTTATGACTTCAAAGGGAGTTTGTGCCTCCTGGGTATTCAGTCAGTCATTGGCATCTCCTAACTCAGACATGTTCCAGATTAGTCTTTCCAATCGCCTTCTTATTCAGGCATAAAGGTACCCCAAGAAATGATTCGTAAATAGCTAAAACTTAAGATTGGGTGTTGTTTCCTGTTCAGCACAGCATTCCAATATATCCTAATTTATTACCAAGCTGTCCGTTAGCTTGGAATTTCTCACAAGGAAGCTGCCTTATCAGATAGGATGTCCTCAGAGTTAGCAACAGAGATCAGGTACCATTGCTTACTGTTAACATAGTTAGAATTCTCTCGGGGCAGTCCCACAGAAGACAGAACTGTTTTACATACCAGAGTAATTGAAGCGCTTCCCTCATTTAAGGGCATTTTCAGGAACTGCTAGATTGGAACTTCCTGGTGCTTGCCTCCAACAGACCCAGAGAATTAGCATGGAATTACCACAATAGCCCAAGCTGGGAGGGTACCACTGATCTTCCGCCCCCTTCACACCTGGATAAATACTGACCTTGATGTAACCATCCTTTGCCTACATGATCTTACTGACCTTGATGTGACTGTCACCTGCCTATGTGACTTTTGTCATTCGCCCTGTTTTCTGTATACCATATAAGTCTGGTTTTCACTTTGTGCAAGGGCACTTAGACTGGAACTAGAACTTAGACGGACTAGGACTTAGACTTAGATTCATTCATTCAGATTCAAGCTTCGAGCCTCATGCAATCCACACACCCCCCACCCCACCCCACCCCCGGGCCCAGAGCGCTTGGACCCAGGGGGGTGCAGCACCAGTCCAGAGATGGCTGCCAGATTTCTCATTTCTCTTTTTGCAAAGACTGTAAAAACCCCATGCCATTTTTAAGAAATACATTCAGATTCAGTACACCCTTGTGTCGACTTTGTCATTCACCGAATTGTTGCCCACTTGACCAGAACTCTCATCCCACGGAACAAGAGGTCCCTGCAATGATCCTGGCCCATGGCACTAAGCAACACCTGTACAATGACAGCACCAAGAAGTTGGCTAAAAGAAGAAGAAATTTTATGGGAACTCATCCCTAGACAAAGAACTACAGATAAGTAAGGACTAGTAAAAGAGAATCAATGTAGCCTAGGAATTAGGCCCTAATTATTTGTACTCTACTGGTGATCAGTTCTGAAATCATGTATATACAAGCAACACTAAACTGATTCAGTATGTATAGATACATGACATGTAACAAGGATACTCATAGAAAATTAGGTCAAAAATTCAAGACATATTAGGAGGGGGACATGAAAGGAGTTGGATGGGGAGTATATGGGAGGGGTTGGAGGAAAGAAAATGAAGGAAGAGTAGAAATGGTGTATTTACATCTTAAAATTTAAAACATAGAGTTTTTATGTCTCAGACTGTAAAGCTACCTATGGACTTTTCCCATGATAACTAGCCTTATTACCAGCCTATTCCAAGAAGTGGCTGAGGTAGTTTTAAAATAAATGCAATGGTATTCTAAAGAACCAAATTTAGTAATAGCTGTGAGATTACAATTCAACTGAGGAAGTTCTTGCTCTTGCTATTCACAGCACATTCCTGGAACAAGGGCTCTTAGATGGTCTCATCTCCTTGAGCTCAGAGAGTAAATTTTGAAAATAGAATCATACCATCTCTAAGATGTGGGCTGTAGAGTTCCTTCTTGAATGTAGAGAGCTGGGTATGGACCGGCTTTGACAAGTGGACCACACAAACTCCATGACTATCTGTTGGACAAAAGCTGCACCCTCCCAAACAAGCTGCCAGTCTACTAGAGCCCTGTCCCAAGATCATATTCTCTGATTGTTCTCACTTATCCATGTATATTGTAATGGTACATAATTTTAAAGTCCTATATCCTTGAGAATATTTTCTGAGTTTGTGAATAGGTATGAGTGACTGGTTGGGTGTGGGTGTTTGCTGCATGTGTGTGGATACCTATGGCAGGAGATAAAATCACCCAACCATGTGAGACTTCCCCTAGGTGGCCACTGGCCACTTCCCCAATTGGACCTGGAATAGCAGGGGAAAGGTTAGGAGTGCCCAGCATTTGAGGTAGCCAAGGCATTCTAAAATTAACTGGCGCGTGCATGGGGGTGTTTCATTTGCAGATACAAAGATTCCCTGGGTGGGTGCCTGGAAGCATGACCCACCCAGGAGGTCAAAATGGTATAGCCAAGAACTCCTGTAACATCTGATCACAGAGAATGTATAGTTATATAGAAGAATGTTGGCAACTCATCACTTTTATGATCTGGACAACAGTGGGGTGAAGATCTTTGTGACACTGGGACCTGTGGAATCATCACCTCCCATACCTAGAAACACATTTTCTTATTTCAGGTGACTTTCTGTGCTCCCAACATACCTGTGTCTATGAGAATCCATCTCAGGGTACACAGAGATCTGAGAAAGGAATTCTAATGAATGGAATTTCAGGGGAAAGTCATGGCATTCAGAGCTCACCCATCCCTGTAGCTCCCTACATAGTGCCTCTTGTCCTACCTATGTTTCTTGAAAACTCACACTGAAGTCATGACAGAAGCCAGCCTACAAATAGCAACTTTGGAGAGTTTGATTGAAAATCATTTTTCATGATATATGAAAGCAATGTGAGAGGATCTGTGACCCATGACCTTGCCCTCAAAAGCGAAAACATGACTGTTTCTTCAGCAGAGATGAGGCCCAAACAGCGTTTTGTCATTGTGAGTGACAGTATAACTGTACTGCACTTATTCTGTACAGACCTGGGTAAATCCTCAGAAATATCAAGAGCATTTTTATAATTATAATATAAATATTACATGTTAAAAATAGTATAGAGAGTGACTAGATGTAACATACTGTATTTGTGGCATAAGACAGAACACAAATCTGACTTCTTAAGCAGAGTTCTTTGCTTCCATATCTAATTCCAACCAGAATCATGGGTGTCTTCAGAATAGCCTCTTGCTAAAATACATACCTGAGCAAAGGACTGAGTCCATGCATAGGTTTTCCTTGACCTACACTGCTGAAACCCAAAATTTACTATCACACATCTTTTATGTAACTGACAACAGCATTTACAATTTTCATGGAACAGGGGAAAGAGAAAGGCTGCTTATCAAAAAAATTGATGCATGCATGAAAGCCATCTTCTACATGGCACCAACTCACAGGGATCCCCTGGTCTTCCAAGCGCTTCTTGTAGAGCAAGGAATCATCCCGAAGAATGTCGTGCTCACAGCTCACCAGGAATGTCTTAGGAAGCTGAGCAATGATCCTGTCATCTGCTAGGAGAGATGAAATTTCTACACTCCAAACCTGTTTGGTTTCTAGATAAGCAGCCTCATTGAAAGGTCCAAGAACCTTAGGTTGTGTGTCTTGGCTCCAGAACCTTCTGGGAACGTTATCATAGCTGAGCCATTTCCTGTATTTCTTCCACTTGTCCAGAGGTATAACTGCACCTGCTGACATGGCATGTCTCCAAGAGATGTCAATGGCCAGGTATTTACAAGTCCACTTAAGCAATATGTCTCTGGTAAGAAATGGCACATTTTTGCTTTGCTGATGGGATGGCAACTGAAAACTGATAAAGTTCAGAATTGGGCAAATCAAGACCTGAGTCTGAATTTGAGGTAGATTTGGGATGCTATTTAAGATCTGGGTGATTGTGGCCACAGCCCAACCTCCAATACTGTCACCACAGAGCACCACCTGGGACGAGTCTACCCCAAAACTTTCCAGATTCTTCAAGAAGTAGATAGTAGCATTCAGGCAATCATTGACAAGGACAGGGTGATGGTAGTCAGGAAGCTTGCGGTACCTAAGGAGGAAAAAGCAACCACAGCATGCCTCTTTACAGCTGGGTCACTGGAGGCAATTTCAATCACTTTCCTCTACTCTTAAAGGGCCCCAGACCTGATTCAATCCTCAAAATGATCCTAACAAGTAAACAAGACAACCTCCACTTTTCCTACATGGATGTGAGGAACCTTGAAAATCACGGAAGACAGGATTTTCCATTCTCACCCACTATGTTTTCTGAAAATTGAACAACCAGTACAGAATCCATCAAGCTCAAAGATGCTGTGTTGGAAAACTGAACAACCAGCAAAGATCTAGAAAAGGCTACTGGAACTCTCCTGTTCCCAACTCTCCACACACTCACCCCTCTCTGATATACTGGGAACAGAGTGAGAATTCTTGAAACCATCACTAAAAACACTTTACATTGATTCTAGTCTTATTAATAAGGCATTTCCCCCTAATGTCTACTTTCCTGTGATTAAACAAGAGTGTTGGGAGAAGAGGTGATTAGACTTCATAATTGGGAGCGCTTAGACTCCTCTGTGGGGCTGATTTAAGAAAATGGCTGTTAGTCTAGAAGCCACATAGGTTTATGTCAACACTGGTCATTTTAAGCAACATAGAAACCTTGAGGAAGCCACATAATAATTGAGGCCACTTGCTGCTAAAACACCTCTAGCACTTGAAGTTGCAGTCCCTACCCAAAAGTGTTTCCAACAGTTTGGAACAAGCTGTCCTTGCAATATAAGACTAGAGGAAAACAATTGTCCTGGTGACCTACCTAACAGAGGGACTCCAGCCTGGTCTAGAAAGGATAGTATAATGCCTCTCATAAGCACGTGCCTGCTGACACTGGAGGACACCCTCATTCTAATAAGAGAAACAAGTTACTGTGTTCATTTGGGGAGCCATATGGGAGGCATATTCCTATGTTGGCTGTCCCCTTGGTTTGTAATATTAGCCCCCAATAAATAGCCTCTCACTATTGGTTGTTTCCTTCCTGCCTTCGCAGAAAAGACTAAACATGTTACCAGAAAGAAGTGTTGGTAGTGGTGTCAACAGAGGCTGCAGAAGTGCAGTAAAGCTGAGCCATGAGAGTGGCAGAGGTACAAAGACCACTGATAGACAGTGATGATGACTGGGCCATTGAAGAAGCCAGAAGCCTTGAGACCAATTGTAACAGAACCAAGGTGACTTCCACTGTCCATGACAGGAACAGATAGAAATCCTCAAAAAATAGCAGTAAGAGGTATCATAAAAAGCAGTGCTGACAACAGCAGTAGAATACAACAGCAGAGAGACAGTAAGAGGCAGTAGCCACAGCAGGAGAAACAAAAGCAGGAGAAATAGAAATTGTAGCCTTAAAGAGCCAAGAATGTTAGACACTCCATGTCAGGAACTGTAAATAAGGATTTCTGAACCACTAGACTCACAGAGAAGTTGTATATCCACCCCACTACCACCAAAATTGGGACAACTTTCAGTTGTCTAAACTCACTGAGTCCATTTCAAAACATACCCTGGCATATATAAATCACCATGTTTCAGGAGACTCACCCCACCAACAGCACCAATGAGTCTGTCTCATGGGCCAGGAAGCTGCACAGGCCATGGTAAGTGTCTGCAAGAGGAGACCCACTGTTAAGCAGTTGTGACAAGAACCAAGCACATTCAACCACTATTCCAGGGATAGCAGCTACTTTTGTGGACCTAGATATGACATCTTATTTCTGAAGTTCATAGAAGAGACATAGGTGACAAGATTAGGAAAGATATGCTGATTATGGGAGAGTTACAATGTAGTAGTTACAAGCTCTGAAGCATATTTGTAAGGACCCTTCTGGTGTGAAGAGAACACTAAAGCAAAATAGGACAAGTGAAGCCAGCACAATACATTTGGGGTTCAGCAATGAATGGGATAAAATCAATGGATTTCCCCTCACCTTTTACAAGCCAAACTAAGGAAAGTGCATAAATTTTATATAGAGACAGAAAAGACAGAAATACCCAGGGCTATGAAGGGATAGAAAAGAAGCAAGAGAGTCCAGTGCCAGGACAGCTCCACTCTAGTCTTAGACAACACAGATGACATTGCTACATAAGCTATGAACCACTGACTCAGCTGAGCCCCAAGCTCTGGATTCCAACTCTCTTTGGGAAACTCCAAAGTCTACTGCATTAACTTCTTCCTGACAAGTCCTCATGAGAATATGTGCAGGTCCTACCTTTGCCAGGACCTTCCTTCTTACCACACATGATGCTCCTTACTTAGGCTTCCAAATATTGCAGCTCCTCCATGGTAGTATATGATGCCTCTCCTGTAGTTGGAAGACACTTTTTTGGGCTTGAACAGCCTCACAGGAACAGTCCCTAACCTTATGTCAGTCACCAACACATTAGGATTCTTCCTTATTGGGAATATATTTTGGAAAAATCGTAAAAACCTGGGCATGGTACAAATTCTCAGTTTCTCTAGTATGTTTCCCTGTAGGAAGCAAAGAAAAAAAAGTGAGGCATAGGAGAGTATGAAGTGGGTGTGTAGATGCTGAAGCTACTTAGCTTACCCAGGTATTCTCCATTTCTCACCTGCTTACTTAGGTGTGTACTCCATTTCTCATCTGCTTCATACATGTGCAAAGAGATCATGAGGACATACATAACTGTGAATCCTTTTCAGAGAGGAGAGAGTGCTCAAAATTTCTTCCCTAAAGGTCCTAATTGAGTATTGATGTTGCTATGATTGAATTGCTGGTCTCCATAAAAACTTGTACTCAAATTCCATTGCCAGTGTCACTGTTAAGAAATAGTCAAGTCTAGTGGTGATAATGTGGTATGCTCATGTGTCAGTTACGTCCTTTATGGGGTGCCTGGGATAAGGATCTTCATAATAGGATCCTGAGGAGTGAGGTCCGTGGTATTTTCAGGCTTATGATTTTCTTTTTTACTGTTTCAATGTCCCCTATACCAACCAGTGTTTGAATATTTTTAAACTATGCAGGTATTCTTGGACTCCTAGTATACTGGCAGGTTCTGGCATGCCACCTTGCCCAAAATACCTGCCTGTTTTACAACTACCTTGGTAAAGAAAGGGGCCATATGCAACTAAGACAGACAGGCACAAGAGACTTTTAATAAGGCTAAGAACATTTCTTCTGAAGGTTTTGACAATCATAGGACAGGCTACACAGCTGTGGCACTTTTAGCCCACTGGAGAAGTAGATGAGGCATGTACACAAGGAACTGGTAACTACAATGTATAAATCCTATGCATTTGGGTGAGGCATACATATATGCCTACATGGACACTAGTGCAGGCTTCTAGCCAACATTTGCATGTTTAAAAAAAAAAAACTATGAAAGCCACTAGCAAGCATCTCATATAAATAAGTGGTAAGTAGAAACACATATAGAGAATTGATGGTAACAAGAGTAGTTATTTGACAAAATGATGTGGCAATCTGTAGCGAATGAAGGTTTAATGCTTTCCATCTACCATACGATCCAACTGGGCCTGGGTACATATTTAATATACTATTAAGACAATGAGTTTGTTAAATTAAAAACATCAGGTTTCAGAGATGAGTTGCCTCCCTACAAATTGTTAGCAAAGGAAGTACATAAAGGTTCTTGACACTGTTGTTGGATCATGCCAGGCCTATACGGTAAGACTATAGACTAAAGACACCATGTGGTCTGGGTACAATACATGGAGAAATAAAGCTGGAGCAAAGCTGGAAGTTCCCTCCTTACTGACTTATCTTCCATAAAGACAAAAGATGCTATCTGTGGGCTTGAAGGGAGAACTATAACCAAAACCCTACTCAGGTATGGTTCCTACATGCTACAGTAATAAACACCAGGCTAGGTAAGTCTCTTTGTGAAATAGTGGCATGAATATTGTGGGAAAATCAAGATTATGTAAGCCCCACTACACGGGAGTTTATGTCTGGTATTGTAACCACAGGCTGTGGAAACCATAGTTCCCAGAGGGAATGGCCCTGATTCTGATTGATTATATAGATATAGTGTGCTTATCAAACTTCCCTCTGTACACAGTTTCTCTGTCAACTTCAGAACTTGTCAAGACCCATTATAGGACAAGGTAATAACTAGCAGGTGATCTTCCTGAGATGACTTTGCCTTGGATTAAAAATCTACAATGGCCGGTATCTCTGGGCTGGTGTCCTGAGCAGACCTTGGGCGCAAGCTCTTCAGCCAGTCCCACAACACCCAGAGGAAGCTCCACTCCCAGGTGCTCGGACACACCCAGGATCAGAGGTGAGGAAGAACCAACATCTCTCTCAACACTGGGAGTTACTGGGACCAGCGGGATTAGGACACAAGAACTCTGCCAGCCCAGTGACTCAGGTTCCTTCCAGTCTCTCTGGGTTGGTGTCCTGAGCAGACCTTGGGTGCAAGCTCTGCAGCCAGTCCCACAAGACACAGAGAAAGACACTCCCAGGTGTTCTAACAAGCCCAGGATCCCAGGATCCCAGAATCACAGGTTCATAGAGACAGCTTGACTCTGAGGAGTTCTGACACAACCAGGATCACAGGAAGGACAGGCTCCAGTCAGATTTAGCAAGGGCAGGTAGCACTAGAGATAACCAGATGGCAGGAAGGGGGGTTGGGGGGGGAGCGTAAGAAAATAGACAACACAAACCAAGGTCACTTGCCATCATCAGAACCCAATTCTCCCACCATAGCAAGTCCTGGACACACCATTACACTGGAAAAGCAAGATTCAGATATAAAATCACTTTAGGTGAGGGTAAGAATTTGGTTGTTTAGCTGTGATAATTTGGAAAAACATTCATCTCAGAGAAAGAGTAAATTATAAAGTCCTCTTCTTCAAACTTGATACAAGAGTTACAAATGTCAAGCAAAGCATTCAGTCTCACTTTGTTCTCTCACAAGCCGCCTCTCTAGTTAATCGTCTATGTTTCTTTTGGGTATATAAATACTTTTGAAATATATAGGCTGTTCTGAAAAC
>NW_022196900.1:101397371-101405913 GCF_008632895.1 Mastomys coucha
TGTCTCTGTGATCCTGTGATTCTGGGATCCTGGGATCCTGGGCTTGTTAGATCACCTGGGAGTGTGGCCTTCTCTGTGTGTTCTGGGACTGGCTGTAGAGCTTGTGCCCAAGGTCTGCTCAGAACACTAACCCACACAGACTGGAAGGAACCTGAGTCACTGGGCTGGCGGAGTTTCTGTGTGCCTAGTCCCGCTGGTCCCAGTTACTCCCAGTGTTGGGACAGATGTTAGTTCCTGCTCACCTTTGATCCTGGGTGTGTCAGAGCGCCTGGGAGTGGAGCTTCCTCTGGGTGTTGTGGGACTGGCTGCGGAGCATGCGCCCAAGGTCTACCTCTTGTAAACTTCTATTTCAATTTATGATTTGAATTTATGTGTAAACTTGAGGTGAACTTCTTACTATGTGATCACATATTCTGAAAGTATGTATAAGTGCAGAGGACACAGTAGAAATAGAAACTGAGCAGAGGAGAAATTTTTAGATAGAACACTTTTTAGACAGATCTGAACAGAACTGTTTCAGAACAGAACTGAGAATAACTTTTTAGTCAGGACACAGGAGAACTTTTGAGACATAACCAAATTCAAGAAAAACTTAGAAATAAAGGCATAGCATTGGAAGAGAAGGCGCTAAGAATAAGATCTTTACTGTGATATCAGAGCAGGAGGGAAGACCAAGATTAGGAGAATGCAGAGTGGAATAACCTAGAAACTATAAAGTAACATAAAAAATTAAAAGAATAATATGCAGGATACAGAGAGAAAGAGGAAAAAAACAAGAAGCTGCAGAGAAAGCACAAGGATCAGGCAGCCTTTTCCTTACCATGGACAGCACAGGTATTTTCTTAATAACAAGGTAGGCTTAATCTTACTAAAGAGAACAAAGCTTTCTTCTTACAGACTGGATTTAATTCATTTAGCAATAAAAGAGTAGAAGCTTTTTCTTTCACTATGCAATAAAGATTGAAGCTCAATTTTTGTCCAGAATGAGTGAATTATTTTGGCATTGGTGCCTGGAAATATTTGCTTTTTCCTTCTGCAAGTGTGATTGTCTTCTCCTAACAAGCAAGAGGCATTTGGACAAAAGTTAAAGGCTCTAGCAATTAATCCTTTACTTAACACTCTGCTGTTTTATGATGAGGTGCTAAATGTGAGAGACTGCAGTTTTAGCCTCAAAGGGACTCAGGCAGGTCAGCTACAGTAGCAAAGGGACTTAGACTTAGATAAGTAAATATTTTTATCATTGTATACCAACTGTAAACATCTCATAAGACCAAGTCTTACCCCCATATCTCATAAGACTAAATTTTACCCCTACCAATGTTCTTTCTTTTCCACTGCCTCAAAGAGAACTGAACAAGAAAGAAGATCTGCCAGGGTTGCTCCCCAGCAAGAATTTCCTTTTGCAATGTATATTTGCCACAGACCAACAACCACCAATGAAACTCCTGAGAATAAGATGCAGTTGATATAGGACAGTGGCTCAATGATTAGTCTTGAAGAGCATCAATTATTGCCTGCTCTGAGGCTCAGGTAATCTTGATGAAGAACTCAGGGAGGATGTAAGAGAAAAAAGAGAAAAAGATGGAGTGTTGTAGAGCTGTCTCTTCTATATGAAAACATTCTGTGCAAGAGGGAGCAAGAAACTCATGATACATAATAAGTAAAAGAATAAAACAAACACTGCATTTCTGAAATCTGTGATATTTGAAGGATTTCCAGAGGCAGTAACCAACTGTTACAAGAGAGAATTCTAAACCCAAGTACAGAATTTAGGCTTTGAAGGCGGACAAGCTGCAGAAGGCTCCAAAAACTTGAATAGTCAAGCTTTGAGGACATATTCTTGAGAAAAAGAATTTCTCCTCATAGTGTTGGCTGCTTCTTTATTGGAAGCCATCACCTTACTACATAGATTCAAATAGAGAGTATTTAAGATGCCATTGCAAATGTACAATTACTCAGATGTCTCCTTTCCACTGAGCCAGAGGTCTCTTGTGAGAGTAACTACATGCATGACATTAAACTCTTGGACTATAGAATAAATAATATATGATTAATTAAGAATTTTGAACAATGCAACGTTGTATATGAAACTTTCAAAGAATAAATAAGTATTCCACAGTTGCTGTGGAACATCATAAAGACTTAGCTACTCATCTTGGGAAAATAGAATATTTACCGGCTATTCTTTCTCCACTGTAATTCTCTTTTCTCTGTTTTGGGGCATGTGATCATTAACCACATGGATATCCTTCTGTTCACCACCTTCATATGCAGGGTTCCTGGTGTCTCTGGGCTACAAAGTTCAGAAGGGGTCTCCCACACAGAAAACACTCTGCAAAGCAAACCCTAGACTCAAGACAAAATCATGTGGGACCACATGTAGCATGCTTAGCTTAAGGACTATTGTTTAAATGAAACTATAAGACTGGAAAGATCCATGTGTTTTTGTATCTTGGGAGAGCCAAGGCCCTCATAGGTACTGCCAGGAGCTTAAATTGACCAGTAACCTTAAACCTTGCTTCTTTCTCTAATGTTGGTCCATTGTTCACAGGACAGCAATATGTTTCTATAACTTACCAAAAGCTAAAAAGTCTTATCAACTGTCATCTAATGCTTTCACCAACCTAGTGATTCATATATCACCACTTCATTTCAGATAAGAATCTGAGGCACAAAAATGTTACCAAAGAGGCTATTGAGCCAGTGAGAACATAGCAACAATGCTGACCAGATAATCTGCCTGAATGTTCATCACTTTGGGACCGCCCCCTCAGCTGTCCTCTGAGGTAATCACTGTAAAATTTCTGGCCACGACCTAATATCTACTCTGATTAGGAACATCAGGTCTCATCCCAATTACTTACTCAGTATATGAGGTCAAACTATGTTTCTCACATCTGCTGCACCTATGAACATATGCTGGTGCATTCCCTAACGTCCATCCCAGAAAGCAGTCTCAGGGCACCACTGTCCAGTACCACACAGCTAAAGAACTGGGTGAATCCATAACATGTATTTCATCAAACAGAGCCTTATCTGTGCTCAGGACGAAACTGAGTAAATTCATTTCTGTACTCAAGGTGTCACATAGATGGAAGGAAATCATTTGGAAACAAAGTCATAGAAAAAACGGGGAAAGTGGAGGCTGTGGCTGAAGGTGCTTTTAGATCTATCAAGCTTTAATGTGCAGCAACTGGAGCTGAAGCGATTTTCTTGGTCTTCAGAAAAGAGTGTCATAGACAAGACCAGTGGTGTACTTTGTAATTTCAGCCCCCAGGAGATGGAATAGGAGGTGGTGAGTATAAGGCCAACGCCAGGCTAGACTACATTGTGAGATGCTATTTTGTTGGGGGGCGGAAAACAGAAAGTTGGATATAGAAGGAAAAGAAAGTGGGGGAGGAAGTATAGAAGAGAGAAGAAAATCATAGAAAATAAAAATGAGAAGGGAAAGAGATGGAGAAGGTGAGAAGTAGGATATAAGAGACTTCTCCAACTCAGTCTTAATGAGAATCTAGAAAAAGAAGACAGGGAAGTGATGGTCGAAGAATAGAGTACAAAGAACCCCAACCCATCATGGGGCTCAAGGAAAGACTCACCAGGGTTAACACATACAGGAACATGCAATGCAGAACCCTTAACTTGGCTGGATGCTTCAGGGCAGGTGGAATTTCAACAGTGAGAAGGTGCTGTACGATGACCCATACAAACACCCCCAGGAAGAATGTGGATACCCCTTTGAGAAGCAGCAGCCACAGAAAAGCCATGATCCAAGTGCTCCAGAGCTCTGAGAAGCTGCTGTCCTGGGGAACTTACTTCAGAACTTGTAAGCCGAGCACCTGATCCACTTTGGCTGCTGCCTTCACCCTCTGACACAGTCCTCTGACCTATCTCTCGGAACTCCGCACAGTTAGAGACAGATAAATCAAGTCCAGGAAAGAAAAAAAAAAACCTCCCTTAAACCTGAGAATAAGACTTCCACAGGACACTAAGATTACACTCTCACAGCATCAGCAAAGACTCAAATTGTATGTAGCTCATACAGTGAAATAATAAACAAATTGGCATCATGTTTAATTAAGACCAGAATATCAAATTTTGCCAGGGAACAAATTCAGAATATATCAGCAAGAATGATAGATCACGGCCCGGCTCCACCCCGCCTGTGGGCAGGACCTGAGCAGAGTGGCTTCCGCTTTCCACTTTCCTGCCTTATGCTCATTCATGTATATATAGAGAGAGAGAGTGTGAGAGAATT
This sequence comes from Mastomys coucha, assembly GCF_008632895.1. Lineage (NCBI taxonomy): Eukaryota > Metazoa > Chordata > Mammalia > Rodentia > Muridae > Mastomys > Mastomys coucha. The sequence continues at coordinate 101,401,627 of NW_022196900.1, forward strand.
TAACCCCCTCCACATCGTATGGTCAAACTGAAGAAGACATAACCAACAATCATCTGAATTGTGACTGACTCACTGATAGTCCCAGGGGAAAATTAGTGGTCACTACTCTAACATAAGCCCCAGCTTCCTGCTTGCTGCAAAGATGCTTGACATAAAGGCTTGGGCTGAGTATGTTGTGGAGTGGGGCTGCAAAGGACCCATATGGCTTCCTTAACACAGTTATCTTGGCGCTTACGCCACTGTTCTAGCTAGTCCTGGAAGTTGGCCAAGACGATTGAAGCCAGAAGGAGCAGAAGAGGAAACAAAAACAACAACAAAGCATCGCAAAACCTAACTGACTAAAGGATTGAATGGGGCGAACAGACTACAAAGACTGAGGTTCTTTGTACTCTATTCTTCGACCATCACTTCCCTGTCTTCTTTTTCTAGATTCTCATTAAGACTGAGTTGGAGAAGGCTCTTATTTCCTCTCTGGAAAATCTGCAGCTTTAGAAGGACTCTCACTAAGCTTGCAGTCAGTTCCTGATAGTATATTATGTAGTAAGTGAAATCTGATCATATACAAGAGGCATGTTCTGACCTCAATACTATAGTTACTTTTAGGCTTGGAAATAAAAGTTTGTTGGTAGCTACTGGCAAGTATTTAAGATAGCATTTATCATGCAGGTGAAGCATACATATTGTGAAAATTCAAAGCTCAAAAGCACTATAAAATCTAACACCTGTGCTCAGACATGATGCCAGGGGCGGAATGGAATGGGTTGCAGTCAAAATACAGGTGCACTAAAGACACAAAGTTATCTTCAAGCCATGAGAAATACAAGCGGACCTTGTGTTTAGAATTGAATCCCATCCTCAAGGTATTATGAAATACTTTACAATCTGAGAGAGAAAAAAACATTCCAGGTCCCAGGCGTTTTTGTCTGTTCAACCTGTAGTAAAAATTCTTTAAACTGACACTCATTTGCCATTCTGGAGTACTCAAGTGAAAAATGATGAGAAGATGGTTTTAAATTATGAAGCCTACTTAAATGGTAGTTTGAATGGGATCCAGTTCTGGACAAAGGATATTAGGAATGTAAGAGATTTAACCTTCTGAGGTAAAAGTTTACTTTGGCTTAAAAGAGATACAGTATTTTAATCACTTTTTCAAAATCATTACTGCTTATTTTTTGGAATGGAAGCATTACTTTCTCAAAGGAAAATTTTGTTAATGAGTATGGCTACTTTCATTCTTCTGACTTTAGCTTTTAACACAGCTAGATAAATACTGTTTTTATCAAGATACTGCATTTTAAAACCTAACTTTATATAGGATTCTTATGACCTTAACCATGTTCAATACCATCTACTGGATAGAATAATTTTTGTACACTGCCATTTGCTTAAGTGTGTTGCAGAGTATCATGCTGTAGAGCCAGCAGTGCAAATGCCTTGTGCTGTTGACACCTTGGATTCTGTTTTAAATGTGAAATTGTTAAATGTCACCAGATAATTCGCTGATTACATAGACACTACTTTTGCTTTTATTGTTTAAAACCAATACAGTAGTGATGTCCTGTTACTCTTTACTTAATATAGGTTCAAAGTGAAAAAATCAAAATTTCAAATTTATGTAGTCATACTTCATTTAAGCCAGTAAGGGTTTAAATTTAGAAACATGACTTCATGGGTATAACAGTGATTGCAGGGATTCCATTAAAATGGCAGAAGTACAACGCTGGGCACCTTCCAGTGGTAACACACACACGAGACTATTAAATATGGCTTCTCTAAATGCATGGTCAAGCCACATTCACTGCAGGATTGAACTGCTTATTACTGCTTTCTGCACCTCTGATGATTTTAAGTTACAATAATTGTTAGTCTTGGTAAAAATGAAACTAAATATTGAAATAAATTTGATACCTTTTTATAAAGAAAAAAAAAGAATGATAGATCACACATTCAAAAAACTTGAAAGTTTACCCCTAACACTAAAAAATAACTATTTTAAGAAACCCATAGGCAGTTTTGGTTTACACCTTTAATTCAGCACTTGAGAGACATATGCCTTTAATCCCAACCCTTGGCAGGCAGAAGCAGTCACATAAGAATCACAATGATTTAAATAAAAGACACTTTGAAAAGGCAGACTGAAATTCAAAGTGACGTCCTTTGTGATCTAAAAACAAATATACTTTTTTGAAAAACTCAAGCAACAGCACATGCTAGTGAGGATGTGGAGAAAGACAAACACTCCTCTACTGATGGCATTGAAAACTTGTACAACCAGTCTCAAACTCAATCTGGTGGTTTCCCAGAAAATTGGAAATAGTTCTATCTGAAAACCCAGATATATGCTCACAAGATGCTCTACCATACCACAAGGACACGTGCTCCACTATGATCAGAGCAACTTTATCCATAATAGCCAGAAACTAGAAACAACTCAGATGTTCCTCAACCAAAGAATGGATACAGGAAATGTGGTTGATTTACACAATGGAATACTATTCAGCTATTAAAAACAAGAACATCATGAATTTTACAGGCAAATGGATGAAACTAGAAAATATCCTGAGTGAGATAACCCAGTCCCAAAAGGACATGCATGGTATGTATTCACTTATAAGTGAATATTAGCCAAAAAGTATAGAATACTCATGATACAGCTCACAGACCCAAAGAAGCTAAACAAGAAAGGCCCAATTCAGGATGCTAGAATCTCACTTAGAAGGGAGAACAATATAGTCATAAGTAGCAGAAGGAGGGAGGGAACTGGATGGGAGAGGGAAGAGGAAGGGGAATGGGAGGGCAGGATCAGGTATAGGGAGAAACATGAGGGAGACGCAGAGGGCCTGGAGAATGAATGAAAATCTGTAGCTGCTGGAGGTGGGAGGTGGAGGGAATCTCTAGGAAGCCTCAGAGAGACCTGGGAAGGGGGAGGCGTCTAGGAGTCAGTGCAGGTGACCTTAGCCAAGATGTCTAACAGTGGGGACACGAAACCTGAAGAGGCCCACCTCCTGTAGCCAGGCAAGACCCCCAGTGAAGGGACAAGAACACCAACCCACCCACAAAACTTTTGACTGAAAATTTGTCCTGTCTAAAAGAAATGAAGGAACAAAGATCAAGCGAGACTGAAGGAACGGCCAACCACTCACTGGCCTTCATGCAATGGGCAAGCACCAGTTCCTGATATTATTAATGACGCTTGCCACAAGCCATCTAGGAAAGGCTAAAAACTAGCAGGTGGTATTCCTGAGATGGTCTCACCATGGTCTGTGAACTACAATAAATAAACCTTTTTAGGCAAGGCCAAAAAGGACTAGATTTTAGGAAAGACTTGTGCGATTAACATGCCATATATATGTGCTATTAATATGCCACATATATATTAATATGCCATACATGTTATGTTAATAGCACAAATCTTTATATATTTATATATTTTTATATATGGCATATATATATATCACTATATATCACTAGGTATTGGTCCACCCTTTTGGGCAGACTGACAAAGATGTACTATCATATAGTGATGCTATGTACACAGATAGTTAACTAATTCTTAATGATCATATAAGAATTCCTAAAACTATACTAGTAATTATTAAGCCCTTTCTAATAGGACTGCTATTAATGCCTTCTCTGATATGAAAACTGCAAATAGAACTCTACCAGTCTTCACATGTCATGAGTTAATTGCTTTTGAGATAGAAAGCAGGCATTTACAACTTGGAACACATTCCAAGAGGTTTACAGCAATTAACCAAAGGTCATAAAAGCAAACTACCGATTTATTGTAGATACAAAGAGAGAAGTTAAAGTATTGACTGGGTTTATCTATACAAAACTTCAATGTTAACTTAGTCACAAAAATTATAGTTTTAGAGTCTCAATAAACATATGGAGCTAGTGACAGATAAGGAATATCTAGTTAAATAACAGACATTAATAAAAATATATGTAAACACATCTATTGTAAATTTTTTATTCATTATATGATTTAAATTTATGTTTGAACTTTTAGTGAACTTTTTTAAAAAATGCTTGGAAATAACATGCAATCTATTCCCCTAGAAAAGGTACAAAAAATCTAGGAATGATTGCATTACATTATATTACAGCAGAAGGAGAAAGCAAGATTAGAAGGAGGAAGGAGAACAACAGAGTACAGTAACTTACAAATTAGAAGAGAAACTTAGAAATTTAGAGAGCACAGAGTATGATGGGTTTCCCCACCCCCATATGCTTTTCCTTAGAAATAAATATTAGAATCCTTTCTTCTTTTTTTTTTTTTTT
>NW_022196900.1:101405923-101412135 GCF_008632895.1 Mastomys coucha
GGCAGCATGTAAATTTTATTTTCATTCTTTTTTTTTCCAAAGCTGCTGAAGTTTCATTTGGAATAATCAGATTCTTTCAGACAAATCAAGGTATGTTGTATTTGGTCTTTGCAGTGATAAATGTAACTTATTTAAGATGACAACCAACTAAGTTACTGTCTGCAACTCACTTTTATTACCAAAAAGTCCTTAGAACTGCAGCTTTGCTTTCTAAGAAAATTGAGTTCATCATGAAGCTCAAAAACTCATTTCAAAACTTTTCCTCTTGACAATCATTTAATTTCAGTATGAAATAGCAGAGCTTTGTTGGGGGCATCCGACTATATTAAGCGTTCACCTTTACAAAACTGACAGAACTTACGATGCTTTTCATCACTTTTGTTGTTATTTTTGGAGACAGGGTTTCTCTGTGCAGTCCTGGCTGTCCTGGAAAATGATCTGTAGACCAGGCTGGCTTCAACCTCAGAGATCTACCTGCCTGTTTCCAGGGTGCTGAGATTAAAGGCACGTGACACCACATCCGGTCCTTTTCATTACTTCTAGTAACTCTTGTGGCAGCAACTTTATGACTAATATTTGCCAATGAATTATATAGTGAGTTCCAATGATTTTTGGTGGCTCACTCAGTACCAAACACTGAAATCCAGATCTACATCCTACCATCTATGCAAACACCACACATCTTTCCCCAAGAGATCTTATGCTCCTTCAGAAATGAACCAACTGTCATGCAGTCATTCTTTCAAGGGGCTTGCAAAAAAAAAAAAAAAATCTTTAAAGTCACCATCATTAAAACACCTCACGAAAGCCAGTAACTGAAAAGTTTACATCTGTAGACTCATCAAGTGGGATACTAAATACTGAATTTGCTTTCATATGCTAGTTGTCTGATTAAGAATATCAGCAGATGTGTTATTTATTGTTCTGCTGACAGTGTTGTTAGACAAGGAAATTGCACTCAACTGTAACAATCACCTCTGATCATAACCTGAACAATGTCATTGGCCACAGCAACAGTGAGTCCTCAGCAACGGCATGAAGTTTTACAGCCCTGGTGACTGAGTGTCACCCAATATGAAGCTTTATTTGTGGTACTTGCCACCACTGTCCAGTCTGGCTTTTTCTGTAACTTTTTCATTGGTTCTGTGTGATTTCACATCACTCACCCCAACCCCACTCATCTTTCTGTCCCTTAATGTCCATCTTCTGCTACTCAACCTCCCCAACAAAAGAAAAAAAATCTCTCCACAGAAGCTGAGGTGTGTCAGTGTGTCCCAGAGCTCATCCTTTGCCCAAACAGCTTTACTTGCGAACGTTCATTGCAGTGAGTCATTTGGTCTGGTTCAAGGCCTCTGGCTTCTGCTACACCAGCAGTTCTGAATCCTCACTGGGAATCTTCTTGGATGTCCTGTTGGTGCCCTGTGCCATGGAGATACTGCAGCTTTGGATCTGCAGAAGGGGCCATTTCACATGCTCCAGCAGTTCAAACATGGGATAGATGTTAGGGTGGGCCAACTCAGAGCTCTGGATCTGGTAGGTGGTAGCTGAGTTGTTTAGTCTACCAGCTCTGCTTCACCAGAACTACCAGGGCCAGCTCTCCTGCACTGCCCCAAAAAGGGGTGGGGCTAGTTCTCTCAGGCTGCCCAGACAAGGGACAGGGCCAACTCCTCAAAGTCCTTGGACACCAATATGGCTCCAGGAACAGTCCAGATCAGGACATACACTGGCCTGTGGTGGTAGCATAGACCACAAACATCAACATCCACAGCTGTTTCAGGGCCACAGACCCAGACATGGCCCTTGGTGAGCAGGGGCCGGGATCTCACTGTGGCCTCAGGTGGCATTGCAGGCTACTCACAGCAGGCTGTCCCTCACCACCTTCAAGTTTCCAGTTTCTCCCTTCATATGCACAAACCACTCTGCTTCTCTTCCTCTCCATCTCTCCAGCACACACTTGCCCCCATAGTGGTGCCAACAGGCTGTCTCTGGGCATCTTCTCTGTGTCCACTGCTACATGGTAGAGGCACGCCTCTGGGTGGCCTTCAAGTCTGGCTTGAGTTCGTCAGCTTTGTTTCTAAATGGTCAATATCCTTGCCAGTAAAGTGCAGATGCTTGCTATCAAAATGGTGCTTTAGTCTGCTCAGCTTCATAGATCTGGCTGATAGAAGTTCACAACAAATAACACATTGTGGCCCAAACTCTTGCTGTAATTATTGAAGTAAAACCACACTGCAGAAATTTCTCACTCTATTTTCTTAACATTCCTCTCTACATGACCATTGTCATGGGATGGTTTTCTAATGGAATATTTCTAATGAAACTATTTATATATATTTGTTCAGGGTATATGTGATAGAGTTATCATGGTGTTACCATGCCTGGGTGTATCTGCATGTGTGTGTACCACCTGGAGATGGACAAAGGAGTGGAGACTCATGGGAAATATGTGTTTTCTGCTGGTCTTAGGTAAGGGTCATTTGAGCCTCCCAAAGAAATCACAACCCACAGATTGAGAACCACTGGTTTATAAAGGTCAGACTTGGCAACACAAGACACTGGAGCAAGAGGATGAAAGGCCAGCCTGGGTAACTCAGAGAGATCCTGCCTCGAGAGAAAAATGCTAGGATGTAGCTCTCTGGTATTCACAAGATCCTGGGTTCAATCCCCAGGACCCACAACTAGAAAGAAACAAAAGGTTCTAATGGCCTGTGCATATACGCTCTTCTGTTCAGACCCTGGCCGACCTCCCCACTGTGCTGGGCTGGCTCCTTGGCTCCCTGGCTCTGGGCACCACTCACGCTCCAGGCTGTCTTCCTGAACTCTGAGTGCTGCTCTAGATCCTGCAGTTACCTTTCCTTCAACTTGAACTCGCTCAGCACAGGGCTGGAGTCCTGCAGCTTCGAAGGCTCGCCTGGGCGCTGTCCTCTCCTCTCCAGATTTCTCCTTTGCTCTTCTACAACCAAGTCCGCTATCAAAGGGCTCTCCAGAATTTCTTCCACTGAAGGTCGATGGTAGTCTTTTAAATTCAGCATCCGAGTGATGAGGCCATCCAAGCCATCAGAATAGCGGTAGGGGATGCACCTGAACCTTCCTTCCCTGATTTTCCCAGCTAACTCTTTTTGGTTGAAAGCTGTAAACGACCTGCTAAGTATGATGACATCAAGAAGGTAGTGAAGCAGGCATCTGAGGGCCCACTGAAAGGCATCCTGGGCTACACCGAGGACCAAGTTGTCTCCTGCGACTTCAACAGCAACTCTCACTCTTCTACCTTTGATGCTGGGGCTGGCATTGCTCTCAATGACAACTTTGTAAAGTTCATTTCCTGGTATGACAATGAATATGGCTACAGCAACAGGGTGGTGGGCCTCATGGCCTACATGGCCTCCAAGGAGTAAGAAACCCTGGACCACCTACCCCAGCAAGGACACTGAGAACAAGAGAGAGGCCCTCAGTTGCTGAGGAGTCCCTACCCCAACACTCACAATTTCCATCCCAGACCCCCACGTAATAACAGGAGGGGCCTAGGGAGCCCTCCCTACTCTCTTGAATACCATCAATAAAGTTCACTGCACAGCCCTCCAAAAAAAGAAAGAAAGAAAACTGTAAACGGAGGCATTAGCGCACACAGCTCATCCAGCAGGCAGCCCAGCGACCAGATGTCCCACTTCTCATTGTAGGATAAGCGGTTCATCTGCTCAGGAGCCATGTAATAGGGTGTGCCAACAAACGTTTTTGCAAAACTCGTGTCATGATTTAATATTTTCTAGCTAGTCCAAAGTCCCCAAGCTTGACATTGTGTTTGCTGTCCAGGAAGACATTGGCTGGCTTCAGATCCCGGTGAAGCATGGTGTGGCCACCATCACTCCTTCTGTGACACTCTTTCAGGGCCAGCGTCAACTAAGTCATCACTCAAAGGACAAACTCTTCCTCCAAGTATTGTCTATCCCTGGTCCCCTTTGTAATGACACTAGCCAGGTCCCCTACCTCACAGTATTGCATTACGATGTACAGGGTTGTGTTGGTTCAATCGATAATATGATCATAGTAACGGACTACGTTTGGATGTTTCAACTCTCGAAACAAGTTCACTTCAGACACGAGCATTGGCTTCTCCACCTCTGTCATGGAGCCTTAGGTGGTCAAGTTCTTTCCACACCAGGATCTTGCCGTCGCTCTTCCTCCGAATCTTCTGACAGCAGCCGTAGGAGCCCGTGCCGATGCTGTGCAGCACCTCGTAGTCCTCCACCTGGGACGGCATGACAAGCGGCCACCCCGGAAACCACACCACCGTGCAGCTCGGTGCCCAGGCTCGCCCGCTGCAGGCCAACCAGGCCGACCCCTGAGCCTCAAGTCCGCCTGCCTGAGCCCGAGAGCAACCGGCCTCCAGGTCAACCGTCTCAGGCATCGGCCTCGCATTCGATTGGTCCACAGCGAAGGAGCATCTCAGCTCTCTAGAATCCTTTCTTAAAGTGTATTCTTATTTTCTCTTCCTGCAAGTAACCTTCCCTAGCTGATAAGGAGGTAAATAATCTCTCGGCCTAAGGACTTGCAAGCAGAGGACCTGGACTTATGGAAAAAAAGAACAAAGGACCTCTTTACTTAATCCCCTGCTATTAAGCAACAAGTGTTAATTCAATCAGAGACCTGCAGCTTCTAGCATTAAAGTAACTAAAAATCAAGATAGGTAAATGTTACTATTAAAAGGAAAGAAGTGGTCTTCTTCCTGGGCAGCATTTCAGCTTATCTGTTCCTCTGAAACCTGAAGGCCTTCCAGGAGATCTGCTGAACCCAGAGCAACAGGGACAGATCATCAGTGTGTCTTCCCCTCTGAAGAACCCACAGTCTGAAGCCTTCCCAGGAGATCAGCTGCACCCAGGGCAAAGATCCCACTGTCTAAAGGCCTCCCAGGAGATCTGCTGCAGCTGCGGCAACAAATCATTGGCATGCATAGTCTATGGAGACCCTACAGTCTGAAGGCCTCACAGGAGATCTGCTATGGCCAAGACCACAGGTCTCCCAGGAGACCTGCAGCAACCCAGGAACACAGAAAGCAGGCTCCAGACAGAGACCCCCAGGCTAGTTAACACCAGAGATAACCAGATGGTGGGAGATCATGAGTGCACGATCATAAGCAACAGATGCCAATATACTTTAACACCATCAGAACCCAGTTCTCCCACAACAGCAAGCCCTGGAAATCAGGAAGCTGACCTAACATCCTATCTCATGAAGATAATAGAGTACTTTAAGGAGGATATAAATAATTCACTGAAAGAAATACAGGAAAACACAGGTAAAGAGGTAGAAGCCCTTAAAGAGGAAACAAGTAAATTCCTTAAAGAAATACAGCGACTTAGAATTTACTAGTTAATAGCTTGTTCAGGACTGGCTCTGCCATGTGACTCCTCATCTTTCCAGATCCAAAAAAAACTTTCTAGAGCCAAAGAACAGCTTTTCATTGCTCTCTCCTCCCTAGGCCATACATAGTAATTAAAATGAAGAGATTTCTTTCTCATTGTCTTATTTTCTTTTAAAGACCCAGATAGATGCCGAGGATCAGAGGTGAGGAGGTGAGGAGGACACAACATCTGCCCAACACTGGGAATAACTGGGACTAGCGGGACTCAGGCACTCAGAAACTCTGCCAGCCCAGTGGCATGGGTTGCTTCTGGTCTGTCTGGGTCAGTGCCCTGAGCAGACCTTGGGTGCAAATTTTGCAGCCAATCCCACAACACCCAGAGAAAGCTCCACTCCCAGGAGCTCTAACATGTCCAGGATCACAGGATCCCAGAATCACAGGATCACAGAGACAGCTTGACTCTGAGGAGTTCTTACACAACCAGGATCACAGGAAAGACAGGCCCCAGTCAGATTTAGCCAGGGCAGGTAGTACTAGAAATAACCAGATGGAAGGAAGCAAGCATAAGAAAATAAGTAACAGAAACAGAGGTTACTTGGCATCATCAGAACCCAATTCTCCCACCATAGCAAGTCCTGGACACACCATCATACCAGAAAAGCAAGATTCAGATCTAAAATCACTTCTCATGATGATGATAAAGGACTTTAAGAAGGACATAAATAACTCCCTCAAAGAAATACAGGAGAACACAGGTAAACAGCTAGAAGCCCTTAAAGGGGAAACACAAAAAAAACCTTAAAGAACTACAGGTAAATGCAATCATACAGGTGAAGGAAATGAACAAAACCAT
>NW_022196900.1:101412390-101416297 GCF_008632895.1 Mastomys coucha
CACCCATAATGAGATCTGACGCCCTCTTCTGGTGTGTCTGAAGACAGCTACAGTGAATTACGCTGGAGGGAGTGGGGCCAGCAGAGGGTCCTGAGTTCAATTCCCAGCAGCCACACACATGATGGCTCACGGCCATCTGTACAGCTACAGTTTACTCATACACATAAAATAAATAAAAATAAATCTTTGAAAAAAAAAAGAAGAAGATACCTTAGAAGATATTGACACAACAGTCAAAGAAAATTCAAAACATAAAAAACTGCTAACCCCAAAACATCCAGGAAATCCAGGACATAATGAAAAGACCAAATCTAAGAATGATAGGAATAGAAGAGCATGAAGATCCCCAGCTCAAAGGACCAGAAAATATCTTCAACACAATCACAAAAGACAATTTCCCCAACATAAAGAAAGAGATGCCCAAAAATGTACAAGAAGCCTACAGACCACCAAATAGACTGGACCAAAAAAAAAATAAATTCTCTTGTCATATAATAGTCAAAACACTAAATGCACAGAACAAAGAAAGAATTTTAAAAGCTGTAAATGGAAAAGGCCAAGTAATATAATAAGGCAGACCTATCAGAATTACACTAGACTTCTCAACAGAGACCCTAAAATCCAGAAGAACCTGGACAGAGGTCATACAAACTCTAAGAGAACACAAATGCCAGCCCAGGCTACTATACCCTACAAAACTCTCAATAATCATAGATGGAGAAATGAAAATATTCCATGACAAAAACAAATTTAAACAATATCTATCTACCAATCTGGCACTATAGAGAATTCTGGAAGGAAAACTCCAACATAAGGAGGATACCTGCACCAAAGAAAAAACAAGAAATTATTCATCTCATAACAAAGCCAAAAGGAGAGAATCATGTACACATAATGCCACCTACAACAACAAACGTAACAGGAACTAACAGTCATCTGTCTTTAATATCTCTCAATATCAACAGACTCAATTCCTTAATAAAAAGACTACCAGACTGTATACTCAAGCAGGATCCAGCATTTTGCTGCATACAAGAAACACACCTCAATGACAAAGACAGACACTACCTCAGACTTAAAGGCTGGGAAAAAAGGCTTCCAAGCAAATGGTCCCAAGAAACAAGTGTGAATTGCCATACTAATATCCAATAAAATAAACTGTCAACCAAAAGTTATCAAGCATGATAGGCAAGAACATTTCATATTCATTAAAGGAAAAATCCACCAAGAGAAATTTTCAATTCTGAACATCTATGCCCCAAATGCAGGAGCACCCACATTCATAAAAGAAACTTTACTAAAGCTCAAAACACACATTGAACCCCACACATTAATAATGGGAGACTACAACACCCACACTCACCAATTGACAGGCCATACAGACAAAAACTAAACAGAGAAACAATGAAACTAACAGACATCATGAATAAAATGGATGTAACAGACATCTATAGAGCATTTCACTCAAATGCAAAAGAATATACCTTCTTCTCAGCACCTTAAGAACCCTTCTCCAAAACTGACTATATAGTCAGTCACAAAGAAAGCCTCAACAAAATTTAAGAAAATTTAAATAATGCTTTGTATCTTATCAGACCACCATGAATTAAAGCTGGACACCAACAAGAGCAGAGAAAGCCTATACATTCAGAGAAATTAAACAACTCTATACTCAGTGATCTCTGGTTCAGGTAGAAAAAAAGAAAGAAAATAAATTTTCTTCTAGAATTCAATAAAAATGAGGGCACAACATACTCAAATTTATGTGATACAATGAAAGCAGAGCTAAGAGGAACATTCATAGCACTAAGTGACTCCATAAAGAAGTTATAAAGTTCTTATACCAACAATTTAATAGTACACCTAAAAGCTCTAGAAAAAAAAAAAAGAAGCAAGTACACCAAAGAGGAGTAGAAGGCAGAAAATAATCCAAATTGGGGCTGAAATCAGTTAGAAACAAAGAAAACAATAAAAAGACTCAACAAAACCAACAGCTGGTCCTTTGAGAAAATCAACAAGAAATCCTTAGCCAAACTAACCAAAAGACACAGAGAGAGACAGTATCCAAATAAACAAAGCCATTAATGAAAAGGAACACATAACAACAGATACTGAGAGAATTCAAAGAATCATTAGGCTTGCTTTAAGAAGTTGTACTCCACAAAATTGGAAAATCTTAATGAAATAACAAGTTTCTAAACAGATACAACTTACCAAAGTTAAATCAAGATCAGGTAGACTATTCAAACAGTCCTATAACCCCTAAAGAAATATAAGCAGTCATTAACAGGCTCCCAACCAAAAAACAAAACAAAACAAAACAAAAAAGCCCAGGGCCATATGGTTTTAGTGCAGAATTTTAGCAGACTTTCAAAGAAGAGCTAATACCAATATTCCTCAAACTATTCCACAAAATAGAAGCAGAAAGAACACTACCAGGATTATTTTATAAAGCCACAGAAAGATTCAACAAGAAAAGAGAAATTCAGACTAATTTTTTAATGAACACTGATGCAAAAATTACTCAATAAAATAGCCAAAAACAAAAACCAGGAACACATCAAAAAGATCATCCCTCATGATCAAGTAACTTCAACCCAGAGATGCAGGGATTGTTTAATATATAAAAATCTACCAATGTAATCCACCATATAAACAAATGGAAAGAAAATAGTTACATCATTATCTCATTAGATGTTGTAAAGGCCTTTGACAAAATTCAACACCCCTTAATGTTAAAAGTATAAGAGAGATCAGGAATACAAAGCACATACATAAACATAATCAAAGCAATATACAGCAAACAAATGGCCAACATCAAGCTAAATGGAAAGAAACTTAAAGCAATTCCACTAAAATGAGGGACAAGACAAGGTTGCCCACTCTCTCCATATCTAATCAGTATACTACTACTACTTGAAGTTCTTGCCAGAGTAATAAGACAAATAAAGGAGATCAAGATGATACAAATCAGAAAAAAAGTCAAAATATAGATATTTGCTGATGATAGGATAATATACATAAGTGACCCCAAAAATTCAACCAGAGCTGATAAACAGCTTCAGCAAAGTGGCTGGATATAAAATCAACTCAAATCAGAAGCCTTCCTTAAGAAAATTAGGAAAACAACACCCTTTACAATAGCCAAGAATAATTAAAATATCTTGATGCGACTCTAACCAAGAAAGTAAAAGATATGTTATGACAAGAACTTAAAGTACTTAGAAAAGAAATTTCAGAAGATGTCAAAAGGTAGAAAGATCTCCCATGTTGATAAATAGGCAGGGTTAACATAGTGAAAATAGCCATCTTACCAAAAGCAACCTACAGATTTAATGCAATTCCCATCAAAATTCCTATAGATTTTTATAGACCTTGAAAGAGCAATTCTCAACTTCATATGGAAAATCAAAAAACCCAGGATAGCCAAAACAATCCTGAACAATAAAGAACTTCAGAAGGAATCACCATCCTTGTTTTCAAGCTATACTATGGAGCAATAGTGATTAAAACTACATGCTATTGTTATAGAAACAGACACACTGAACAATGGAATCTAATTGAAGACCCAGAAATAAACCCACACACCTATAGTCACTTGATTTTTGATAAAGAATCCAACGCACACAGTGGAAAAAAGAAAGCATGATGTGTTAGTCGGCGGCTCGAGTCAGGACACACCACACTAGGCTCAAACAGGTCCACATATAAGAAATTTAATTGGGAGTGAGAGAGGGGTTTGTGGTGGAAAGAAAAGAGGGGGAGAGAGAGCGAGGGAGGAGCATTACACACACACACACACACACACACACACACACACACGCACACGCACACATATATATATACATATATATATATACGTATATATATATAAATGTATATATGCATGTATATATATATATATATA
>NW_022196900.1:101416307-101439508 GCF_008632895.1 Mastomys coucha
TATATATATATATATCCACAGGTAAAGGTAGGAGGTGAGCCAAATGGATTCTTGGAATATGGCAGCTGTTGCATTGGCAACAGGTCTGTGAGGCCTGCCTGTGTGATGTCACGGGCTTCAGAGGCTCTGATGCCAACAAAGCATCTTTAACAAATAGTGCTGGTCTAACTGATGTCTACATGTAGAAAAATGAAGAAAGATCAATTTTTATCACCCTGCACAAAACTCAAGTCCAAGAACTTCAACATAACACCAGATACTCTAAATCTCTAGAAGAGAAAGTGGGAAATAGCCTTGCATGCATCAACATAGGAGACAATTTCCTGAACAGAACACCAATGGCTCAGGCTCTAAGGACAATTAGTAAATGGGACCTGATGAACCTGAAAAGTTTCTATAAGTCAAAGGAAATTCTCAATAGGACAAAACAGCAGCTTACAGATTGGGAAATGATCTTCAACAACCCTACATCTGACAGAGGGCTAATATCCAAAATTTATAAAAAAGAAAAAAAACTTAAGAAGTTAAACACCAACAACTGCAATAACTCAATTTAAAAATGTGGCACAGAGCTACTAAACAGAAAATTCTCAACAGAAGAATCTCAAATGACTAAGAGGCACTTAAGGAAATATTCAAAGTTCGTAGTCATTAGGGAAATACAAATCAAAAGAACTCTGAGATTCTATCTTATGCCATAGAAAGAACAACAGAGTTAACTAACCTGGACCCTTGGAACTCACAGAGCTTGAAACACCAACCAAAGTACATACACGGGTGATATGTAAGCTTCACCACACATATGTAGCAGATGTGCAGCTTGGACTTCATTGGGTCCTGAACAATGAATATGGGAGCTATCTCAAAATCTGTTGACTATATATGGGATATATCCTTTCAGCTGGGCTGCCTTTACTGTCCTAAGTAGGAGTGGATGTGCCAGGCCTCACAAAGATTTGCTGTTCCAGGGTAGGGAATACCCAAGGAGCTTGTACCTGCTTAGAGGAGAAGGTGAGGGGGCAGAGGAAGAATTATGAGAGAGGGCGACCGGGATGAGTAGTACGATAGGATGTAAAGTGAGTACGTACAAAATTTTAAAAAGACAAGTCATTGCTATAGTACCATTGTTCTAGGGCATCACAAACTCCAAGAATACACATGGTCATTTCTCCTTGGTCTGGGCTAAACCAAGTTGCTTGAGGAGGTCTCATAAAGCTCACAAAAGTGAAAAAGTAGAAGGAGATATTATGGAGTTGCATCAAGATGAGAGTGCCAAATTTTTAGTCTAAGCGATAAGACATTTTCATACTAATAAACCTTGCTTGTACCTAGTTTTTAGTGTTTTATAGTTCCCCTAGTCTCTGGATTCAAGGTCAGTTCTACTCACTTAGAACCATGAAAAGTGGACCTTGAGCATCATACCTGACAGGAAACTTCATACTCCTACTATGTGTCATGGAATGGTGACCCAGAGCCTCTTTTTCTGAAGACTTATTACCTAAGTCTTCAGAAAAAGACACAATAACTAAACAACCATGTGGAATTTTAGCCCACTGGAGATGTGTATGGGGCATATACACAGAGCACTAGTAAATAGACTATATAGAGCTTGTGCATTTTATGGAAGCATATAAATATGCCTACATAGACACTACTTCAGGCTTCCTGCAAATATTTACATATAAAAAATAACTATAGCGGGAGACACAGGCCTCAGAAGTGGCAGGGCAGCCAGAAAAGGTTCCTCTCTACCTCCGTCTACACCTAGGAGGGACAGCGGATCCACAAGCCTCTCTGGCTCTTCCTCAAAAGCAGAGAGCTTGCCTCCAGGGAGTGCTCTAACTCAGGGACTCAGGTGAGATTGACATTTTCTCTCAGATGACTTTCTAAGGTGGGACCAGCCAGTAGGCACAGGCCTCAGAAGTGGCAGAGCAACCTGGACAGGATCCTCTATACCTCTGCTTACACCTAGGAGGGACAGCTGATCCACAACCCTCTCTGCCCCTTCCCTGCAAGCAGTGTGCTTGCCTCCAGAGTGTGCTCTGACCCCAGGACTCAGGAGGGATAACTGATCCAAAACCATCTGCTCATGGATTTTCCCAGAGGAGAGCTGATCTCCCAGAAGTGCTGACACAGGCTTACAAACCCAGAGGAAGAACAAGCTCCAGCCAGAGACAAGACGATCTAACACCAGAGATCAACAGATGGTGAAAGGCAAATGCAAAACTCTTACCAACAGAAACCAAGACTACTTGGCTTCATCAGAACCAAATACTCCCTCCACAGCAAGTCCTGGATATCCCAAAACATCAGAAAAGCAAGGTTTGTATCTAAAATCATAACTCACAATGGTGATAGCGGAATCTATGAAGGACATGCATAACTCACTTCAAGAAATATAGGAGAACACATGTAAACAGGTACAAGCCCTTAAAGCAGAAACACAAAAATCCCTTAAAGAATTACAGGAGAACACAAGTAAACAAGTAGAACCCCTTAAAAAGGAAACACAAAAACCCTCAAAGACAGGAAAGAACAACCAAACAGGTGAAGGAATTGAACAAAATCATCCAGGACCTAAATGTGGAAGTAGAAACAGTTAAGAAATCACAAAGAGAGACAACTCTGGAGATAGAAATCCTAGGAAAGAAGTCAGAAACCATAGATGCAAGCATCACCAAAAGAATACAAGAGATAGAAATGAGAATCTCAGGTGCAGAAGATACCATAGAAAACATTGACACAACAATCAAAGAAAACACAAAATGCAAAAAGTTCCTAACCCCAAACATCCAGGAAATCCAGGACACAATGAGAAGACCAAACCTAAGGATAATAGGTATAGAAGAGACTGAAGGCCTCCAACTTAAAAGGCAAGTAAATATTTTCAACAAAATTATAGAAGAAAACTTCCCTAACCTAAAGAAAGAGATGCCCATGAACATACAAGAAGCCTAGAGAACTACAAATAGACTGGACCAGAAAAGAAATATCACCTGCCACATAATAGTCAAAACACCAAATGCACAAAACAAAGAAAGAATATTAAAAGCAGTGAGGGGAAAAGGTTAAGTAATATATAAAGGCGGACCTATCAGAATTACATCAGACTTCTCACCAGAGACTATGAAAGCCAGAAGATTCTGGGTTGATGTCATACAGACCCTAAGAGAACACAATCACCAGCCCATGTTATTATACCCAGCAAAACTCTCAATTACCATAGATGGAGAAACAGCATGACAAAACAAAATTTACACAATATATTTCCACAAATCCAGCCCTTCAAAGGGTAATAAATGGAAAACTTCAACACAAGGAAGGAAACTACATCCTAGAAAAAGCAAAAAAGTAATCTTCCAAAAAAACTAAAAGAAGATAACCACATGAACAGAATTCCAACTCTAGCAACACAAACAACAGGAAGCAACAATTACTTTTCCTTAATATCTACAAAAGCCTATAATCAACAAAACTGGAAAACTTGGATGAAATGGACAATTTTCTAGACATATATGAGGTACCAAAGTTAAATCAAATCAGATAAATGATCTAAACAGTCCCATATCTACTAATGAAATAGAAACAGTCATCAATAGTCTCCCAAACAAAAGAAAAGCCCAGGACCAGTGGGTTTAGTGCAGAGTTTTATCAAACCTTCAAAGAAGACCTAATACCAATACTCTTCAAGAAACAGAAGGGACTCTTCCCAATTCGTTCTATGAAGCCACAATTACTCTTATACCTAAACCACACAAAGACCTAACGAAGAAAGAAAACTTCAAACCAATTTCCCTTATGAATATCGATGCAAAGATACTCAATAAAATTCTTGCAAACCGAATCAAAGAACACATCAAAACAATCATCCACCATGATCAGGTAGGCTTCATCCCAGGGATGCAGGGATGGTTCAATATACGGAAATCCATCAACGTAATTCACTACATAAACAAACTCAAGGACAAAAACCATATGATCATCTCACTAGATGCTGAGAAAGCATTTGACAAAATCCAACATCCCTTCATGATAAAAGTCTTGGAAAGATCAGGAATTCAAGGCCCATACTTAAACATAGTAAAAGCAATATACAGCAAACCAGTAACCAACATCAAACCAAATGGAGAGAAACTTGAAGCAATCCCACTAAACATCAGGGACTAGACAAGGCTGCCCACTCTCTCCCTACCTATTCAATATTGTACTTGAAGTCCTAGCCAGAGCAATTAGGCAACAAAAGGAGATCAAAGGGTTATGAATTAGAAAGGAAGAAGTCAAATTATCACTCTTTGCTGATGATATGATAGTATACTTAAGTGACCCCAAAAATTCCACCAGAGAGCTCCTAAACCTAATAAACAACTTCAGCAAAGTAGCTAGATATAAAATTAACTCAAGCAAATCAATGGCCTTCCTCTATACAAAGGATAAACAGGCTGAGAAAGAAATTAAGGAAACAACTCCCTTCACAATAATCACAAACAATATAAAATACCTTGGTGTGACTCTAACTAAGCAAGTAAAAGATCTGTTTGGCAGGAACTTCAAGTCTCTGAAGAAGGTAATTGAAGAAGATCTCAGAAGATGGAAAGATCTCCAATGCTCACGGATTGGCAGGATTAATATAGTAAAAATAGCCATTTGCTGAAAGCAATCTACAGATTCTATGCAATACTCATCAAAATTCCAACTCAATTTTTAACAGACTTAGAAAGAGAAATGTGCAAATTCATCTGGAATAACAAAAAAACCCTGGATAGCCAAAACTATTCTCAAAAAAAAAAAAAAAAAAAAAAAAAAAAAAAAAAAGCAAAAAAAACTGCATGATATTGGTACAGTGTCAGGCAGGTAGATCAATGGAATAGAATTGAAGACCCAGAAATGAACCCATAAACCTATGGCCACTTGATCTTTGGCAAAGGAGCTAAAATCATTTAGTGGAAGAAAAGATAGCATTTTCAACAAATGGTGCTGGCTCAACTGGCAGTTAGCATGTAAAAGAATGCGAATTGATCCATTCCTATCTCCTTGTACAATCCTCAAGTCCAAGTAGATCAAGGACCTCCACATAAAACCAGATACACTGAAACTAATAGAAAATAAAGGAAGGAAGAACCTCGAGCAAATAGGCACAGGGGAAATTTTCCTGAACAGAACACCAATAGCTTATGCTCTAAGATCAAAAATTGACAAATGGGACCTCATAAAATTGCAAAGCTTCTATAAGGCAAAAGACACTGTCAATAGGACAAAATGGCAACCAACAAATTGGGAAGAGATTTTTACCAATCCTATATCTGATAGAGGGCTAGTATCCAATATATACAAAGAACTCAAGAAGTTAGATTCCAGAGAACCAAATAATCCTATTAAAAATGGGGTACAGAGCTAAAAAAAGAATTCTCAAATGAGGAATACTGAATGGCTGAGAAGCACCTAAAGAAATGTTTAACATCCTTTGTCATCAGGGAAATGCAAATCAAAACAACCCTGAGATTCCACCTCACACCAGTCAAAATGGCTAGGATAAAAAACTCAGGTGACAGCAGATGCTGGAGAGGTTATGGAGAAAAAGGAACAGTTCTTCATTGCTGGTAGGATTGCAATCTGGTATAACCACTCTGGAAATCAGTTTGGTGGTTCCTCTGGAAATTGGACATAGTACTACTAGAGGACCCAGATATACCACTCCTGGGCATATACCCAGAAGATGCTCCAACATGTAATAAGGATACATGGTCCACTATGTTCATAGCAGCCTTATTTATAATAGCCAGAAACTTGAAACAACCCAGATGCCCCTTAACAAAGGAATGGATACAGAAAATGTGGTACATCTACACAATGGAGTACTACTCAGCTATTAAAAAGAATGAATTTATGAAATTCTTGGGGAAATGGATGGATCTAGAGAATATCATCCTGAGTGAGGTAACCCAGTCACAAAAGAACACACATGATATGCATTCTCTGATAAGTGGATATTAGCCCAGAAGGTCAGAATACACAAAGTACAATCCACAAACCACAAGAAACTCAAGAAGGAAGACCAAAATGTGGATACTTCATTCCTTCATAAAAGGGGCGAACAAAATACCCATGAAAGGAGTTGTTGTAGAGACTAACTACAGAGCAGAGACTGAAGGAAGGACAATCCAGAGACTGCTCCACCTGGGAATCCTTCCCATATTCAATCATCAAATCCAGACACTATTGTGGATGCCAGCAAGTCCTGGCTGACAGGAGCCTGATATAGCTGTATCCCGAGAGGCTCTGACAGTACCTGACTAATACAGAAGTAGAGTCTCACAGCCATCCATTGGACTGAGTACAAGGTCCCCAATGAAGGAGCTAGAGAAAGGATCCAAGGAGCCGAAGGGTTTGCAGCCCCATAGGACGAACAACAATATAAACTAACTAGTTCCCTCAGAGCTCCCAGGGACTAAACCACCAACCAAAGAGTACACATGGTGGGACTCATGGCTCTAGCAGCATATGTATAGCAGAGGATGGCCAAGTCTGTCAGTGGGAGGAGAGGCCCTTGGCCCTGTGAAGGTTCTATGCCCCAGTGTAGGGGAATGCCAGGGCCAGTAAGCAGGAGGGGGTGGGTGGTGAGCAGGGGGAGGGAGAAGGGAACAGGGGTTTGTTTTTGTTTTTGTTTTTGTTTTATTAATTCTATTTTATTTTTTTCTTTTTTTCAGAGGGGAACCTGGGAAAGGAGATATTGTATGACCTGTAAATAAAGAAAACATCTAACCAAAAAAACAATCAGGAAAAAAAAAAAACCTATAAAATCCAACATCAAGCATCTCACACACATGAGCAGTAGATGTGGATGGGCATCTATAAAAGGTTTCTAGTGATAAGACTAGTCATTTCACAAAATGGTGCAGCAATCGAGAGTGAATATATTTAAGTTCAGTGATTTACACCTAACTTGCATATAGCTGTACCTGAGTGAATTCTTGTAATATAATATTAAGACAATTGTTAAAGAGCTTAAGAATAAGAGGCAACTATAGGAGTGAAAAGGTTACTCCCATAGGCCATAAGTTTAATTTAAAAGCCCCAGGTGCCAAAGATGAGTTTGCCTCCCTACAAATTGTTAACCAAGGAGGCATGTGAGGCTCCATAAAACATAAAGGCTCTTGCCACTGCTGTTGTATACACTATTCCCAAAGACTCCATGTTGTCTGATTGCAATACATGAAGTAAAGCTTGGACTAAGCTGGAAGTTCTGTCTTTGCTGGCTAACCCTCAGACTGCCTGAAGGTGCTATGTGGGTGCTGGAGGACAACTGTCACAAAAAGCCCTGCTAAGGTATGGTCCCAGGATGCTACAGTACCCAATGTCAGGCACGCTGTACCTGCTTGTAAAACTGTGACATGACTGTTGTAAGAAATTTAAGAGCATGTAAACCCTATACAAGAGTGGGAGGTAATCAGAACAAGCCCAAGGCCAGGTTAGACTACATTGTAAGATGCTACCTTGATGGAAAAGAAAAAGGTAAAATCAAAGAGGGAAGAAAAGAACAGGGAAGGAAATAAAGAAAAAAGGAAAATGCAGAGATAATTAAATGGGGTGGGGGGAGATAGGGAAGGTAAGAGACAGGATACAAGAGATTTCCCCAACTGAATCTCATGAGACTCTAGAGTAAGAAGAGAGGAAAGTCATTGAGAAGAGTAGGGTACAAAAAAGCACCCCCAACCCATGGCGTGGCCAAGGGAAGACTGACCAAAGCTACCAAGTACTGCAACATGCAATTCAAAAAAAAAAAAGCCTTAACTTGGCTGGATGCCTCAGAATAGATGGAATTTCAGCCATGAGAAGGTGCTAGATGACAACCCACATAAAGACTCCCAGTAAGAATGTGGGCAGCTGTGCTAGCAGCACCAGCCACAAGCCAGCCTTGACCCAGATGCTCCAGAGACCCTAGAAGCTGCTTTTTGGAGCACAGGTATAGTTTTACTAACAGCTGTGCCTCCACACTCTCCTTCCAGAGTTTGTCTGACACAGTCACCTAACCTGTCTCTCAGAACTCCACACAATCCAGCCAGTGAGAGGCCAAGAATTCTGCTCCAGAAAGACAAAATGTCTGTGAAATCTTACCTAACCCAGCAAAAAGAATTTGAGAATAGGATTTCCACACATACTAAGATTACATTATCACAGCACCCCAACAACTGTGGCTCCCAGGAATACAGGAATGTCTAGCCAGGGTTACAGTCCTGACATTTCAACTGTATTGCATGACATGTACTTGATTACACAAAAGAGCTAGGGTAAACAATGCAGTTTCCATCCCAACTCTTTGGTTCACTGATTTCCCACTGTTTAGTGTTTCAAGTCAGGAAAGAGATTTGCAGTGAGTCTTCTGGTTGAAATCATCAATTAATGGTCAACAAGATGTTCAACAGTTAAATAAGGCACCTGCCACCAAACATGAAAAATTGAGTTTGATCCCCAACACCCACATAGTAGAACTGACCACCACATGCTGTCCTCTGAGCTGCACACATGTACTGTGGTAAGCAAATACATATACACACATAAACACACACAAGCATATAGGCACATACATGTATATGCACACACACACATGCACATACACATCAATAAGTATACTTGTTTAAATAAAACAATAACAGACAGCACCTGAGCTGGCAGTATGGTTCAGTAGTTGGAAGCCCTTGCCATACAACCTGGCAAACAGAAATCAGTCTTCAGGATCCACATTCAAAAAGTCAGATGCAGTGTTGGCAATAGGTAATCCCAACACTTCTACCATGAAGAACAAGGCAGAGACAAGAGACTACCCAGAATTTTATGGGCTGCTTGCCAAAGGTACTCAGAAATGGCAGAAGCAAGACAGAACCTGCCTCAAGAGTGAAAATGAAGACCAGCTATGGAAAGTTGCCTTCTGGTTTCCACATGCATGTTGCGTTACATGCATGTTCATGCTAGAAACATGTAATGAATAATTTTTCCAAAATATTTTTATTGCTTATTTGTGAATCTCACATAATGCATCCCAATCACGTTCCCTTTTCAATGCTCCCAGGTGTATTCTGCCATTCTTGTGATGGCCCCCAATGATGAAGAAGGGAAGGGGGGGAAAAGGAAGAGGAAGATGAGGCAGGAGAAGAAGAAGAAAAAGAGGAGGAAGAAGAAACAAGTCCAATTTGTGTTGCCATTATATATTCACTAGAGCATGGTTAAACTTCTGGTGGCCAGTGGTGAAAGAAAACTAGTCCTTTTCCTACAACCCCACCAGAAGTCATGAAAAGCTACACTTCAGCATCCTTATCACAATTTTTAAGAGTTTTTAAGAGTTTTTTTTCTTTTTTTAACTTTTATTGCATTATGAAAAGTTACATGGTTTCAATTTATCTGAATTTGTTAATATTTAAAAACATATGTTAAGAAAATAGAATTAAATCACATTCTTGTTTCCCTTTTGTACCCCAACTCCTCCCAGAGATTCCCCCTTCAATACCTACAATATATTTTCTGTCATATTCCTTAAAATTTATAAAATATTATAACAATAAAAATAAGTATTATAAAAGTTGTTTGATATAAAACAACAATCAATTTAACAGTCTTATGTAGATGCTTGTCTACAGCAAAAGTGAAAATACATTTTTCTCAATATAAATTGTAAATAACTCCAAACATATTAACTGTATATTTCAAAATAATATATGACTATTAGTATTTTCTTAAATGAACATAAATATATAAAGTCTTTTTGTCTGTTTGTTTTGTAATTAGTAAAGTTTAAAATCTTGGCTCTCACTGTGGTACAAGCCCAAAATAAGAACAATTTTTAGACATTGGATTTCACTGTAATAAGGTTGTATAACCTGTTCTCTGTGGGCTGTGAATAAAGTCACTCACTCAAATCAAATAGCTTTGACCATAGCAGGAAGTCTGTATCCAAAAATCATGCCTACAATTCACTTCTTGGTGTAGCAGAACTGTCAACTCTCAGCTTAGCTACGATGGAGGTAAAATCCTTTGGTGATGTGAGGATTATTGAAGTTTTCAAGAGTTTTAAGAGTTTGCTAGTGTGGTTTGGGCCACACATAAGAGGCTTCCGGGCATAGGACTCTCTTGGTTCTGAGATCTCTTTCCTGTGTCTGCTCATGTCTGGTTGACACATGTCTGGCTCTTACCCACTCAGCCATGGCCTCCGGCAACATGCTTTTAGTGACAATGCTGAAGACTTCCAAAAGCTAGGCTGTGAGGTGCTAGGAGTGTGTGTGGACTCTCGGTTCACCCACCTAGAGTGGAGCAATACCCCACAGGAGGAGAGAGGCTTGGGCCTCCTGAATATCCCTCTGCTTGCTGACATGGCTAAAAGCTTGTCCCAGAATTACGGCGTGTTAAAAAATGATGAGTCCTGCCGACTGGAAGATATAAGGCAAAGCCACGGGGTGGGCGAACTTTTAAAGCAAGTGTGGTTACAGAAGCAAAACCAAGTGGTTTGGAAAGTCTTTTGCCATAAGAAACATAAAATTTTGTTGGCTGCTGTCTAAGTAATTGTTTTGTGCCAGATCTGCCCATAATTGCCAATTCAGCAACCATAAATCATTACAGCGTGATGACCTTCTTTGAATTGATAGAAATGTATTCACTCTATCGGACCTTCATCCCAGAACTACCCTGTGGAAATGCTGAGAGAGGGGATAACTAACACTGCAGGAAAAGCATACAGATTTTAGATAAGTTGAAGCTGAAAATTCCTAAACACATTTTCTACCATTTGTTATGCTATACATGCAGGTTAAGTCCACTCTCTAGGAGATGAAGGATCAGGATTTCCCTTGTGAAATTTTTTAACATTGGTCAATTCCAAGTAAAATCTTCTAGCAGTTTCTGAAAAATCACTTAACATTTTTAAATTATCCTCTCTAATTAAAACCCTTTGAAAAACAACTGATAAAGACTATCAATATTCCTAGGTATAAGATTGGAGTAGTATGTTGAAATTTTTCAAGAGCTATAACTAATCCATAATGGGTTAATCCAATTATTTTCTGCAAATAGACCTTCAAGCTTTCTATTATTTTTTTAGCAGAAACCAGAACATCATCCATATAATGTATAATAAAAGCAAGAAGAAACACCTCTCTAGCTCTCTAGCAAAATCCACCTGATAAGTTAGCCACAAATTTTTTAAACAAAGTTGGACTATCTGCTATTCCTTGAGGCAAAACATTCCAATGATATTTTTACATAAGTTCAAATAGGTTCAGAGAAGATGCACTGATAATAAATCTTCTACAATCTTTAGAATGTAAAGGTGCAGTATAGTCCTTTAAATCTAACATTATAATGGGCCATTCCTTAGGAATAGTAACAGGTGTTGGAAGGCCTGGCTCTGAAGGTCCCATTAATTCGATTATGGCATTTACTTGACCCAAATCCTGCAGCAGACACCATTTTCCTGACTTTTTCTTTATCACAAAAATAGAAGACTTCCATGGACTGATAGATTCTCCTAAATGCCTCTTCTCTAGTTGTTTCAACACTAACATCTGGGCAACTATTAGTTTTTTTCTTTGATAAAGAGCCACTGATCCACTAAAATAAAATCCTCAGAAAGCCAGGTTATAGGATCAACATAATACTTTTCAACAGTCCCTAGGAGAAACACCCTAAACTTTGTTAGACTTAGGAATATGGCTTAAAGGTTCAGTAATTCCCTGCAATTCTTTTCAGACCCTTTCCAGGTATCAATCCTCATGAATATCTGTGGAGGATTGTCCTCCTTGAAATAATTCTGGAGAGAAGGCCCATTCACTATGAATGGCACTCTTCCCTAGCTGGAATCCTGAAGTGTGTATGTAGAGAAAAATAAAAAAACCTTGCAGCATGCATTCAATGTTCTCTCTTCCTAACTGTGAATGCAACATGACCTGCTGCTTCAATTCCCTTTTGACTTGACTTCCCATCAAGCATAACCAATAAAAACAGAATAAGAATGCACACCAGACAACATGTACAGGAATTTCTCATTCCTCTTCTCCTTCCCAAATTTCCTCTGAGAAATTCACTGTGGACTCTCTGGCCACTGCCAGGTCTCCACTGAGAGCTAGGACACCAGTAATTAATTCAAATTCCCTGCCTTGCATCTAAAGTCAAATCAATCTGAGTGGTCAATGCACCAACACCAAAAAGATGGATCAGTACATCATCTAGGTAATTTGATGAGCAAACAATGCCTTTTCTGTACTCAGAATAAAGCTCAGAAGGTAGTCCCTAGCCTCAGGATCTCATATCAAAATAAGAAAACACCTGGAGACAAGAAAACAGGAGGAGGGAAGAAACAGGCTAATGTTGAAGGTGTTCTTATAGATTTCTCACAGTATGTATGGGCTTCCAACTGGTCTGAAATTTTTTTCTCGGTTCTTATTTTTAAAAAAGCATGATAGGCTATAGAGGTAATGCATGCCTATCATTCTAAACATCCGGAGGAGGAAGCCAGAGGGTTGTACACTCAAGGTCAGGCTAGGATTCAATGTGAGACTGTCTCGGAAATGGGGTGGGTGAACAGAGAAAAAAGGGGAAGGAATAGAGGGGAAATAGAAACAAAGGTAAGAAAGGAAGGGATAAGAGAAGAGAGACAAAGGAAACATGAAATTTTCTCCAACTCAGGCTTGGAGGAATACAGAAAGAATGGGAAGAGGAAGAGAAGGAAGAGCAGGATGAGGAGAAGGAGAAAAAGAAGAGGAAGAAGTGAGCTACAGATAACAACTTTAACCCACAGTCCCCACAAGAGCAGACTCACCAGATTAATCAGGAATAGTACCAGACAATGAATAAATCTGAACTTGACTGGGTGCTGCAAGACAGAAGGGATTTCCACAGTAAAGAAAGTGCTGAATGACAGTCCATATGAAGACTCCCAGGATACGTATAGACAGGATTGCCAGCAGCACCAGCCACATAGAAGTCATAATCCCAAGGCCCACAAGACCTGCAATTCTGAAAAATTCCCTTGAAAATGTGTGTGAGGATCATCTGACCCAGTTTTGTGGGCTGATGCCTCCACCCCCTCCTCCCAGACTGTATCTGACAAAATGGATTAACCTGTCGACTTTTATAGCCACTCAAGCCAGCCATTTAGAACCAGAAGAACCTGTTCACCAGGGAACTAATGGACTAAAACTTATACCAAGGAGGACCACCACTTAAAAGAATAGCAGAATGGGATTCTTACTACACCCCAGCTGCTCAGCTTGCAGAAATAAGTCTGACATGGGTTGCATAGACTCCCTCATACAAGGCCTATGATAAGCCTACTTTTGCACCTAATCCTGACTAAAGCTGGCAAAACCCTTCCTGTTTCCACCTCCTTGGTTCCTTCCTCCCTCTCCCTTATCCTCTCCCTCTTCCTCTTCTTCTTCCTATCACTCTCTTCTCTCTAACTTTTAAGTCTAGAGTGCAGGAAACTACAGAGAACTCACTGGTTTCAACTATCAGCCTAAATGCTAATTTGCATAGCTTTAAACAATACCTTTTGTGCGTTCTGGGTCTGTGGCCTTCACTGCAAGAACTATTCTCTGAACAGATATGAATAAATGTCTTCTCATTGCAAATAGGCATCAATGATGGAAGCAAAAGCAATTCTACCCAAGTGTAGTTTGGTGAACCCATGAGTTTAATTGGTGTTACTTGTAAGAACATAGGCAACTTACAGGGTTAGGCTACATGTTGGAGAAAACAAAATCTCTCTCAGCAACAATTAGTTGCCTATACATCTCTGGGGTTGATGATTCTTCATGGGCCTCTTCCCCACTCCATGACAGAAAGTTGACAAACTCAGTCTTACACAAGTACCCTTCAGAATCACAGCTCATAATAGTTCAAGGATGTAATAGCCATGTCACACCACAACAGCCTCAGACAGGCTATTAATTCTCATAAAGTACAAGGTGGTGATAAGGAAAGCTCCCATAGGGGGAGAAAATACTCAGAACTCAGAAAAGGCTCTGGCACACCACAAGTTTACTGCAAGTGTGTCAAGCCTATTTTCAAAATTGGTACTGGTCATTACATTCTCTCCCAGAATAGAGCAATTGTGTGCAAAATTATCCCCACACCAGAACCAGTTGATGAAGTCCAGTTCCACCTGGTCTCATAGGATCTAAAAGGTGGGCAGTCTATCCCCAAGGGCTCTCAAGCTGTCTGACCAACTCCAGATATGACTGAAGTCCTGCCTAGTGCAAAGGCACGAACAACAGGACAGGATCTAATGGCTAGAGCTCATACAGACCATATCCTCAGGGTCTAAGGAAGATTTGATAGAAAAGGCATAGAGAGAATTTCTTTCATGTATTCACTTGTGTAATTATCATTCAAAGGCACATAGCATACCATTTACCAAGAGAACCACTTCTAAGCAGGTGTTAACTAAACAGATTATATAGGACAAACCTCTTCCAAAACTGAAACTACACACCTTAAACTCCCCCGCCCCATCCCAAGCAACCATGATTCCACTCTCTGAGAGTCGGCTACACTAGATGCCTCATAAATGTAGTTATAT
Organism: Mastomys coucha; assembly: GCF_008632895.1. Lineage (NCBI taxonomy): Eukaryota > Metazoa > Chordata > Mammalia > Rodentia > Muridae > Mastomys > Mastomys coucha. The sequence goes on from NW_022196900.1 coordinate 101,430,868, forward strand.
AATGTTTGTCATTGCCCAACAGTCTCCAGAGTTGGTCCATTTTGTAGCAATATAGCAAGGCTACCTTCATTTTAAAGTTGAAAAGTTCACTGTGCGCCTATCACATTTCCTTTTCATTCGTTGTGAAGATTATAAGGATGAACACAGAAGCTATGTGCATGCTAGGCAAATGTCTACCAATGAGCCCACATGTTTTCCTTATCCATCATCCTCAGATAGACAATCATGTTGTCTCTACTTTGGGGGCATGTTGAGCTGTGCTACTATAATCCTATGGGTATGCAAATGTGCACTCAAAGTTAGGTGTGTTATTTATTTATTTATTTCATTATGCATAGATGTGCCACCCAGAGTGAGCATGTGGTGGTCAGAGGACATATTTTTGAGAGTTGCTTTTCACCATCTACCTTGTTGAGACAGGGTCTCTCTTGCTGTTTGTGTTAAGTACCCCAGGAGAGCTGGCTCACAAGCTTCCAGGCAATCCTCTTGTCTCCCCTCCCCATCTTCCCATGGATGTGCTGGAATTACAGATGCACACTACTGCATCCAGCCTTTTAATTGAGTGCTAGGAACTTAACTAAGATCATCAAGCTTGAGCAGTTAGTGTTATTACCTGCCAGGCATCTCAAAGTGAAAATGTCCAAGTAGCCAGCCCCTAGATCAGGCTGTCAAACATCCCTACCACTTGTCTGCATCATACACACCCCAGTCCATACCCACTAAAGACAGCTGCCCTCTTAATAACCAAACCATTGTCTGCTGGTTTCTGGATTGTATATTAGTGGTATCATGCAGAGGATATCTTTACTGCATCTTCCATGCAGAATCGTAGGTTTGACAGTCTCCCGTGCTATGTGTATTGGTTCATTTATCCTCATCCTCATACACCATTCCACCATATTCCCAGTATTTCTGCTTTACAATTTATCAGTCATTCTCATTTCTAAACATGTAATTTCCATCTGCCCCACAAACATGTATCTGGAACCTTTAAATCTTCTCTTCTATTCTTTTGTTTGCTGAAGCCAAAGCTTTGTCAGAAAAGGGTCAGGTAAAGCTATCACAGGAGATTAAAGTGTTGATTCCTACCCTAGAGCCTCACACTGCAAGCTCCTGCAACACCTGGAGTTTTCCCAGGCAACACGAAGTTTAATATATGGTTCTATGAGTTACTATGAGCAAAGCACCATGACATAAGAAGAACACAAATGAAACAGGAATTGTAGACATAAGGAACAACTTGTACTCCTGGGGCCCAGGCAGAGTATCACAAGAAAATTCTGCTTTCCATGACATAGAGCTAGACTCAAGATCCTTTTATTTTTATTCCCTGACTTTGAGGGACCATGCAGTCCTGCCAGGACTCAGGTGAGAATGCAGCCAACATCCTCACTGCTCAGGAAGGATACAGAACAAGAACCTCTGTGCCCTAAGAATCTGCTTTTTGATTTATGGCTTTTCTTTTTTTTTTTTTTTTTTTTTTTTTTTTTTTTGGTTTTTCGAGACAGGGTTTCTCTCTGTAACCCCGGCTGTCCTGGTACTCACTATGTAGACCAGGATGGCCTCGAACTCGGAAATCCGCCTGCCTCCGCCTCCCAAGTGCTAGGATTAAAGGCGTGCGCCACCACCGCCCGGCGGCTTTTCTTTTTTAATTTAACTTTTTATCAATTCTTTGTAAATTTCACATCATGTACCCCAATACCAGTCACCTACCTATTCCTTTATTTCTACCCTCCACTCTTGCAACCTCTCCTTCAAAAAATAAAAAAAAAGAATTCATTGTAGAAGCTGTAGTGTGTCACAGTGTGTCCCCCAGTACACATCTTTACTTGCAAATGTTCATTGCAATGAGTCATTGGTCATCCAGTGCTGCAGAAGTCAAGGGGCAGGGCCAGCTCTCTCTCACTTGCTGTCATGCTCTTGGGGTCAGCTCTCCCTGCCCAGGTGAGGATGGGGTCAGCTGTGTTTAGCCCTTAGGTATGAACATGGTCTCAGGTGGCAGCCCAGACAAGGAATCCACATGGCCTGAGGGTAACTTGGACTATAGATATAGACACAGACCTCTACCACTGCAGGGCCACAGACCCAGGCATGGCCCGCAGCGTTGGCTGGCAACAGCAGCTTGGGCCAGTACATCACCATGCCTTCAGGTGGCAGCACAGGCTGTTCCTCACCACACTCGCATCTCCAGTTCTGTTTCTCTTCATAGTGCACAAGCCATTCCACTTCTCTTTCTCTCCCATTTTTCAACCACACCTCTTGTTCATTGTAGTGGTGCCCACCTGCCCCTATGGCAGTGGGTGGGCCTCCCCTCCTGTCATATCTATTTCAATTATTCTGGAGGTTCTGGTCAGGGTTGTTAAACAAAAAATAAGTACACAGACAATTGTATAAGGGATGGCAATTCCCTCAGTTTTTTTATTGTTGAGAATAGTTTTTGCTATCCTGGGTTTTTTTTGTTATTCCAGATAAATTTGAGAGTTGTTTTTTCTATCTCTGTGAAGAATTAAGTTGAAATTTTGATGGGGATTGCATTGAGTCTGTGGATTACTTTTGGTAAGATAGCCAATCCTACCAATTCATAAACATGGGAGAGCTTTCCATCTTCTGGGGTCTTCTTCGATTTCTTTCTTCAGTGACTTAAAGTTATTGTCATACATATCTTTCACTTGCTTGGTTAGAGTTCCGTCAATATATTTTATATTATGTGGCTACTGTGAAGGGTGTTATCTCCCTAACTTCTTTTCCAGCCCATTTATCCTTTGAATAAAGGAAGGCTACTGATTTTTTGAGTTAATTTTAAATCCAGCCACTTTGCAGAAGTGGTTTATCAGCTGTAGGAGTTCTCTGGTGGAATTTGGGGGGCTGCTTCTATATTCAAACTATCATATCATCTGCAAATACTGACACTTTCAGTCTTACTTTCCAATTTATATCACCTTAATTTCCTTTTGTAGTCTAATTGCACTAGCTTGAAATGCAAGTACTATATTGTATAGTGAGAGCATGAGCATCCTTGTCTTCTCTCTGATTTTAGTGTAATTGCTTCTAGTTTCTCTCCATTTAATTTGCTGCTGGGTGTTGGCTTGTTGTATATTGCTTTTATAATTATTAGGTATGTGCCATGACTTCTTGATCTCTCCAAGACTTTTAACATGAAGGAGTATTATATTTTATCAAAGTTTTTTCAGCATCTAATGAGATAATCATATGACTTTTTCCTTTGAGTTTGTTTATATAGTGGATTACATTGATGGATTTTCATATATTGAACCATCTCTGCATCCCTGGGATGAAGTCTACTTGATCATGGAGAATGATGATTTTGATGTGTTCTTGAATTCGTTTTGCAACAATTTTATTGAGTGTTTTTTAATCAATACTCATAGGCAAAATTAGTCTGAAGTTCTCTTTCTTTGTTGGGTCTTTGTGTAGTTTAGGTATCAGAGTAGCTGTAGCTTCATAGAATCATTAAATAGTGTTCCTTCTGATTTTTTTATTGAATAGTTGGAGAAATATTGGTATTAACTCTTCTTTAGGCCTCATAGAAATCTGCAGTAAAACCATTTGTTCTAGGGCTTTTTTTGGCTGGGAGGTTCTTAATGATTCTATTTTCTTAAGGGTTATGGGACTGTTTATACAGTTTGCCTGATCTTAATTTAACTTTGGCACATGGTATCTGTCTCAAAAATCATCCATTTTGTCTAGATTTTCCAGTTTTGTTGAGTATAAGCTTTTGTAGTAAGACGTGATTTTTTTTTAATTTCCTCAGTTTTTGTTGTTATACCTCCCTTTTCATTTCTGATTTTGTTAATTTGGATACTGTCTCTGTGCTCTTTAGTTAGTTTGACTAACTAGACTAAGGGTTTGTCTACATAGTTGATTGTCTCAAAGAACCAGATCTTGATTTTTTTTTTTTGATTCATTGTATTCTTCTGTTTGTTACTACTTGGTTGGTTTCAGCCTGAGTTTAGCTATTTCCTGCAGTCTACTCCTCTTGGGTGTGTTTGCTTTCTTCTGTTCTAGAGCTTTCAAGTATGCTGTTAAGTTGCTAGCATAAGTTCTCTCCAATTTCTTTATGATGACACTTAATGCTCTGAATTTTCCTCTTAGCACTGCTTTCATTGTGTCCCATAAGTTTGGGTATATTGGGTATGTTGGGTATTCTCCATTTTCATTGAATTCTAGAAAGTCTTTCTTTATTTATTTTATCCTTTATTTATTTATTTCTTCCATGACCAAGTTATCAAGTAGAAAATTGTTCAGTTTCCATGAGTATGTGGGCTTTCTGTTGTTTTTGTTATTTAAGTCCAGCCTTTATCCATAATGATCTGGTAGAATATATGAGATTATTTCAATCTTCTTGTATCTGTTGAGGCTTGTTTTGTGTCAAATTATATGATCAATTTTGGAGAAGGTACCAAGAGGTGTGGAGAAGAAGGTATATTCTCTTATTTGGGGGTGAAATGTTCTGTAGATATTGGTCAAATACATTTAGTTCATAACTTCTGTTAGTTTTAATGTGCCCCTATTTAGTTTCAGTTTCAATTATCTGTCCATTGGTAAGAGTTGGGTATTGAACACTCCCACTATTATTGAGTGACATTCAATGTGTGTTTTGAGCTTTAGTAAAGTTTCTTTTATAAATGTGGTTGTCATTGCATTTGTGGCATAGATGTTCAGAATTGAGACTTCATCTTAGTGGATTTTTCCTTTGATATGTATGAAGTGTCCTTCCTCATCTCTTTTGATTACTTTTGATTGAAATCTATATTACTGGATATTAGAATGGCTACTCCAGCTTGTTTTTTGGGACCATTTGCTTGAAAAAAATTTTCCAGCCCTTTTACTCTGAGGTAGTGTCTGTCTTTGTCACTGAGGTGTGTTTCTTGGATGCAGCAAAATGCATGGATGCTGTTTACATATCCAGTCCATATGTTAGTCTGTGTCTTTTTATTGGGGAATTGAGTCCATTGATGCTGAGAGACATTAAAGACCAATGATTGTTAGTTCCTGTTATTTCTGTGGTTGGAAGTGGTATTAAGTATGTGTGATTCTCTTCTTTTGAGCTTATTGTGAGATAATCAATTTCTTGTGTTTTCTTGGTTGTAGTTAACCTCCTTGTGTTGGAGTTTTGCTTCTAGTGTCCTCTGTAGGGCTAGATTAGTAGAAAGATATTTCTCTTTTGAAAGATATTTTTAAAATTGGTTTTTGTCATAGAATATCTTGGTTTCTCCATCTATTGTGACTAAGAGTTTTGCTGGGTATAGTAGCCTGAGCTGGCATTTGTGTTCTCTTAGGATCTAGATGACATGTGTCCAGAATTTTATGGCTTTTAGAGTCTCTGTCAAGAAGTCTAGTGTAATTCTGATAGGTCTGCCTTTACATGTTACTTGGCCTTTTCCCCTTACTGCTTTTAATACTTTCTTTGTTCTGTGCATTTAGTGTTTTGATTACTGTGTGTTGGGAAGATTTTCTTTTGGATTTGGGTCCAATCTATTTGGTGTTCTATGGGTTTCTTATGCATTTATAGCCATCTCTTTATTTAGGTTAGGGAAGTTTTCTTCTATGATGTTATTGAAGATGTTTTCTGGTCCTTTGGAGTGGGAATCTTTACTCTGTTCCATTCCTATTATTCTTAGGTTTGGTCTTTTCATTGTGTGCTAAATTTCCTGGATATTTTGGGTTAGAAGCTTTTTGCACTTTATATTTTCTTTGACCATTGTGTCAATATTCCCTATGCTTGAGACTCTCTCTTCTAGCTCTTGCATTCTGTTGTTGATGCTTGCATCTGTGGCTCCTGATCTCTTCCCTAGGTTTTCTCTCTCCAGGGTTGCCTCCCTTGATGTTTTCCTTCTATTTCCATTTTTAGAAATTGGTCTGTTTTGTTCAATTCTTTCACCTACATAGTTGTATTTTCTTGTATTTTTAAGGGATTTATTTGTTTCCTTTTTAAGGACTTCTACCTCTTTACCTGTGTTTTCCTGTATTTCTTTAAAGGAGTTATTTATACCCTTTATAAAAGGTATAAATCTTTATGAGATGGGATTTTACATCAGAATCTTATTTCTCAAGTGGGTTAGGGTATCCAGGGTTTGCTGTGGTGTGAGAACTTGTTTCTGGTGGTGGTCTCCTGCTTATGTTCTTGTACTTGCCTCTCACCATCTAGTTATTTCTGGTGTTAACTGGCCTGAGTGTGTGTGACTGGAGCTGGCCTCTTTGGAAGCAGGTAGAGCTCTGTGACCTGAGTTAGAGCAGGCTTCCTGGGTCCTTGGTTAGAACAGGCTTCCTGTGTCCCTGGTTAGGATAAACCTTCTGGGAGACAGGCAGGATTTGGGGGCAGGGGGCAGGATCTGCCCCATTTGCAGATAGAGTTACAGACCAGAAGGACTATGGAGCTCAGGCAGAGCAGGATAGATCCCACATATGCTGGGCTTTTGAGGGGTCCCAGCTGGTGTGGGTATTGGGGAGGATATCTCACCTGTGTCCCTGGTTATGGCAGACCTACTGGGAGACAGGCAGGCTATGGAGTGTGGGAAGGTGGCAGGCATGCCAATCTGCCCCAGGTGAAGGTTCAATAGTCTGATTTCTTTAACAACTTAATGATATCACCTGATGTTTTTCTGGATGCTGTCTCATGAAAAGGCACGTGATGTTTTGCTGTCATTAATGTTTTTGCTGAAAACAGACATGTGAGGGGGAACTTGATGTTCAGAAAGGATATAAATAAAACCCCACAAACAGTGAGAGAACACTGTTGCATTGCAACTCTTTGCTGGTCTTTGCTAGTCTTTGATGGTCTTTTCTGGTCTTCTCTGGTCTTCACATTGTAGAGAGAAATTCACCAAAGAACTTCTTGTGGTACCCAGTTGATGAGCTCATGTACAGATGGAGGAAGTGCTGCCCAGTGGTTGGCACTGACTCAAGCTATTTTGGCCAGCTAGACAGAACAGTTCTGACTGACCTTTATTTTGATTGGTCCTAAGTGGAGCTTATGATTGTTCAATTTCTTAAGATTAACAAATCTCAGAACATACGAACCATAACAGGATGTGTGGTCAGCATGACCCTGCTCTGAGCCAAGTCATTTTTCTGTGTCAATGACTGGCAGGCATATTACAGCAGCAATCTGAAATAGCTGGCAGGCATAGAACAAAATGGCTACAGCTGCACTGGGGTCAGGGACAGGCCTCAATAATGAGCATCCATGAGCTGTATGAACGACTAGCATGTGACATAGGAAAGTGAAGAGGAGTGTAGAACTTCTTTAATAAAGCTTAAATTCAGAATACAGTAGACATGCATTGTTAGAACACAGGCCCGCCCCTTTAAGACAGTGGTCACTCTTTAAAAACCAGATGCCACAGCCTAAAGGGATCAGGTCACACTTCTCTTTAGATCTTTATGGGACATTGAGTTTGTTTTTCCTGCACGAAGAGCAGGGACAAAGATGGAGCAAAGACTGAGGAAATGGCTAACCAATGACTGGCCAGACTTGAGACCCATCCCATGGACAAGAACCAATTCATGACACTATTAATGATACTTTGTTATGCTTGAAGACAGGAGCCTAGCATAACTGTCCTCTGAGAGGCCTCACCCAGCAGGTGACTGAAACAGATACAGAGACCCACAGCCTAATATTAGTCAGACCTTGGAGAGTCTTGTATAAGAGTGTGGGAAAGCAATGAAGGGCCTGAAGAGGATAGAGACTCCACTGGAAGACTAACAGAATCAAATAACCTGAACCCTTGGGGGTGCCCAGAGACTAAACCATCAACCAAAAAGCGTACATAGTCTAGACCTAGGCCTCCCACACATATGTAGCAGATGTGCAGCTTGGTCTTCATGTTCCCTAACAACTGGAACGGGGATTTTCCCTGACTCTGTTGCCTACCTGTTAATCCTGTTCCCCCTAATGGGGTCGCCTTGTCTGGCCTTAATGGGAGAGGATATGCCTAGTTCTGCAGTGACTTGATGTGATGAGGCAGGTTGGTACCCAGGGCGCCTTCCCTACTATCAGAGGAAAAGGGGGAGGAGGAAATGTGTGAAGTAATACTAGGAAGAGGTGGGAGATTTAATTAGGACATAAAGTGAATAAATAAATTAATGGAAAAAGAAGAAGCAGTGTGTGCTCTGACTGACAGTTCTCAATTTATAGTTCCTGGCTTCACCATGTTTTTTGTCACATGCACCATGCTGAAGTAAATCATATGGTGCAAAACTTCCTATCAGTAACTAAGAAGTTATGAATATATGTATGCTTTGTTGGGGGGATTGCTTTAGAGACTTTCTCTGGAAATTCACCCCTGGTGTTCCTTTCCCACCATTTCTCTCAAGGTTTCTCTCTCTTTCTCTACCCCTCTCTTGCCCCATCTCTCATTCTCAGTGATATTTTGTTCTGTTTTTGAGAGAGGATCTCAGAGATCTTCCTGTCTCTTCCTGCTGAGTGCTGGGATTAAAGGCATGTGCCACCAAGATTGACTCACATCATTCTCATTCTCAATGAAGCTCTTCCCAAGGGCTTACATAGTTTTTACATCCCAGTAAGGCTCCCATCATAATATCATATTTAACACCTCTGTGTGTGTGTGTGTGTGTGTGTGTGTGTGTGTGTGTATGTGTATGTGTGTGTGTGTTT
>NW_022196900.1:101440033-101446142 GCF_008632895.1 Mastomys coucha
TGTGTGTGTGTGTGTGTGTCTATGTGTGTGTGTGTGTGTGTGTGTGTGTGTCTATGGATTAGGATGTAGCTCTCAGCTGTTGCTCCAGAGCCTGGCTGTATGCTGTCATGCTCCCCACCATGATAATAGTGGACTAAACCACTAAGTATGCCCCAAATTAAATGCTTTCTTTCATAAAAGTTGGCTTGGTCAAGGTGTTTCTTCACACCAAGACACTTGCTAATACATAACCCACACAATAAGTTCACTACAAGGAATATATCACAGCGGAACCTTTAAAACCATAACACTCTTTTGATCTTTTAGCACAGAAAGCAGAGGGGTCACATAATGAGCCAGAGCTCTGTCTGTGGAGTAAGGATTTGCAAAAGACATTGCAACCATGGTCCTCTCACTAGATAAGTGTGAGAAAAAATTAGCAATTTATGAGTCCCACATGAACCTATATTCAATGCCACTCTGAATGGTGGGGCCGCATCTATGTAAACGCTGGGAGCTGCACAGCCACAAAAGCATCTCCTGCAGGAGGACCTAAATGAGGACTGATTGTGACACCAGCATTCCTAATTAAGGACTTCCTGAGAAAACAAGGATTGCTAGTGCAAACAATGCTAGCCAATCAGGAACTGCGGTTTAGAAGAGATGCTTTCTTGGGACCAATGGAGGTGCAGGTGGAGGGTCTTAAAGGAGCTTGCAGCAGTGTTCAAGGAGCTTGCTGAGGCATTTCTCATCTGCTCCCAGAGTCTGTGTCATTGACTCTGCACTAACTCACCCCTAATCCCCATGGGCAAGTAGGGTCAGGCAGAGAGCTGTCCAGGGCACAGGTAACACATACAAATACACACACACACACACACACACACACACACACACACACACACACACAATTTATAATTGATGGAAATCTGAAGACGACATACTCACATGGATCTTTTAAAATTACATTTATCTACTTTTCATTATGCACATTGTCTTCTTCATGCTACAGTATGAGTGTTGAGATGAAAGAACAACCTGTAAGAGTTGGGCCTCTCCACCATGTGGGTCCCAGATATCAAACTCAGGTTGTCAAACTTGGCAACAAACACCCAAACCGTTAAGTTATCTCACCAGCTCTGTTCATGAGTCATATACATTCCCATTAAGAACAAAAACAAAAAACAAAACAAAAAAAACTTTATGATTTCTGCTTCCATCCTGGACTCCAGCAAGACATAACTGGTTTTGAAAAGTATGATCCTTCTACTGCTGGAAATAGCAACTTGATGTAGCTTACCAGAGGTCAAATGGTGCTGACAAAGGTCAAATGGTGCTGACCAAGGTCAAATGGTGCTGCCCTGTGGACAGACACGAAGAGAGAATACATCTATCACAAACCATGATTACAAATTACCTAATTGGTTTCTCAAACTTACTTTTCTTTTTCTCTTTTCTTCCCCCCCCCCTTTTTTTGGAGGGTTTTTGGTTTTTTGTGGGTTTTTCTTTTTTGCACCTTCTATATATGAGCTGACTTAATGATTTAAAAATCATTCATATCAATATTGCCTCACAAAGGTAGACAGGAATTATATGACTCATGAAAAGTTTTGTGGAAAGTAATGGTTAATGTTGCTATGATGAAACACTATGGCCAAAAGCAATTTGAGAAGAAAATGGTTTATTTCACTTGTGGTTCCATATAACAATGGTTCATTAAAAGCAGTGAGAGCAAGAATTCAATCAGAGCAGGAACCTGGAGGTTCTTCCCTGAAGAAGCTGGTGCAGAGGCCATGGTGGGGTGCTGCTTCCCAGCTGCTGTGCACGGCTTGCTCAGTCTGCTTTCTTTCTTTCTTTCTTCCTTCCTTCCTTTCCTTCTTTCTTTCTTTCTTTTTACTTTATCTGCATTTATTTTATGCTGAATTTATTCCCATATCATGGGTTTTGTTTCTTCTGGGATATCTTTTTCTCTTGTGCAACCTCCTCTTCTGGCTTTGGAACAATCAGTTCTTTCTCAGTGAGGATTATCTCAATGTGGCTGGGGTAGCTCATGGATGCGTTAATCCGGCCATGAGCTCTGAAGATTCGTTGGCACATCTTAGGTGCCTTGCTCATCTGGATGTGTTCAATGACTAGAGAATCTACGCCTAAACCCTTAAGTTCAGCATTACTCTCTGCATTTTTAAGCACGTGCAGCAAAAGTTCAGCACTCTTTTTGGCCACCATGCCTGTGTCCAGCCCCACTCTTTGGCCTGGGCACACCTGCTGACTCCACGGCCACCGTCCCTGTGTCCAGCCCCACTGTTTAGCCGGGGCACACCTGCTGACTCCACCATTCTACCGCCGGAACGGCACACACTGATTCTTCAAAATGACATCCTTTAGATACTTGGTAGCTTTACAGATGTGCATACCCCTCAGTTTCCCAGGTGTTCTTAAAGTGAACACAAAGGTTTGAAACTCTTGATTTGCATGATTTTGTGGGGTTTTCTGGGTCAAGAAAATAGTGAACCATCTTCTAGGTCACCTCTGGCAGCCTGCTTTCTTATAAAACCCAGGACCACCAGTCCAGGAATAGCAACACCCACAGTGGTTTGTGCCATCTCTCATAAATCACTAATTAATAAAATGCCATCCATACAGGCTTGCAAACAGCCTGATGTTATGTCAATTGAGTCTCTCTTTGATTACGCTAGCTTGTGTCAAGGTGACATCAAACTAGCTGGCACATCAAGTACACAGAAATTGTCATCAGTGGAACTAGGTTGCAAATATAGAATCCTCCAGTGATGTTCACATAGATTAATATATACAATATGCTCTGAAGTAGAACCACTGTAGCTCACAACACCAGGTCAAGCACCATGTAGATGTGCTCTCCCAAGTCTAATTTGTATGAAGGATGTATAGTTAACCAAATCACCACAGAAGTAAAGAAGAGAATTTTGATGTAATGCATAAGATGACACCAAATACAAAAATTCAGAGAAACACTAGCAGGCTTTATAATAGAAACAAAGGCCTACTGTGGTGGCAGATATATTACATAAAAATTAACTTTAATAAAACAGCCTAAGTCAACTCCCAAATGCTAATTATTTTTATTTATTTTTATTTCATCATTCAATATAGCAGTACTCCTCCTAGCATTTTATATGTCCTTAGTTTTTAGATAAACCTCTTCCTCACCTCTCTTCTCTTCCATCTCTCCACCTCCATCCGTGGTTAAACCCTCCCACCAATAGGAGTCCCCCTTTCATAGTAAATAGAGCACATGTATACACTTCTCTCTCCCTTATGCCTCTTCTTACCCTCTCATGGGCCCCTTTCTAGTTTTCTAGTGTCTATCCACACTCCCTCTCTCATAAACACACATATAAAAATTAAAGGCTAGATCCATACATGAGACACGGCATGCAGTGTTTGACTTTCTGTGCCTAGGTGACCTCACTTAATATAATATTTTCCAGTTCTGTGCATTTTTTCTGAAACTTTCAAATTAATATTTTTGATGGGATCTTTCCAATAGATGGGACATGGGCTACTATGCAATGTTCAGTGTAAAACTCTATTCAACATAGCCTAACCTTACAGAACACAGAGGTAGCATTATATTCTGCTTCAGCTACAGCATTTCAGGCTTTCACTGTGAGCTGTGCATAACCAGGACACTGTCAAATACACTGGAGATGCTGGAATGTCACACACCACATGAGAACAGCCAGTCTGTGGACCAAAGGGTTCCCATTACCTTCTCTAAAACATTATAAACTCATAACTTCATATAATGCTGATGACTTCATATAATTATATGAAGTGCTGTTGATAGTTTTCTGTGGGGGGAGGCATAATATATAAATCTACACCAATCCGTATCCACATTAAATTTTAAAAGGATAATTTTGTCATAGCAAAATTAATGTCTACTGGTTCAATGTTTAAAGCACATTTTATAGTTCCATGTAATTTTCCTGAGCCACCACCTAAACAACCCCTCCAAATTTTGCAACATATATAATGGCAAATTTAGGAGCATCCCCCTTTCTCCACATCTTCACTAAACACACAGAAAGAAAAAAATCCAGCAAATTATGGAGGACTTGTTCCATTTCAGATTTAGCCTAAATACTTTCCAGTAATCAACCAATTAGAAGCACAGCCATAGTCTCATTATCCACGCCAACCCAACAAATCTTTGTGCTGTTCTGGAAACAGAATGATTGACAAAAACACCAAAAACACTAAAAATATGATTTAAACGATAAGGTGAATGTCACAGAAATGACCTTGTAAACTCTTGGCCATTACATAACCCAGAACAGATGTCTAGCCCCCTGTGACAGAACACAACTACTGGGAAAGGGGTATGGCAAGATATCACAAATGGCATGTAAGTTTAATCGGCAGGCAATAACAGCATACATACACTGTGTATTCCACAGTTTGATCAATAGGCAATAAAAGCATAAATAAGACCACCAAGGCCTTCTAGTATCCAGAGATTTTCATTGCACAAAATCTAGCCTTCAAGAGAGACTAGTGATAGTTCATTCTGCCATATCAATCCCATAAGCATACAGTGATTATAATTCCTGAAAGTGAGTTGAAGGAGAGCCTTTATATAACTGGATATTACATCAGCATCAGTTTACCATATACTTAAAGACATTACCCCAACCATAGACTGTTACCCAGCAACTTACTGTTGATAAAATTCTCTCCTTGGAGTAGAACATCTACCCCCTCCCTCATAAGTTCCTAAGGACAAACCACAGTCCCATTCTACCACATCCCACCCTGGAGGTCCAGTCAGTTTACTGGGCTTCCTTGTTGAACATAAATGTGGGTTACTGACAGGCGCATGTGTGACTCCAAAGCAACCATACTAGAAAGTCTTTATCTAGAATGGATGATGGCTTCCCCATAGTTGTATAGATTGAATCCCCGCTCCATAGTCTTTTTTCTTATGTATTCTAACTCCTTCCATATACCCAAGATCTCAGGCAATTACAGCAAAATTTCATGCACATGGTTGGGAGAAGTTGCTGGTACCTCAGGTCCATAGCCCTTCCTACCCTCTCCTTCTATGAGGGAACATCATAGTCAACATTCAACTAGCAAATACAAAAACTTCATTTGCACCCACCAAGTATGCAGATGCTACCTGGAGTGAACACTCACATGCATTGGTGAATGACACAGAAAGAATACACACAAAATGAATATTCTCCCAACTAATGGAGAAAGCCCTGAAACACATACACATTATATGCAGACTCATAGTCTAATCAGAACCCTCTGACCTGGACTAGAACTTGCTAGTGTAACTTGAAAGACATAATTTGATCACATCCAAAGAAACTATTGTTCTTATCTCTAGAAATTATGTTTAGAGATTTGATTTGTACCATGAGCCTCTGTATTGTATATGAGCAAGGAAAAAAATAGTGTATGAGAGGACAAAAAATTCTTCTTACAAAGCCAGTGAACTCTTGCTCTCATAATCAGAGGATAGAATATTGAGCTCAGGCTGTGCCCTGCCTCCTTGACTCCACTTCATGTAAAATAGTAAGTTTTTAGGATGCAACTTGCACAGAAAGACCACATTTTATCAAGCAGCTTTTGACTCTGGTTTGAATGTGAACACAAAGATAGAAAAAGTCTGAACATGAACAACACCTTTCGGGCACCACCTATAAGGACATGATGAGAAATATTTTATTCCTAAAGGTAGCAGGGGTACCACTCTGTGTCAAAGTAAACTGGGACTATAGGAGAGCGAGGACCATATCCAAAAACCAGGTCAAGAATACAAAAAGCATACTACAGAAAAGAGTGCCTGAAACATTCTGACGTGGACCTCCTAAAGAGAAGGACACCTACACTGTGAGAGTGATGGCAGCAGCCTCACTGACCTGTTACCTGGCTACCTAGTGCATGCATCAACAGACTGGCAGAGAACTTCCGACGGCATAAGGGCTTCATCTCAGTCTCTAGTACTACCTACGTGAATTGCCATCCAATTAGATCTACTATCTTTCCACCTGCCCATTGGTTTATCCCTACTTCACTCCACAACCTCTATAGTCTCCTATTTCACTTCTGCAGCTCAACTGTACCCTGAGACTCGGCT
>NW_022196900.1:101446152-101451465 GCF_008632895.1 Mastomys coucha
ACTCAGAAATCCACCTGCCTCTGCCTCCAAAATGCTGGGATTAAAGGCGTATGCCACCACCACCACCCAGCTTTCAACTTGACTCTTACAGTAGCATCGTATTCCTACAGAGAGCTTTCTGTGTTCCTATCAGTTCCTGATTCTGCCTCAGTTAGACTTTTTTGAAATTTCTTGAACTCTGCAATGGCTTCTTCAGCCTTCTGTGGGCATTCTGTAATCTATATATAGATGTATTCACTGCACAGTGTGTGAGCTGAGAGCTAATATTAACAATTAGGGGTCTAATAAAAGAACCTGGGTTTACTTTGGCTGGCTTTCAATGAAGTCAGAACTGCTTGACAAAATGAAACTATCATGCCTTGTAAATGTACCATTATTCAATAAACTGTGATGTAAAAAGACATGTGTTTGTGTTTTTGCTTTCTCATGACTGGTAGACCAAACCCAAATCTCTCCCAGGATATAATGTAAATGGCCTCTAACCAGCTCCCAGAGAGCCATGTTCACCTCGCATGAACCAGCTTTTACATTAGTCTACATTTCTCTCAGCATTCTCAACTCAAAACTCCTACGATAATGGTCTGCTAAGTTCTGTTTACACGAATCTGGAGCTTGTCTCATCCACGGCTCCAAAATCTTCCACATTCCTCTTACAAAACAGCCTCAAAAGCCTATGAACCACATAGGCAGCTTCATAGCACCAACAGCTCCACTTCTTGGTACCAACTCTCTATATTTGCTACTTTCCTCATTGCTAAGACAAAAGCAACATAAAAGAGAAAATCGGTAGTTTGACTCACAGTCTAAGGGATACGTTGGAAAATCATGGCTAGGGAGATGTGGTAGGAGGAACCTGAGGTAGCTAGTTGGTCACATTGCATGCACAATCAGGAAGCAGAAAGAGATAGGTGCAAGTGCTTATTTTTCAAAACCACAATTTATGGGATGGTACTGCCCACGCTGAGGTGAGACTTGCCCCCTCAGTTAAATCTTCTTGGGACTATCCTCAGAGAAATACCCAGAGGTGTGTTTCCATGGAGGTTCTAAATTCTCTCAAGTTAAAAATTAAACATCACCCTAGCAAATAGTCATCACCTGCTGAATGGACAAACACTAAGCGTGGTATATCCATAAAATGAAGTATTACCCACTCATGAAAAGAACATGCTGCATCATAGATGAACCTTAATAACATGATGCTAAGTGAAAAAGGTCAGAAGAGACCATATGATAAATTATCCCATTCATTGGAAATATTCAGAATAAGAAAATTTATGGGCAGAAAACAGATGAATGATTTTATAGCATTGGAAGGATATCTCAATTTTTTGTTATCTTGCTACAATTGGAAACTAAAAGTCACAAATCATATCTGTTTCTCTTATATAATTATTTTAGTTCAAGGGCTAGAAATGTAGCTCCAAGAGTTTTCCAGTAATAGCACATATGAAAGTTTCCTTATGATAACAGCACTAAATGGCAGGCTAGACAGGTAACACCTAGGCCTTAACAATTTTCAACTGTTTTATATTACTTTTTCATAAGCAATTTTATAAGCATATTTTCATATATCTTGCAGAAACTCCTAGTGTGCTAGTTTTCCTTAATTGTCAGCTTAACACAACCTAGAATCACCTGGGAAAAGAGTGTTGCTGCCTGCATTGTGTTGTCCTGTGGGTATGTCTATGGGGGATTGTCTTATTGACGCTCATGCAGGAAGACACAGCCTACTGTGGACAGTACCATTCCCTATGCAGGGAGATCATGAACTGTATGAGAGTGGAGAAGTTGGACTTAGGGCAATCAAGCAAATGAGCATGCATGCATTCATTTCTCTCTTCTCATGACAATGGATATAATATGAAGAGTTGTTTGAAGCCCCTGCCTTAACTTCCCTGAAACTGTGAGATAAAGCAGTCCCTTTCTCCCCTGAGCTGTGTTTTTTAGTCCCATTTATCACTGGAACAGAAATGAAACTAGACACCTATCAAAGGAATTAGTGAGTCACAAATTCCGATCCTTGTTGGGAAGGGAAGTAGGTAGAATAAGGCTTGCTTTTTGGGTGCCAGTGACATTCTACTTCTTCAAGTGTGTGTTGGCTACACAGATGTGCTCCCTTCCTGGCACTCCATTAAGCTGTCCATCTATGACCCATGCCTACTTCTGAATGATTATTAAATCAGTAAAGACTGGAGCAACTGACAGAAATACATGAACAAACAACATAAGCTATTTGATATGAAGAATACATATTATGCCATGATGATCACATATGTAGTGTCAGGCATCATAAGTAGACTATATGGTATATAACTCATTCATTCAAATTGGCTGTGGAGAGTGCACGTTTGTCATTCCAGCACTAGAGGCTAACATAAGAGGCTCTCAACTTTGAAGTCAACCTGGGTTGACTTTAATTTCAGCTCTCAGACAGAAAAGACCATCTGTTATTGCTTCATCTCTTACATTCTTGTGTCAATTGAATAGTGGCCAGCTGACCCAGCTGCTGGTGGTGAATTGAGCACAGTGAAGCAGATGGGAAGTCACATGGATGAAGGACTTCTTACTCAAATCTGTGTGTAAGGAAGGGCATCATGCTAATGATGGGGTTGGGATGGGCACAAGTCAAGAAAGCTTTGAGTATTCAACACACAAGATACTTGTCCACTTTGCAATGAACTTCCTTGAATCTCTTGTTCATGTGTGCACACAGACATGTACAAGTGCATATTCATACAAGGGTGGGATACATGTGTATAGAACATGTGTTGAAGTCAGAGGACAGCCTCAGCTCTTGGTGCTCAGGTGCCTTCCACTTTTTTACTTGAGACTTGCCTTTTATTGGTTTGGAGCTTGACAGTGAGAGCTTCTGGGAATCCAGCTATCTCTACTTCCCACCTGTAACAGGTGGATCTGGGATCTCAAAAAAAGTGACCACACAATCCAAAGGATTTCTTTGAGGCAAAACGTTTCACTTCTGCATTAAGGTACCAAGTCAAACAATTATGTACATCCAGCACAGTGTTTGGGGGTGAAGGGGGCATTGTTATCCCTAATGCAGATGGGTCCTATACCTTATTCTGAGTTAGCAGGACTCAGTCTCATATGCACACACTAAAGTAGTGCTAAGACGTTATGAAACTTAAGCATATATTGTGATTTTAAGAATTGCTAGCCCTGAGGAAATCTGAATTTCTCCTAAGACGCTTCTTTGCCATTTTAATAGTTTTGCATGATGATTATGATTATGACAATGATGACAACAACAATAACAAAATGTTTACATTTTCCACACATATCTCCATCACTGGAATAACAGGATTATAGGACCATGGTGCTGAGCTGGGTTTTTATGTAGGTGCTGAGGACCTGGACTTACTCAGGGCTTCCTCCACTCCCTATAGGCAGGAAATTGAGCAACATCTCGTGATCGAGCTGGTGTGTGCGTGTGTGTGCACATGTGCATGCATGTATATGTGTAAGTATGTATATATATATGTATGTATGTATGTATATGTGTGTATGTATGTTATTTTCATTAATGTATGTGCATGCATGCCTATGTGTCATTATGTGCACTTGAGTGCAATGTCCAAGAAAGCCAGAAGAGAGGATTAAATACTATAAAGCTGGAATCACATGCAATTTTGAGCTGCCTAACACGGGTGCTGGGAACAGAATGTGGATCCTCTGAAAGAGCACATGCTTTCTTAACCATCAAGCCATCACCCCACAACAACATCTTGTTTTGTTTTGTTTTAACAATTTTTATTTTATATCTTTGTGTGTGTGTGTGTGTGTGTGTGTGTGTGTGTGTGTGAGAGAGAGAGAGAGAGAGAGAGAGAGAGAGAAGAGATGAGAGAGGGAGAAAGGAGAGGGGGAGAGGGAGAGAGAAATTTATGTATATGAAAATGTACATAAATGAGTACAGGTTTCATGGAGGCTAGAAGAGAAAATAAGATGCCCTGGAGCTGGAGTCACAGGTATTGTGAGCTGCCGAACCTTGGATCTAGGAATTGAACTCAGGTCTTCTGGAACCACTGAGGCATCTCTCCCACCCTTGTTTATTCTTTTGACAAATATTGGGGTGTCTATGTCAAGAAATGTCCTAGGCCATGAAAATATGTGAGTAAGTGTCTTAATCTGTTGTCCCTTGTGACATAACACCTAAGACTGGATAACTTACAATAGAATGAGGTTTATCTTGTTACGTTTCAAAGGTTCAGAATCCCAAATTCAGGTGGCCACATCAAACAAAGGTCTTGTGACACTTAAAATCATGTTGGAAATAAGAAAAATAATTAGACATGAGCAGAAGAAGGAGAAGAGGGGCCTTAGTTTATATTTACCTACTGTCACTATAACCACTGCAGTCCTTCAAGAGCAGGATTTACTCACATGAGAAACCCATTAGTCCATCCATGACATCTCTGATCCCATGTCATCAGCTTCCAACACTCCTGCATTGTGAAACCAGAATCCAACACAAGCTTGGGTTGGGATAAATCATATTCCAATACAACAGGTTGTTTGCTCCAAAACTACAATTTCAAAGCCAGTTACACGGAACAGACATTTTGATGTTCATGCTTTGCCAGGGTTTACTCTATACCATACATTGTCACTTACCCTTAATTCACTGTCTCACACAACTTCACACAAAGGTATAAGAAGGACATAGTGACTATTCTCATCCTTCAGATAAAAAAAAAAAAAAAAAGCAGTGAAGAAAATGTTTAAGGAACTCCATCAAGGTTTGCACAGCTGAAAGGGGATTTGAGTCCAGGAAAGCTAATCCAAGTTCACAAAATGTCATTACTATGGCGTACACTGTGATGAAGTCCCAGTTTATTCCTTGCAGAGCTCTGTTTTGTCACCCAGGTATGTAGTTTAGGCTGTCCCTTAGAGAGCCACATAAGTTTGCCCCATCTTCCTTTTAGCACCTATGAAAGCAAACACCACTCACAAACTCTGCAGGCTG
The DNA here is from genome assembly GCF_008632895.1 of Mastomys coucha. Classification (NCBI taxonomy): domain Eukaryota; kingdom Metazoa; phylum Chordata; class Mammalia; order Rodentia; family Muridae; genus Mastomys; species Mastomys coucha. Next base: position 101,451,134 of record NW_022196900.1, read on the forward strand.
TTTACCTCACTACTGTGGCATACAGGAACTAACCCTATCACCATAGGCACTTATAGGCACATTCCTGAAACCCATGAACAGCAGCATCCAAAGAATCCACTCGGAACTGTAAACACACTCTTCATTGTCCAACAAACATCATCCAAGCCAAGGTGACATCCCAAAATAGTCAATCTGGGTCTAGAAAGACGATGGCTCAGCTCTTAAGTGCCACGGACTGGGTTTCTCGCGGGATCCCTGTTCCGCGGGACGAGGAGTTCTGGTCAGGTGGGCACGGGATTCAGCTTTGACAAACAGACTACACACAGGTGGTGTAAAATCTGAGTGTATTT
>NW_022196900.1:101452139-101452691 GCF_008632895.1 Mastomys coucha
ATGCGGAGGCAGGAGGCTGACTTTCCTTGAAGTTTTCGCCTCAAATACTGCCATCACGCAAGTGTGCGAGGCACTTAAGAGCGCTTAATGCTCATGCAAAGCAGCTGAGTTTGATTCCCAGCACTTATATTGGGCAGCTCAAAACTATCTGTAACTCAAGCTCCAGGGGATCCAGAACCCTCTCCTGGCCTCCACAAGTACTCCACTCGTATGTCATGTGCACACACACACATATACGCACACATAACTTAAAATAAAATCTTTCATTAAAAGTTTTTTTCACTTAAGTATGTATGCCCACCACCTGGGTGGAGGCAAAAGCCAAGTAAGGGGGGGGGGGAATGAAGTGTTTCTAAACACATACCAAATATAAAGCCTGCTGTTTGTGTTTCTGCATTGTCTTAAGCTGGTAGGTTGGGAAAATAATGATGATGATGGTGATGGCGGTGATGGTAGTGGTGATGGTGGTGGTGGTGATGGTGGTGGTGGTGATGGTGGTGATGGTGGTGATGGTGGTGGTAGTGGTAGTACGTGGTGGTGGTGGTGGTGGTG
>NW_022196900.1:101453279-101463020 GCF_008632895.1 Mastomys coucha
GGTGGTGATGGTGGTGATGGTGATGGTGGGTGGTGTTGGTGGTGATGGTGGTGGTGGTGGTGGTGATGGTGGTGGTTGGTGGTAGTGGGTGGTTGTGATGGTTGTGGTGAAGATAGCAACTATTATCACACCATTCCAAAGATAAAATTTTTCTGTGCAGTCACTACTATACACACCTCACAACTGTAAGAAAAACAAAGCAGTCTAGTGACTTGCCAGTCCATCTTCGGGGTCCTGAAACAAAGTTTAAGTTAAATAGAGGCATAGCTAAGCAGTTCTGATCAAGGTGTGGTCCTGCCCATTGCTTAACCATTATTACGTCAATTTGTCTCTCCAGAACCATGTGAAGTCTCTTCCTGAGAGACTAGCTCTCTCTGGCTGGCACCAGATTTCTTTCTCCCAGCATTGAGATTCCTGGGGAAATTCAAATTTCTTGGGGCCAGCTTCTTTGTTTTTCATCATTGGATGGAAGGGTACAAGTATCCTCTTTCCTGCAGGAACAAAAAGAGCAGAGCCATTTGCCTTCTGAGTTCACAAATCTTAACCAGCTTTTATCCTTTATCCTTCCTTCCAACACAGGGCCTTAGGAGACAAAAAGGTTGAGGGGAGCTCAGTGCTTTAGAGCTTTAACACCTACTTCCATCTCTCCCAAGACTTCCACTCCTGTGGCTTCACCAAGACTATGTTTAGCTGAGTGTAGACTTCACTTGGAGAGGTTGTGAGAGCAGTCATGGGAGGTGGGCAGAGTAGCACCATACGAACATTTCCAGTAGACACTGGAGGAAACATGCACAAGCTGTTGGACACATGAGGGTTGGGATGGGGTGGTTTTGTTTTGTTTCATTTGTTTTGAGTTTTTTTGTTGTTGTTGGCAGGGTCTAGCTGACCTGGAAATCTCCATGTGGAGCTGCCTAGCTTCAAATTCGCTATCCTGTCTCCAGAGTGCAGCGATTAAAGGTGTGCATTGCTACACCTGGCCACATTTGGGATTCTTGTGGCCAGAACTCTGGGTGGTCACAGGTTTATTACAGCTTAAATAATGGGTTTGTTGGAGACTCTTCCTGTGTACCAAGCATGTTAGTAAAACACCCAGTGGAGGTGAGCATATGGAAATGAAAACAAAACTAAATCACTTTTCTAAAATCACTACCAGGGATACCCCACCCCTACTCCTAGCCTATGATGTGTGCTACTTTTGCACAGTTGCCAATCAACATTTAAAGGTCCAACTTTTGAGAAGCATGGGTCCTGGATGAATTTGGATAAGGACAACAGTGCCCTCTAGAGGTAGGTACTAGTAACATCTCTACTGATGCCAACACCAAAATCCAAAACCCAGATTATTAAAACCATTTGTTGGTATTTTCAGAACCTGAAACAGGGGCTTAACCCAGAAAACACGGAGTTACTGTGTCTCTTCAACTGTACAGATTAATGGAAGGACAGACAGACGCTCATATCTGGGATATTGTTTGCCTCCTATACCAGGGCTACATGTTGTTCTCTTATTGCATCGTGAATCATCTAAGAGCCATGCCTTTGGGTGGATGGATCTATGGGAAGTGAGCGGTTTCCTGCGTTTCCAGGAAGGATTAAATGAAAGAGGGATAGTGACTTAGTTAGGGTTTTACTGCTGTGAACAGATACCATGACCAAGGCAACTCTTATGAGGACAACATTTAATTGGGGCTGGCTTACAGGTTCAGAGGTTCACTCCATTATCATCAAGGCAGAAGTATGGCAGCGTCCAAGTAGGCATGGTGTAGGAGGAGCTGACAGTTCTACATCTTGTTCTGAAGGCAAACAGGAGAGGACTGGCTTCCAAGGAGCTAGGATGAGGGTCTTAAAGCCCACACGCACAGTGACACATTTCCTCCACACCTACTCCAATAAAGCCACATCTCCAAATAGTGCCACTCCCTGGGCCAAGCATACTCAAACTACTACAGATAGCCTCCCTCAGAGTGAACAGCCCATTCTAAGAAGTGGGGCTCCTTTTTGCCTGCTCACATTCACTTGTGGCTGCTGAGTGCATAGGTTTTGTTGCTGCCAACCTTGCTGCCATTCTTACTGACATCAGAACCCACCTCCTACAGTATTCCAACATGGACTGAAGATCAGATGCTCCCACAAATCCTACAGGCCTTCAACGCCAGACTGGGACTACTGAAGTATCCAGGCTAAGCACTGGGCAGCTACAGGGTTCTCAGCCTGTAGACAGCCATTGTTGGACTACCCAGTCTGTACTGTGTGAGATAATCTAATGAATACCATTTGAAATATATATATATCCATTCTATCAGTTCTGTTCCTTTAGAGAACCCTAATATAAATGTTGGCTGCGTACACCTGGACTTTGGCATGGGGCTTTTCTTTAACCAAAAACTTGGGATCCAAAATATATTACTATACGGCAGGACTTTGCATATTTTAGGTAATGGTAGGTACAACTCTACCACTAAGTTGTACTTGAAGACCCAAAATGGGTTTTTAAACCCATGCTGTGAAGCTAGGTAAGCATGGGGATTAGCTTAGCAGTGGGGACTCTAGTGGGAAGGGTTATGGGCACTCTCTCTCTCTCTGTCTGTCTCTGTCTCTATCTCTCTCTCTCTTTTCTCATAATGCACTTGGCAGCCTAGCTCCTTCACCTACCCATTCAATGTTCACATCCCTCCCCAAACAATGTGCCTAGTAACCTGAGAACCCCTGATCTTCTGATGTATATCAGGCCACACGTGCTTGAATCTCTTAACTTTAGATTTCTCTACGTCACTTTAGATTTCTCTACTCTTAGTAACAGTCTCATTTTAGACAGTTTCTAGTCGAGTATATTCCCAGTGTATTCTTTGTGAAGAATAAAAGGGGCAGCCAGCATGAACCAATGTCAGGTGCATGTGCAAAAAGGCAAACTGTGTCCTTTTAGTGATTTTCAGAGAGAATCCCCTATTTACAATCTCAGGCCTATGCATGCTTGGGCATACATATAATTAAAATCAGATGCATTGTGGGAAAGGATGAGTACTGTAGGAAGAATGAGCATATGACATAATCTAACAATCAAAATACAGAACCCCTCAAGCCACTCCTCACAGTAGCCAGCCCCTCCTTCCTTTAGACTCTATAAGAAAGAGATCCTAGGCCATAGTCTATTTAGAACCTATAAGAAAGAGATCTTAGGCCATAGCCTAAGACCCTTGAGTATGCTCACTCTTGTGACCAGCTATCAATCTTAATGATATATCCTCTCTAACCCATACTAACCCTTCATTTCTAAAAATTCCTATCCCTTTGCAAATCTGCATAGCCCTTATTTTCAGTTCTTTAAGTGATAGGCAAAGAACCTGGAAACATCCACTCAGAGCCCCCACCTCCAGGAGGAGTTGTCCCAGAGAGTCCGTTCTCAGTCAACGGCTAGCTCCCAGACTCCATCACCATGCAATTACACCCTAGCCATGCAGTAAATCGCCATCTTGCAATGTCTTGGGAGAGGCAGGAGAGAGAAGAAGGAGGAAGCCAGCATTTCCCAATAACTTGTTGTGCTTGGCCCAAAGTATTTGGGGAAGATGTGGTGAGGCTCATGTCCTATAAGAAGGCCCTGGTATCACCAGGCTAGGGTGATGCATTTGCCTGAACCCCCTGCCCCACTCCAACCCATTCCGTCCAGGACCAGGCCAGGCCCTGTATGCTGCCGTGTAAATCTTCCCAACTATCCCAGCCTTGGGAGCAGATCCCTTGGGGTCACTATCAAGAGCCAAGAATTCTGAGAATTCAGGGTGGAGGGAACCCTCAAGAAAACAAGCAAGTGACTTGATCCTTGCACCAATGCATTTCTATTTCAAGCCTGGGACTAGGCTCAACCCCCTGGGGAAGCCCAGCACGATGGAGCAAAGGCCAAAAAACACATCCAGTTGATTGTAGCATTGAACTGTGTTGACTGGGGGAAATAAGGAGCTCAAGGCTTTCCTGGGTGTGAGTTTCACTTAGTAGGAAGGAGAGGTGGGAGCAAGCAGTGAGGCAGCAGTTTTGCCTCATGGGAACTTGATGGGGTTTCAGACTCAAAGGAATGTCCTGCAAAATGAATATGGTCTTTATTTCACAACCACACAACATTTTCTAGCACTGAGTTAAACCCTGGTAAATGTATAATGAGCACTGTGCCTGTTTTATAGGCCAAGAAAATAGGGCACAGAGAAGTGTCTGATATGGATGATAGGAGCTAGGGGTGTGGCTCATGGTAGAATGCTTGCTAGCATCCCAAAAACCCAAGCTTTGTTCCATAGCACTTCATAAACTTGGACAGGGTAGCATATACCTCTAATCTCAGCATTTAGAAGTGGAAGAGGATGAGGAGTTTGAGGTCATCCTTGGCTATCTGGGGAGTCTGAGGCTAGCCTGGACTGAATGGACCCTGTCTCAAAAGAAAAAGGAGAAAGGAACAGGAAGAGGTATTGTTCAGTAGCAAAATGTCTGCGCGGCTTTCTTTGCTGGTACTGTGACATAAAAGCCTAACCGAAAGCAATTTAGGGGAAGGAAACATTTACCAATACATACATTTTATTTTACATGCACATGTGACATGTTTGTGCCTGAGTGTGTATGTATACTATGTGCATGCAGAAGTCTCTGAAGGCCAGAAAAGGGCAACAAGTCCCCTGGAACTGGAGTTACAAACGGTTGTGAGCCACGATGTGGGTACTGAGAACTGAACCCAGATTCTCTGCAAGAACAAGCTGCACTCTTAACCACTGGACCATCCTTCCAGCTCCAAACTTTGGAGTGACCATCTCCTTTCTATTCCCGTGTCCCCATGGTTTTCTGTCTTTGCCTCTAGATAATGTGCACACGCCACCATTGTCAGCTAATTCCATTCCAATCCCTGTCACTAACATCATGACATCTAATTAATTGGTTTAATAATTTTTTTATTTTATGTACATTGGTGTTTTGATTACATATATGTCTGTGAGAGGGTGTCCTATGCCCTCGAACAGGAGTTACAGACAGTTGTGAATTGCCATAGAGGTATGAGGAATTGAACTCAGATCCTCCAGAAGAGCAGTCAGTGTCCTTAACCACCGAGCAATCTTGCCAGCCCAAGCACATTATCATCTTTTATTGTTTGTTCATTTGTTTTGTGTTTTTCAAAACAAGATTGCTCTGTGTAATAGCCCTGACTATCCTGAAACTCACTCAGTAGACCAGGCTGGCTTCAAACTCACAGAAATCTGCCTGCCTGTCTCCTGAGGGCTGGATTTAAGCCTGTGCACCACCACTGTCCAGCTCCTAATTAATATTTTAAAGATCTATTTTTATGTATGTGTGTGTACCATGAATTTAGGTACCAACAGAAGCCAGAAGAGAGCTTCATACCTCCTAGAACTGGAGTTACAGACCTTTGTGAGTCCCTTAAAGTGAATGCTAGGGAATGGAACATCTAGAAATGAATCCTCTGCAAGAGCAGCAAGCACTTAAAGGCTGGGCCATCTCTCCAGCCTAAGATTTACTTTTTCTTTCTTTGTCTGTTTGTTTGTTTGTTTGGCTGGCTGGCTGGCTGGCTGGCTGGCTGGCTGGTTGGTTGGTTGGTTGGTTGGTTGGTTGGTTGGTTTTGATTTTTTCAAGACATGGACTCACTGTTTAGCTCTAGCGACCCTGGAACTCATTGTGTACATCAGGCTGGCCTGAAACTCAGAGATCTGCCTGCTCCTATCACTCAAGTGCTGGGATTAAAAGCATGTCCAGCTCTACTTTTATTATGATTAATTATTTTATACATCTACATGTGGGTATGTAGCACATGAGTGTGAGATAGTAGACCATACCAGGAAACTCTGTAAGGTTGAGCAGGTCCAGAGTCCTAGGCACCCAGGTACCCACCTGAAATGGTAGGCAGCTCCCTGCCAGGTTCCTGGCCTAGAACTCATGCCACACTTCCAACATAGGAAATGTGACCTGTGATCACATAGCCCAAAACAGAGTTCTCTATACTAATGAGGTACCTAGAGGCCCTGGGGTTTTAGTTAATAAGTTCCTCTTCCCAGACAGTCTTTCCTGCAAAAGGTATTTAATCTCTGGTCCACCCTAAGAAGGTAGTGGGCACCCATTTCCCATGATGAGCAATCAATAAACAATTTGGAATCAAGGACTGTCTCTGTTATCAAGAACTACTGTGTGGAGCATTGGAGAAGGCCTTCAAATACAGAGCCACGCTCCATCTAGAGCTCCCAGAGGAAGTCCTTCTGCGCTCTCAGACAACCACCACCAAGCTAAGGACAATCACCAATGAGATAAATCGGAGTTCCCATTTCCCTGGCTTGTCATCATCATCCTCAGCCTGGGACCCCCAACTCCTCAAAACCCAGAGAAAGATAGATGCCTGTATGTCCAGGAGTTTGAGAGCCCCCAGTCCAGGTCTTAAATCAGGCCCATAACCCCCAGATCCTTGGTTCCCAACTCCTCTATGTGGTTTTCCAGCAGCGACCAGATGCCCAGGAGCTTAGATACCTCAGCTTGGGCCTCCTACATCCTATACGTTTTCCCCACCCCCTGAGCGGTATCTCTGCATTTCCCTAAAGCCCATAGGTGCAGGGTAAAGGAAGTCAAGGACTCCCTGAGTCTCGCCTCCCCAGCGGTGCTTGTATACCCCAGCAGTGTGGCAGAACGTGGATACACTGGACACATGCATGAGTGCAGGTGTTCATGGAGGCCTGACACATACATCAAATACACAGGAGCTAGAGTACACAGCTGTAAAGCCGTGAAATACCTAGGTATACTGGGCACATCTATAATCCCAGCACTGAGGACATAGGAGGACTCTAGGGGCCGGGGCCGCCAGTCTAGCTGAAATGACATGCTCCATGTCAACTGAAGAGACCTTATCTTAAAATTTAAGGTGGAGAAGTGGTAAAGGAAATTATCCTGAAGCCAACCTCTGGCCTCCACATGTGCTTTTGAGGGCAAGCACACCTGAACACACATGTGCTCAACATACACACATACACAGGAAAACAGAAATAGTATCTCTCTACCATCAAACTTAACAGGAAAGCCATTTAAAGTATAAGGCATGTCTTAGCCGCGTGTGACCAGATTTTTATCTTATCAGATTGTAGGCCCATCCAAGATACCTCTAGAGGGGGCTGGAGAGATGGCTCAGTGATAAAGAACACTGGCTGCTCTTCCAGAAGATCTGAATTCAATTCCCAACAGCCACGTGGCAGATCACACCTGTCTGTAACTCTAGAACCAGGGCATCTGATCACACACACATACCCGCAGGCAAAACACCAGTAAACATAAAATAAAAATAAATCATATATTTTTTAAAACAGGGGGAAAAACAACCTAGACATCTCTGGAGTCGTCCTACAATCCAAATAATCAAAGAAAGAGAGAGTAACATCTCTTAGCAACCGTCTGAGGTATCACCTAAGAGCCACCCAACCCTCTGAGGTGTCACCTAAGAGCCACCCAAATGTTATATATGGCTTCTGCTGAAATATGTTGGCAAAGTTTTCCAGGAGAAGTCATGTCTATGTACTTGGTATGCTTAAAGCTCATGTTTAAAAGTCTGTGTGTGTGTGTGTGTGTGTATGTGTGTGTGTGTGTGTGTGTGTTATTTGTCCATGTAGATCTGTGTGTTATATGAGTCCATGAAGATGTGTATATAAGATATGCATGCAGGTGCATGCCTGTGTATGGAGGCCAGAGGCAGTTAGTTACTGAGTGTCTTCATCAGCCACCCTCCACCTTAGTTTTCTCAGTAACCTGGAGCTCAGTAATTTAGCTGAGCCCAGCTGCCCAATGGATCCCATAGATCTGCCTGTCTCCATCACCCCATCTCTGGGGTTACAGGCACATACCACTTCTCCCAGCTTTTACATAGTACTAAGGATCCAAACTCATATCCCCATGCATGCATGGCAACTGCTTTACTCACTGAGCCATCTCTCTCCAGCCCCTAAAGGTCTGCTGTTAATAAACTCCAATTCTGCTTCATTCTGGCTCATCCTGAACTTGTTTTCTGCAGTGAAATGCATGATTTCTTTCCCAGCCTTTTAACTCTCTAATCAATGAAGAAAAAAAAAATAGATCTGTTCTTCTACCTCTTGGTGACAAGGACACAGCTCCACACTGCCACCCTCAGCACTCTGAGAAGTTGCTTGTGGTTTGGAGGGACTTCAAGACAGAGCAAACTGGGACGTATGGCTTTAATACTGAAAAGAATGTCAAGACTACCCAGTATGGAATAGAGTTGGAGATTTTATGGAAGATACTTTAATACAAGCTTCAGAGCGGGTATTAAAAGGAAGAGGGTGCTCAGAACAAAGCCCAGCACACTCAAGTGGGGTTATGTGCTTCCCAAGAGAGAGTATGGGAAAGTAAGACACACCCAAGTGCGAATGCAGGCTCCTTGGGAGAGAATGAGCAATGGATTGTCCTAGCATCTGTGCTGTCTTAGTAATTCTGAATTTGTATCCCTAAAGAAAGCTAAGGAACTGTGTTTCCCTCTTCTCTTTCTCTCATGGTAAGAGAGCTATGTGAGGTAGCTCTGGATGGAGTTATAATGAGCAAAGATAGAACCAAATGCTGCTGGCGTTGCCTGAGGGGTTTAGTGCATGTCTTTCCCCTAAATGAGGTGTCTAGAGAGGCTCCTCAGAAAATGCAGGCTTACAACTGTGAATGGAAAAGGGCTTTGAAAGGCTGATACTGAGATGGAGTGTCAGAAGCCATCTAGAAAAGGCTAAAGGCATGCAAGAGATTTTTTAGAGATAGTCCACCATTTTGCATTGCCATGAGTGAATTCTAAGAAGGCAGGGTCCTTAGAGATTTCACCCAGGACAGCTTCTTACATATCAGCAGATATACCTTTCCTGTCACATTACTTAGCCTGATGATTCCTGGGCATCAGTCTACCCTATTGGGAAGATCTTCTGCAGGTCAACATGAAAATGTACTCTCATGTAGTAATGCTATATAGACAGATTGATGATTTCGTAATTCCTGATAATTTTGTAGAACTCCTAAATTTATATAAGTAATTTCAAATCCTCTATAAAATAAAAGCTGCAGATAGAGCTCTGCAAAACTTAGTGTGTCACAGACTAATTGCACTAGAAAAAGAAAGCAGGCTTGGAACAAATTTATGACCAAGGAAAACATTCCTTCTAGGCTAGGAAAGAGGCCACTATCTGGTAACTAAAGGTCATAAACTGGGAATGGACAATTTATTGTATGTGCAAGGACAGAAAATAAAATATCGACTAGTTTGTCTATACAAAACTTCAGAATAATAAGACACAAGGCAGATGATTTGTCTCTTGACAAAGCCATGCTAACTTGTGACATAAAAATTATTGCCTTAGACTTATAATGAGCTCATAGGGGCTAGTAACAGATAATGAATGTTTAGTCAGATACTAGTCTTAATGGAAAGACATATAAACAATTCTGCTGTTATTCCTTAAGTCTTATCGATTTATGACATGAATTATTGCCTTAAACTTACTATGAACTTATTGGAATGTAAAAGTACTTAAAAAATCATGTAATCAATTATCCTGCTGTAATGATTATACTTGATAGTTGTATGAGGTAATTTTTTAGAGACAGTATATATACTGACAAAAGAAAATTAAGGTATTGGAACTTCTTTTTCTGCTTCATCCAGGGTAAGTGGGTATTTATTCTGCATGCGTGAATTTTCTCTTTTTTCCTTCTTTCACTCCTTTTTTTTTTTTT
>NW_022196900.1:101463093-101475259 GCF_008632895.1 Mastomys coucha
TTTATTTATTTAGAAGTCAGAGTACAGTTTGCAGGAATCAGTTTGCTCCTCTCACCATGTAGACTCTGGGAATTGAACTCAGGCTCAATGGCAAACACATTCCCCACTGAGCCATTTTTGCCAGCCCCACAAATTCCAGATCTTTCACTCTTTCTTTCTCTTCTTTTCCTTTCTCTCTGGTTCATGAAGAGTTAATGAGCTCCAAGCTATTACAGAGCCAGTGAGGAGGCCCTAGAGCCAGAGAAAAAAGAGCCCCAGCAACTAAAACTTCTTTATTTACTCCCCTGCTGCTAACAGCAGGAGTTAATTGCCAGAAACCAGTGGCATTTAGCCACAGAATAGTAAGAAACCAGAGGCTTTTAGTCACAAAATACTAAGAGAGAGTTACAAGGCCAGAGATCATCAGTCTTTGGCCTTCATCTGACAGTTTCCGACCTCAGAACCAAAGAACCACTAAAGGCAGGGGCAGGCCCTCTGGCAATGAAGTCATGTTCCACTACAGTAAGAGGCCCTAGACATGACCACAGACACCTGGGTGAGGGGCTTCTCTCTTTGTCTTATATCCCTAAAATTTTTCCCTCTCCTTTTCCATCCTGCCTGGCATTCATGAATCCTGAGTGTTATTCCTAGCACAGCATAAACTGAGGACAGTGGAGTAGACCTGTTATCCCAGTACTTGGGAGGGGTAGACAGGAAGACTGAGAGTTCAAAACCATCCTCCCCTACATAGTGAGTTGGAGGCCATCTTGTGTTAACAGAAGAAGAGGAGGAAGAGGAGGAAGAAAAAGGGGAGGAAGAGAAGACAAAGAAACAAAGGAAAAGGATGATGGCTAGATGAACAGCTAAAGTACTTCCTGTTCTTCAGGAGGACCAGAATTCAATTCCCAGCACCCACATCAGAGAACTCCAAAGAACTCCTGTAACTCCAGCTCCAAAGAATCTGGCTCCTTCTTCTGGCCTCCGTGGGTACCTGCGTGTACCCACTCACACACACAGACACATAAATAAAAAATAAAAAGTTTATAAAGATGAAGGGTACTTTAAATCCCTCCTTCTGTTTTTACAACTTTTCTGAAACCTTAAACACTGAGCAAGGAGAATTAAGTGGCAGATGAGTAGGGGGAAATATGGCAGGGAGGGAACTGAAGATAGGATAAATACCTATCAAAGTGTCAGGTGATGCCCGTGTTCCTAACAACAACCCTACAAGATAATCAAAACTCATCTTAAACCTGAGGAAGCCAAGGTGTGTGATGTTTAGCTAAATAAATTTCTTCTTATCCTTAAAAAATATTATGGAGTAAGCTGGGCAGTGATGGCGCACTCCTTCAATCCCAGCACTTAGGAAGCAGAGGCAGTCATATCTCTGTGAGTTCAAAGCCAGCCTGGACTACAAGCTGAGTTCCAGGACAGCCAGGGGTACACAGCTACAAGCTGCATGTCTATGGTAGGAAAGAAGACCGGACCTGGACTTTAATTAATGGACTGAAGGTTGATTTATTTTATAGGGAAAAGACCACAAGTTCTTTCTACCTTTAATCCTTTTAGACAGGGGGAATATCTGTGCCACGCAGACACCTGTCTACATACAAATATGCTCATCACATAAACAAAAGGCCAGTCTGCATTTCACCTCCCTCCTTTTCCTGAAGTCATTTGAGGTTTATTGAGGCAGCACCCACTTCTAGAAAGACCTGCCAGGTGGGGCAGCTGCTAGCTATTCACACTCTGTCTGTCCCACTTAGCTACTTTTCAACCAAATCAGCCTCAGAAACATCCTTAGAGAGACAGGATTGTGAGGTAACTGTCCATACCATCAAAACCTGTTATTTTTTTTTCTCTGTCTCAAAGGCAGGCCTCAGCTCCTTCCAGCCTCACAGACACCAGCATTCACCTCGGAAGAAGGAGAGACCCCGCTGCATCTGAGCAGTGTTTTTATAAACTCATGAAAAGAGGCTTTATTGGAAAGGACTTAGGCAGGAGGCAGGCACAGGGCCTGCAACACGTCTGGTGGTTTCCTGTGGGCTCCTGGCAAGCAGTGATCATTAGCAGATTCTGTTCTGGGCTCAGGACTGGCTCCAAGGGACGGGGGTTTTATGGGGCTTATGCACAGAAAACTTTCTTGCAAAGCGCAGCATTATAGGATGGATTACATGGTTCTGAGGAGCAAAGGGCCTGGCGCCTTCTCTGACTTGTTTTCTGAAGTTTGTAGAGGCTTCATGGTTAGGGCCTCTGTAACCTCACACCAGGACTTCTGGTCCTTTTTAAAAGCCTACTTTTTTAAAATAAAAAATAAAAATAAAAAGTAAATCACTAGAAAAAAAAAAAGAATCACTAGGTGGATGTTTTCCAACAGCTTGGCGTACAACACTGGTGATATGTACATAAGAAGGTATTTAAAGAGAGAGACTGCATGGAGTGGTCTGGGTGTAGCTCAGTTGACAGAGTGTTTGCCTAGCACACATCAATCCCAGCAGCACATAAACTGGGTGTAGTGACACACACCCATAATTCCAGCACTCAGGAGGTGGAGGCAGGAGGAGGGGAAATTCAAGGTCATCTTCAGCTGCACAATAAGTTGGAGACACACACACATACATATGAGAAGGGGGCAGGGGAGAAGGGAGAGAGATGGGGAGGAAGTCATGAACAGTGCTGTTTTGAAGAGAGAGGCAGAGGCTGGAGAGATGCCTCAGGAGTTAAGAACACTTGTTCTTGCAGAAGACTCAAGTTCATTCCTCGTACTCACATGGTAGCTCACAACCATCTGTAGCTCCAGGTGCAGGGGATTTGATGCCCACGGCTGGCCTCCAAGATCACCTGGTGCACACACATACATGCAGGCGAAACATTCATACACATAAAAAATAAATAAATCTAAAAATAAAAAGGAAGAAACAGGCAGTATTAACAGGCTGTCAAGTCCCACTCTCCTTTTTTTCTCTGTCTGCAGATATGTGGATGCATGTTCGGTTATGTGCATGCATGTGTGGTCATGTGCATGCATGTGTGGTCATGTGCATGCATGTGTGGTTATGTTGATGCATTGTGGTCATGTGGATGTATATGTGTTCTCATAGAAAGACAGAATTGGAGGAGGGTGCTTTGAATCAAACCTCAGCTAAAACCTCCATATCCTTCCATCTTGTCTCCATGACCTTAGCTGAGTTCTTCAACCTCCTTCCCACTGATGCAAGATGGGTTACAGACTCAACCTCAAGGGAACTCTTCCACTAAGTGAAATTAAATCAGAGTGTGAAGTGTTTCATATGCTGCCTCAAACACAATAAATCTCAACTAAGTAACAACTAACAAACAAGAATTTTTCCTTTACAAACATGGGGTCCCACAGTGATTGAATTTTGTACCTTCTTACCTTAAGGGCTTCATCACTATACATGTGTGAAAATGGGCTTCTGCCATGGATTGATGAATGTCCCCACAGGTTAGTGTGTCGGTGGTTTGAGCCCCACGGAGGTGCTGTTGACCGGTGTTGGGCCCTCCAAAGGTGGAGGCTAGAGGAAGGCTCCTAGCTCACTTAGGGGCATACTCTCAAACTGTGGTATCTAGAGCTCTACTGTCTGTCTTGGCTCATGCAGGGAGCTCTTTGGTTAATTATGTTCTCCTGACATAATGTTCTACTCTCTCCAGAGGCTCTAAGGTGACCACTTCAAAGCCATGAAGCAAAATAAAGCTTTTCCCATTTTAAACTAATTGCTTCAGCTATTTCAGGATAGCCATACAAAGCCGGCTAAAAATAACTTTTATTCCTAAGGAAGAAAACTTCAAATATAAAAGTTTTCAAATACCCAGGTATCTAGAAAACAAGAGGATATCATGTATCCCAGGCTGGCCTTAAATTTGTTATATAGCCAAGGGTGTCCTTGGAACTTCTGATCCTCCTACCTTGACATCCCCAATACCACTGTGCCTGGTTTGTGTAGTGCTAGGTATCAACCCATACATGCTAGGTGTCTTAGTCAGGGTTTCTATTCCTGCACAAACATCATGACCAAGAAGCAAGTTGGGGAGGAAAGGGTTTATTCAACTTACACTTCCACATGGCTGTTGATCACCAGAGGAAGTCAGGACTGGAACTCGAGCAGGTCAGGAAGCAGGAGCTGATGCAGAGGCCATGGAGAGATGTTCCTTACTGGCTTGCTTCCCCTGGCTTGCTCAGCCTGCTCTCTTATAGAACCCAAGACTTCCAGCCCAGGGATGGCACCACCCACAAGGGCCCTACCCCCCTTGATCACTAATTGAGAAAATGCTCCACAGCTGGATCTCATGGAGGCACTTCCCCAACTGAAGCTCCCTTCTCTGTGATAACTCCAGCCTGTGTCAAGTTGACACACAAAACCAGCCAGTACACTAGGCAAACACTCTACCAACAGAGCCATATCCCCATCATTCACTTATGTTTATAATGATGTCAATTGTCAAAGTTATACGTGTGCTTCTGATCGCTTCCTTCATGACAATAAAGCCTCACAAGTCCAAAAAGCATTGATATAGGCTGCAGGATCTCAGCCTCCTGAAAGCCTGCTCTTTACACCCGTATTCCCATCCACTTCATTCAAACCTACACGACGTGGAGAAGTGACTCCTCTCCCCTGACCTCTGCAGCCTTGTCTGCTAAATGGGGAAAGACCATTGTCACACGCACTCACACACACACACACACACACACACACACACACACACACACACACACATCTCAGCAGTAGACTGCATTGGCAATTATACAAAGCAATGGAGCCTGTAGTTGGAAAATTCTCAGGAAACGATAAAGTTAGTTACCAAGTTGGAGACAGAATTTTTTAGACTTATTTTCATAAAATTTGACTAACTCATTTACTTTTAGACAAGGTTTCACTTTGTAGCTCAGGCTGGTCTTGAACTTATGATCCTCCTTCTGCTAACCTCTGGAGTACAGGAATGCAGGTAGGTAGGGCTGGAAACCAGAGCCTCAGATGTTAAACAAGCACTTTACTACTGAGCTACACCTATTGTTAGCCTGAGACCTAAAGCTTCAGATTATAAATACACGCACTTCTAGCCAGCAAGATGGCTCAGGGGACAAAGGAGCTTGCTGACAAGCCTGATGATCTAAGTTCAATCCTCAGAACCTGCAAAGTAAAAGAGAGAATCTACTCACACAAGTTGTTCTCTGACCTTCACGTGCATGCCATGGCACACATGCTCACAAGCATGCACATACACACACATACAAATAAAATTTAAAACAATGAATAATACACATCTATTCATATTTGTCTGCTCTTTGTGTTTGGTATTATTTTAGTTTGGGTTGGGCTTTGGTGTGTGTGTGTGTGTGTGTGTGTGTGTGTGTGTGTGTGTTTGTGTATGTGTGTGCACGCACACGCGCGCGAGCACATGTATAATTAAAATGATCTACGCAGACGCAGAAGTGGCCAGAGTCTTTTCAATAACAGAGTTGCAATGAATGGAGTCACAGTTGGCAGCATCACCTCTAATCTCTGTACCCACTGGCAGGCAGCAGGCCAGACACAGCTCAAGAAACAAATGGCCAAGTGCCAGGGTGGGTGCACAAAGCCAGGAGCGTTTGTGTGCCTCACAGAGGACTGGAACAAGGCTCTGCCTATGGCCCAAAAACACTCTTAGTGTTCATAGGAAGTTTCCAGATAGGCCAATTGTTGGGAAGCAACAAGCTTAGACCCAGGATCCAAAGCAGATCCTGGTGGTCAAACCCTATGTTTCTACTTCCAAACCTGGGGCCATGGGGAAACTATTGTGGGCCTTCGTGTCCTTATCCACTAGGAGTAAGTGAGACATGAACTTTGAGAAATTAGAATGGCATCTGGGGCACAAGAAATGCTTTTAAAATGTTTGTACTAGTTGGGATATTTTTTAAGAGTTGTTTTATCATTTTAAATTTTTTATTTTTAATCTTTCTTTTCATATGCACCTGAGTGTACACACATGGAGGCGGGAGGAGAACTTGCACAAGCTGGTTCTCCTTTTAGACAAGACTTCATTTTGTAGCTCAGGCTGGTCTTGAACTTATGTTCCTTCTTCTGCCAACCTCTGGAGTACAGGAATACAGGTAGGGCTGGAAACCAGAGTCTCACATGTTAGACAGCACTTTACTACTGAGATGCACCTGTCTCTAGCCAAGGAGGCCAGAAAAGGGCATAGGATCCCCTCTAACTGGAGTTACAAGCAACTGCGAGCTGACTTGGATACAACAACCCTCCCACCACCTCCTTGTTCCTGCCACATCTCCAGCCTTGTCTCTGGCTGTGCTCACCTGACCCTGGCATCCAGAACCCTGTCTGCCCCTGTATCAGTTCATTGAGAGTTGGCCGAAGCCTGTCCCCACTGCCAGCCTGAGACCTGAGCAACACAATGAAAGTCTCAGCCTGGGCACAGGATGGAGTGAGAGTGTGGTTACACAAAAAATACCCACCTGTGTGCTGGGGGCCCTGGAGATTTGAAGTACTGAGTGGGATCAAAGGAGCCAGCCTACCTGCTTCTCATGTCTCCTGTCCTAGCAGCCAGGCCTGCCAAAGAGAAAAGGGCGCTGTCGACAGATGTTCTATATTAGCAGAGGAGGTGTTTTACAGGGGTGTTGAAACAGTCTGGGGGATTTGCAGACTTCTTTCCTGTCTCTTGAAGGAGCCACTCATGCCCTCCCCCACAGGGGTCTCCACCCATCCAAAGTCTGTCTCGCCCTCTGTTTCCTTTGACCTGGCAAGCTGCCTAAGCTGACTGCCTCATACAGCCTCATGTGCCCCAGGCATTCAGCAACTGGGAAGACCCTCTAGACCATAATCTTTTAGGCAAATTCTCAGACATTCAGTCTAGAACTCACTATTGAGCTGAGGCAGACCTCAAACTCATGATCCTCCTGCCTCTGTCCCCTGAGTTACTGGGATATACTGCCCAGCTCAACATAAACGTGGGTTCTTCGCCAGACATATATTTTGTCATACCTCATCCATTCAACTCCTCTGGCTTGTTCTGTTCAGGGTTTAAAGGTAGCTCTGTGTATCTGGGGTGTGTCTGTGTGTGTGTGTATGTGTGTGTGTGTGTGTGTGTGTGTCTGTCTGTGTCTATGTCTTTCTGTCTATCTGTGCGTATGTGGCGTCTATGTATGTTTATGTGGTTGTGTATGTAAATGTCTGTGTGTGTACTGAATATTTTCAAAATCTGTTCCAGAGCTGAAGGGCTGGGCTAGGCTGGGGGATCAGTGGTAGAACCCTTGCCCTGGCCATGCCCTGGCTTCCATTCCCAACACTGCAAAAAACAAAGGAGGTGAAGATGGCTGAAGGGGCAGAGTAGATCGGCGATGAGTACCAGTATCGGCATCTAGGATTCACTTGCCCGGGTGTCAGTCTCTTTGGAGGGAAGGGAGCACTGCCGGCCACTGAGTTTGAGCTTCAGCTGTCTCCCGGTAGCTTGGAGCCACCCCTGTGCTGAGCGAGGCTTGAGGCCTACTTTTCTATATCTTAGAGGATAAGGGAAGACCCAGTTGCAATGGTGGCAAGGAGAGAGCTTTTAAAAGAAAAACTCTCAGCCTTCATTGCTTGGTGCTGCGTGGAAAACAGAACAGGACTGTTCAGTGGTCGGGAAGCCACCAGCTGCCTCAGGACCACAGACAGCTAACTCATTAGGTAGTCTACTGTGTCTGAGCACGCAAACTCAACACATGCATGTGAGTGGGAGGATGTGTGGCAGCGTGTACACACACAGTGGCCTGAAAAGGACTTGGAATTTCTCCTGTTCCTCTCTGCCTCACTCCCTTGAGATGGGGTCCATCACCGAGCCTGGAGCTTGCTGTTTTCCAGCTAGGCTGACTGGCTAGCTGCCAAGCAAGGATCCACCCACCAACGGGTTCTGCCCACTTCCAACCCTGGCCCTGGGATTATAGAAGCACATGGACACATCTATCCTTTTACATGGATACTGGAAACCAAAACTCGGGTCCTCATGCTTGCACAGTGTCATAACTAGGGTTTCTTTCGCTGTGATGAAATCGAATAACCTAAAGCAACTTGGGGAAGGAAGGGCTTTATTTCACTTACACTTCTACATCATAGACTGTCATCAAGAGAAGTTTGGGCAGGACTCTAGAGGCAGGAGCTGATGCAGAGGCCACGGGAGCGGTGCTACTTATTGGCTTGCTCTTTACCGCTTGCTCAGCCTGCTTTCTTATAGCATCCACGACCCCCAGCTCATGGACGGCACCACCCACAATGAGTTGTACCTTCCCACATCACTCACTAATTAAGAAAACGCCCTACAGGTTTGCCTATAGCCTTATATTACGGAGATAATGTCTCCATTAAATTCTCCTTCTCTCAGATGACTCCAGCTTGTGTCAAGTTGACATAAAAACTAGCTGGCACACAAAGCAACTGCTCTTACCCATCGAAACATCTCCCAAGTCCCAAGACAGCCTACTTCTAATTGTAAGGCCAGCAACCCCTTTTGCTGTCTTTAATCACAAACCAGGAGAGTTGGAAGGCAGCTCAGCCACAAGGTTCCAACTGGCCCTACAGGAGAGCTGTTTCTTGCACCTCCATAGCTGTGCCCAGCCCCAGCAGGGCTGAGTCATGGAAAAGTTAGTTCTGCTCACTTCTCCCATCAAGTCCACAAAGGCTCCTTTCACGTTGTCAGGAGGGGAATGAAAAAAAGTGTGGGGCCCTCCGCCCAAGGCTGGGACACAAAATTTCAAGCTTCTTTCTAGCAGAACGGACAAGTACCAAGGGAGAAAGGAGACACATATCCCATACTACAACTTTCTTACTGAAACCAGCCCACTTAGTTGTGCAGCCTTAGCCTGGTGCTCGCCCACCCCTGTCTTCCTGGGAACTTAGGTGTAGGGAGGGGGATGGATAGAGACAGTTACAGCTCATCTCTGGAAAGCTGATGCTGGAAGAAGCCTTAAGCTCACAGACACCAGGACCACAAAATCCACATCCTGATAGTAGACCAAGGAGAAACAGGGCCATTTCCCATCTCTGGCCAGACCTTGGATCTGACAGTTGCTTTTGGAATTGCCTAGCAGGTTTTTGATTGGTTTTTTGTTTTGTTAGTTTGTTTTGGGGGGTTCTTTTATTTTGAGTTGGTGCTATTGTTGTTGCTCCCCACAGACTCCAGCTCAGACTCAACTGGGAGCAGCCTGTGTGGCCTTGAATGAGTTGCTTATTTATCTGCTGGGCCCAATTTCCTTCTTGCATTGAAAGGGCACATGACACCCACCTCCCCAGACCATTCAGGAAATTTGAGTGTGTATAAGGCACATGTGAAGGTCCACTTGGATTCACAGTGTCTTTCCACCTGTGTCCCAAAACACACATCTATGGGACATGGACGTGGGCCCTCCTGGTCACCCAGCAAGTCTAGCATCCGAACTGAATAAGATGAACACATACATGTCTTTGAGTGTCTGGATCTTTGGGTGTTAGTTAAAGTGGCCTTTGCTATGAAACAGGTAGAGAAGAGGCTGTGATCTTTACAAGTCCTTAGCTTTACAAGGCTTAGGGTGTTAGCCTTACATGGAGAGAAAGGCCTAAGCCAAAAGAATAACTCATTAGCCCCACCACCGTGTTGAAAACTCTAGTAGCTTAGAGGTGCAGTGTCCCACGTTAGCCACTAGGCGTCTCCAAGGATAATAGATGAGGACAGAAGCTATGCAGTGTTTTGGGGGTCTCCCCTAGTTGGCGTCTTGTACATAGGCCTTAGCAACTGCTGGGCGAGTCCCACTCTCTCTGGCTGCCATTTCTTTCCTGTTGTTTTATAGATCTGGAATATGGGGAGTAATGGCCACCATGGTGGGGTGGGATCCAATGAAGGCAATGGACAGTCCTTTAAAAAGAAAAATGGAGCCTACAGGGACTCTTCACTGCAGCCCTTGGCCAAGCCTGTCTTCCACCTCTCTCCTGCCTTCTTGCCAGAGTGGGGTGGGATGGGAAGAGAAATTAGGTCTGGATTGAATCCCACCCTCCTGTACTTCCTGGCTGGGTAACCTGGGAAATGGGATGACAGAGTCCCCAAAGCGAGGTCAGCTGGAGGGTGGAATGTCAGACCAGACTGCAGGCGTTTCATGCAGGAGAGTGGCTTCCTAGTCCCTTCATCCCCTTTGCTCCGCCAAAACCTGAGGGTTCTCATGACAACTTCTCCCCAGAACTACAGTAGTTGGCAAAAGAGGAGCTGATCTCCACCCCCTCCCCAAATCAGCACTTTTCAAAGGGATTTGTTCACACCCAGGCGGGGACTATTAAAAGCACAGTTAGTTCCTTGTGCACCCAGGGCCTTCTGGATCAGTCTTTGGGGCTGAGGCCCAGGACTCCCAGCCTGAACACGTCCAGGGCTGGAAAAGGGCTGCCCCAGATTACAGGGCAGGCTCCCTGGCTGTCTCTCCCTCTCCCGCCCAGGGATGTGCAGAGGGGGCGGGTGGCAAGTCTCATCAGCACTTTTAACTGGGCCTGCTTCTCATGACTCACCTCCTAGACTTCCCGCAACAGGCAAGTCTAAATAGCTGGGTCCCGCCCTCCCAACAGGGAGACGTTCTTACAAGGGGTGGGCAAGAGGTTACAAGGTGGGTGCCTAACAGGCCAGCGGGGTAAAGGCACCCAGAGAGGGGTCACTGGATGAACTGAACAGTGGCATGGGTTTGAAGATGTGTTGTTTACAGGCTTTTGTTATTAAGGAAATTGCTGTCAGTCAAGGTAATTCTAGCCCAGATAAGCAATAAATATACTCCCAGCTAATCTTACGGGGATTTTATTGGCACCTGGGGTTAGAGGTTCCTTTACCCTGCTCCCCTTTCTCTCAAAGCAAAATCTTGCTTCCCAGAGGTCCCTCTACCTCAGCGTGAGAGACTCCACGTTAACACAACTTCGAATGCACACTCTTTGAAGGAAAACGGGAATCAGGCAATGATGAAACCTAACCTCCTGATCCTACCTGGAGGCAGAAGGATGACCAAGTGACCTGCAATGAACCCTTGGCGACCCAATAGCATCAAGCCAGGCGCGAGCTTCCCCTCGGCTTGCCCGGCCGCTCAAGGGTGGTCACCTGGCCCAGGCTGGGAGCCAGGTCTGATCGAGCAAGCTGGCTTGCCGGAGTTGGTTGCAGCGTGTTCGAGTTCCGGCTGCGAGAGCCCTCGGGGACTAGGGCAGCAAGTCCCAGCTTGCAAAATGAGAAGCGAGTCCCAGGAGAGAGCGAGACGCAGCGAGACCGGGTGCGCGCCCAGGCGCGTGCCCCGCCACGGCGCAGGGGGGAGGGGAAGTCGCCGCAGCCACTCAGAGGCACGATAGTGAAGCCTCCCAACAACTTTAACTGTCAATCAGACTTAATGGGGTATTAAAAAAAAAGAGGGGGCGCCCTTTCGATCCACGCCGCAGCTGCCCCGCGGACGAAGTAATAGGGTGGTGCAGACTAGAGCGTCCTATCCACGAGTGCTCCACAGTCGGAGCCCGAGCAAGTTGGAAAGAACAAAAAAGAAGGCAATAAATACTAAAGGGGAGGGGGAAGAGAGAGAGAGGGAGCCACACCGAGCGGCAACTCCCAGCCCAGGCTGCAAGAGAGGGAGGAGGGAGCCGGAGAGAGCGGGCGCGCGCGAGGGCGAGCTGTGCACGGGAAGAAACTGACACCCGGACCCCCCACTTCTCCTGCACGGTGCTGGCAATCAGATCGCGTTTAAGCAATTTCCTGAGCCCAAGAATAGCAATGAGTCGGGAGACTTTCGCGGACTGAAATTGGGAGCTGCAATCACTCCCCAGGTTTTGTGTGTGGTGTTTTTGTGTGTGCTTTTTTTCCCCCCTTTCTTTTTCTGGAGAAAGTTGGAGGGGGCGCTACAATTGGGAAAAGCTTTTTTGTTTGTTTGTTTTTTTAATCTTGCACTTTGAAACCGCGGACTGTAGCAGTGTGCGCGCTTGTGGTTGGTGCTTTTTTTTTTCCTTCGTCCCTGGCCTTGCCTAAACTCCTCTGTCGGTCTGTAAACATTACCTGTGAATTTCCCAGCCGAAACGGCTGTTGGGGCAAGAAACTTCTTGTTAAAACTTCCCACCCCCGGACTCCTCACTGCCCCTCTCACCGTCCCAATCTCCTGGGAAGCTTTTTTGCTCTCCACCAGAGCAGAGTTTATCTTTTTTCTTTTTTCTTTCTTTTTTCT
>NW_022196900.1:101475269-101478515 GCF_008632895.1 Mastomys coucha
GCCCCCGCGTTTTTCCTAGCCCAGTCCTTTGCATCTGAAAAGAGATCAGTTCAAGACTGACCAGGTGGGACGCCTCCTTTTCCTTAGTTTATTATTGTTTGGGGTGTTTTCTTTCTATCTTTTTTTAATTCCTGTTTTGCTTAGTCCGGGGAGTTTTGTCCACCGCCTCCTACCTCCTCCCCCTGTGCCCGGCTCCGCCGCGCGGAGGATGGTGTGGAAATGGCTGGGCGCGCTGGTAGTGTTCCCTCTGCAAATGATCTATCTGGTAACCAAAGCAGCCGTGGGACTGGTGTTGCCCCCCAAGCTTCGGGACTTGTCGCGGGAGTCAGTCCTCATCACCGGCGGTGGGAGAGGCATTGGACGCCACCTCGCTCGGGAGTTCGCAGAGCGTGGCGCCAGAAAGGTACTCGGCGTGGGGGCGGGGTGGCACTGCGACACCTGGAAGTGGGCGCTGAGGGCAAAGGGACTCTGGCGCGCAGGGAGGGGGAGGTGGTCGTGGGGGGTGCTCCCACCTGCTGCGGGTGCGGAAACCCGCGCCAACGATCTGGAAAGTCTCAGGCCACCCACTCCTTGCATCACCTGGGATTGCGAAGCAAGTCGGTTTCATCCTTCGTAGATTTCTCGGGCACCGTGCTGTCTGTTTTGGCAGGCCCTGAGCTGCTCGGCTCCCCTGGGATTGGTATCTCGCTGGTTATTTACCCCGACCAACTACCATACCTAGAATACCCACCCATTCTGCCGCATGACTCCCTCTCTAAGGTGTAGTGCCCTCTCTCTCTTTGCCCTCACCCAGCTGAGCGCAGGGTGTGCGCGCCCCTGGGTAGAGCTGGAAGCCAAGCCGCCTGCTAGCTTGCGCTTGGTATTTTGCTTGGCAACTCGCTGCCTTGTCCCAAGCTGAGAGGTTGCAGCTCTGTAGGGACGTGAGAGGGGGTACTCGGTTCAGATTTGTAAAGGAGGGAGTTGACGTGGATGGTCTAGCCCGGCTGAAAGACTAGGAGGCCCAGGTGTTTAAAATCCTGAAAGAGGAGTGAGGGGGTAGCCGGCCGCTGATAAAGAGCCCTTGTCCTCACCTTCAACCTTGATGCCACCACCCCCCGCCCTCTTCAACGGAGGGGATCCTTCTTCACTGGATTGGGAGGTGGCACTGTGCCCCACTGACCACTGCCTCTTATTATGTGGGTGACACCAGCTCCCCTTGCTCCAGGTTTTGGAGACGTGGTGTAGCAGAGTATTGGAGGAAGAGCCAGCTGTCACACAACTTGCAACTGCAGACCAGGCTGACTCACCCAGTGGCAAGAGCAATGGAGAGGGATTTGAGGCCGGCAGGCCGGGCTGTCTCCAGCCGGCCCGCGAAAGACGAAGAACAAACTAGGGAATTAGTTTGAAATTTAAACTGTTGCTAAGGAGGGGGTGGGAGGACCAGGCTAGCCAGCTGATCTGACATGGAGCCGCATACCTTGGGGATTAGAGTAAATATGCTCTGTGGAAAGCCAAACCTTCATGTAATTCCAGGTTGCTTTTGTTTTGTTAAATACTGCCCTGAGATTTACAATTCCTTCGGTGGCTGAGACTGAACTTTGGAGTCTGAACTATCATCCAAAGCTGATGCCCATTAACTCTTCCCTGGCCAGGCTGTTCTAGCACAGCTGGGGGGCCAGGGTCCTCCAGCTGTCCAGGACTCCTGAATCTCCTTGGGTGGTTTGGACAGCTGTTTAACCTTGCCTTTGGAAGGGGAGTTCAGAAGTGTGTTTAACCCTTGGAGTTGCTGAATTAAAAGGAAATAAGAGTTGTTCTCACCAGTTTCTCTTCTTGGGGTGTGTGTGTGTGGGGGGGGTCTCCATGGAACTCTTCCTTGTGGAGGTGGACCGAGAAGGCAGAGAAGGGCACCCTCGCAGAGGGGATACTTGTGACAGTTGCTTATGCTTGACACAGTGTGTGTCTCAGTTCCCTGAATCTTCCAGCTGGCTCTGGTTCTGCCACTCTTGCACTGTTCTTGTGGCAAACTGCAGTAGCTTATGAGAAAGGCTTTGTCAATCTGGAAAAACTTGACCGACTGTAAACAATCCTAAATTGAAGGCAGAAGTAGGCTGGTGGGGGGGGGGGTGAGTGCAGAGTGGATCCTACAGGTTCATACCCTGGAAGGCACAACCCCACCTACCTTGGAAAGGACAAGCTTTTCCAGGAAACAAGCCCAGGCTGATGAGAAATAGGCCTTTAATTGGTGGCAGGGTTGCCCAAAAGAAAATCCAGGGGTGCCTGGGAAAATCCTGGTGCCATTTACTTGGCTGGCAGAAAACCCCTCCCCCCCCCCCCAGAGCTCCCTGGAATCATAACTATCTGCAGTTACTGGAGCCCCTGCATTCAGTAAGCCATTCCTCCAGCTCTTTCTGCGGGAAGGTGGACTCTAGCCTCTTAGCTGAGTGCAACTGGGGCCAGGGTATGGACAAGCCCCAGACCCAGGAGTGTTTAGGGCCCTGTGCCCTTAGCAACAAAGGGTTGAGTCCTGTGGGCCTTGAAAGTTTGCAGTAAAGTTGATTGGGGACAGGTGTGAACTGGGCACTGGGGGTGGCCCAGGAGTGTGGGAGGAAGCCAGGAGAGGCCCATGGTGTCCCAGGTGCAAAGATGTAATCAGCAGCATGAGCCTTAGTGAGAGTAGCGGCTACCGCTGAGAGAAATCCCTGCCTAGATTCTGGGGAAATTGACTCTAGGAGAGATTCCCTAAATGGGGAAAGAAAGGAGGCTCAGAGCCTTGTGCAAACAACTGGCATGTCCAGAAGGGGGCGGGACAACCCAGTTTCCCATAATGACCCGGAGTTAAGTAGGATTTGCAATATTTGTAGACCATGGGGAACCTCAGACTACAAAGCTGACCCAAATAAAGGGTTTCTTTTAAAAAAAAAAATTATTTCATTTATGTGTGTGTGTGTGTGTGTGTGTGTGTGTGTGTGTGTGTGTGTGTATGCATGCTTGTAGAAGGCAGAGGAGGTATGATTCCCTAGAGCTGTATTATAGCCTGATGTGGGTGCTCAGAACTGAACTCTGGTCCTCTGAAAGAGCAGCATATCCTCCTAACCACTGAGCTATCCCTCCCGCCCTTAACAGTGTATTAAAGGAACACTGATGTCTGGAATTTTATCACAAAGCAGCTCTCCCTACTCACAAGACACCAAGATGAGCCAAGGCAGAAGCAGTAAACCCTAGGGACTCAGGGGGAAGGCTCTTGTTGGTTCATCTCCTGAGCAAAGC
>NW_022196900.1:101478525-101499424 GCF_008632895.1 Mastomys coucha
GTGTAGCCCTGACTGTCCTAGAGCTCACTCTGTAGACCAGGCTGGCCTCGAACTCTTTTCCAATTTGCTGGTGCCCCCCCATAATTGCTCCCTACAAAACAGCCAAAACTCAGGCTCATCCTCACACCTGTAGATTTAGCAGGGTTTTAACAAGAGCTCTTGATTGAACCAGAAGGAAGATTTATGGGGGGATTGTTTGGAAGAACTTGGGTACCCCACCTTTTAGTCCAGCTAGAGGCAAGCATGTATACCATGACTGAATTCTTACAGAAGTAAGAGCATCCAGTCAAGTGAGTATCCCCACTGAGAGCCCAAGATCCTATTTCACAGAGATAGTATAAGAAGCAGCTTGAGTTGCATCTGCCTCCGTATTACTGCGTTTATAGAGCACGTGAGCATGAAGCAGCTAGCCAGGGCCTGGCCTTCAGGTCCATTTGTAAGTTTCATTTTATTCCGTTCCTTTCTGTGCTCTTCTTCCTACTCCTTAAGGTAGCTCATGTTCAACATTGCCGTGACTAGAGACCCAGTTCAAAGCTTGCCTATGGTGTCTGGCAGGTGATGGCACAGCTCTGGGCTGGTAGCAGAGGTAGAAGGCAGGTGGAGATATACCAAAGATCCCTAAAGACTCAACATCACACCTAGATGTTACAGCACAGGCAAAGATTAGTATGTGGCAGCTTCCAGTGGCCTTTGTCATAACTTAACCACACACCAAGTAGCTTTGTGACAGGTGATGTATAGAGAAGTGGAAGGAACTGGGCCTTGTCAGTGACTGTCTCAGCCTTTCTTGCTAGTCATCAGATCTCTCTGAGTGAAGAATGATAGGTTTTTCAGGGTACAGTAGGGAAAGTATAATTAGGTAAGCTCATGCCCACAATCTTCACCCTCAAGTTTAATCTTAATATACTAGAGGTTTCTAGAAATGCATGCTGACATCTACTTGGGCTCCTGGCTCCTGTCAGGCTGACTGTGATTATCTGTATTACTGGTGACGTGAATGACAGAGGTCACATGCCATGATTATGGTCATAAGCATGACTGTCATTGTACACAACAGTCATCCCACCCGAGGCTGTAACACTATAGAAGAGAGTGGAATTACATGTGACTGTGATGACATCTGTAGTATGGTAACATACATGCCTTTTTGCATCACTGTTTTGGGTGGACTTGGAGGTAGGCGTGACATGTAGATTGTGTCCAAGATGAAGATAAAGTTGAGACAAAGGCCCTTTACTAGAAGCCATCCCATCCTTGAACCCCTGATTCACAAACCCCAGTTTCACAACTAGTTTCTCTTTCTGAGCCAGATAATCTCAGCTCCACCCAACTGCCTCCCTCAGGGTCACAGAGAGGTCAGACAGGAGCTGTTAAGTCCTGGGGCCTAATATACAGAGGGCTCTGGAGAGGGAGTCTGGCAAGCAGGGCAGGAGTCAAACAGGATGCAGGCAGGATGTGGATAAGCCCACTTATTCAAAGAACCAAGCTGAGGTGTATTTAAATACAATGGGTGGGATGCATGCCCAAGGGTCAGACTAATTTTAAGCCAGGCTTGGCAACCCAGGTTTATAATTCCAGCTCTTGAGAGGAGAAGCACACAGATCAGGAGCTCAAGGCCAGCCTCTGCTACATGCAGTTTTGCCTTGTTTTGTTTTAAGATTTACTTATTTATTTTATGTGCATGTGTGTATGCTAAGGACACCGTCTGTGTGCAGGTGGCCTTGAAGTCCACCAGAGGACTTCAGATCCCATGAAGCTGAAGTTACAAGTGTTTGTGAACTTTCCTGTGTGAGGGCTGGCAACAGAACCCCAGTCCTCTGCAAGAGCAACCAGTGTTCTTAACTGCTGAGTCATCTCTCCAGCCCCCACAGCAGGCGCTGAGAAGGTTTGAGGCCAATCTTTGGCTACATGAAGCTATCAGCCATCCCAGCTGGGGTACATCAGAGATGCATGGCCCACTGTTAAAGAATTGCTACTGGGTTCTGAGGCCCCAAATCTGGGTCCTGGTTGCCCTAGAAAGTAAGGGTTGTCCACCCTTTCTCAATACACCAATTAAATTAAACAGACATACTAGCAAACAAGCAAGCCCATCTCTGGGGTGCTGTTATGGGGTTACCCCTTAAGTCAAAGACCAGGGATATACGTAAGTCCTGGTCACAAAAAACAAAAAGGGAAAAATGCAAGTGTCTCTCTTTAGAACTTAAGATGAGCCCTCGCTCCCTCCTGCCAAACCTGAGACCACCAAGCTAGAGCCTCACACTAAGAAATGATCCATGACCTATGAACCTGCAGGGTCGGAAAGGTCACTATGCAGGGAGGGAAATTTTGGGAGACTTCTGGAAGGAGGTGACTGCCGGGGGGTGGGGGGTGCAGGAAAGCCTTTTTGCTGGATGGTGACCTTATGGAAGCTAGGTCATAGGTTCTCCCCTTCCTTACCTTTCCTTCCACTTTCACTGCACTAGCATCTTCCAGGATTACTTAGCTGAAGGTGGAGGTGGGGTGGGGCAGGAAGGTGTCCCATTCTCCTCTACTCTACCCACTAGGAAATATCAGTGGCTCCATTACTTTCACCATAGACCTGGCTGTACTGATGGGCTCTAGTTGCCATGGCAACTAGGCCATAGTACTTTGCATTCCAAGATGGGCAGGTAACTGTTGAAGGTATAAAGATTTGAGCAAAAACTCATAGAAACCTTATGAATAAAAATGAATGCCCATCCTTGGGGACAGTGAAATGCGGAACTCATGATCGTGGTAAGCCCAGAGTCAAGGGTTACCATGGCAGCTCACTCTACTGTGGCTGCTGTTTGAGAAGCCTGTACATCAAAATCCTTTAGGAAAGAAAAGGCCTGCACAGGCTCTGGCTCTTCTTACTGACCAGTTGCCTTTGGTTCTGGCATGGTGACTGATATTTGGTGGCACTTCATGAATGACTGTTGTGTGAATAGACACAGGACCCACATTTCCTTGCTATTGAAAACCTATGTTTACTGAGTACCTGTTATGTGCCAAGAACTCATCTAGTTACTTCACACGTGGCAGGGCCACTATCTCCAGATAGCAACCTATATTAGTCACTTTTTTTTTTCTCACTACTATAGTAAAATACCTGACAAAAGCAGCCTAAGTGGAGGAAGGGTTTATTGTGGCTCACAGCTAAACAGTTAACAGTCCATCATGGTGGGAGAGCATGCTGGTGGGAGGGTGAGCAGCTGATCACATTTCCACAATCTGGAGAATTCTGATGCTCAACTCAATTTCTCCTTTTTATTCAGTCCTGGACCCAGCCTACATTCAGTATGGGTCTTTCTAGCCCAATTAGCATACCCAGATATTTGTCTACTGGGTGACTATAGATCCTGTCAAACTGACAGTTATTGTCAACTGTCACACCTTCCAATGAGACTATCATTGTCCTCTTCTGACATCTAAGACTATAAGAAAAGACAACCTAAAGTCAGCCAGCTATGGTCCAGGATGGCTCCACTGGTAAACATGTGGCCTGAGTTTAGAGCCCCAGTTCTTATGTAAGGAGCTAAATGCAGCAGCTCACACTCATAATCGTGGCACTGGAGAGAGAGACCTGCAAACCCTGAGGCTTACAATAAAGTGGCGATTGACTGAAGAAGACAGCCAAGTGTAAACCTCTGACCTCACATACATAGAAATACACATAGACACAAAATCATAGCTCCTAAAAGACCCCAGAGAATCTGCCCCAACCTCTGCTGCTTCTCTTTGCATGGAAGAGACTGCTCACAGCCTCCCCGGAAGCTATGTCTCTGACAGCCAGGTGGTCTACTCTGGTCAGACAACAGCAGTACCAGTTCCTTTGGTAGAGTCTGGAGGTGTCCTGACTGTTGTAACGATTCTGGGATTGGGTACCTGAGATCTTGCTCCCGTGCTCATAGAATGATACTGGGCTCAGCCTGCCCATCCGGCTGCTTCACTCACCACCCTACCTATATTAGGCAGACTTCTCTGCCATGAGGCTGCTCATACTGCCCTCTTGGTCATCCTCAGTAAAAACTGCCAGAGGAGCCAGGCCTGCCTATGTCAGCCAGTCCTCCTGGGCTAGCCCTACCAGGTTTATCTACGGATGTTATCAGGTCATTTGCCAACATCCATGGGCAAAAAGGGTAGAGGGGACTTCTCACTATTGAGAGGAAACTTCTCCATTCTTCAGAATTAGAAGTTCAAAGGGACAAAGTAAACAGCCACCAGAGTGGCCTAGTGGCTGTCTGTGGACCTTCTATGCCAACTTTGCAAAGGCTTTGTAAAATCACCATGACGGGCTAATAGAGGAAGGTATTTTCTAGGTCAATGTCTGGGGCCATTTTGGTGGGTGTGAGATCTGCTTTTCCTCTTGTAGTCTCAGGCCCTTGATTAGGCAGTTCTGAGGTGGCTCAGCCAGCTCCTCTCCAGCCTCACCACTGCCCTCCCAATCCCTGCATGCTCACCGCATACTCCTGCTACCTAGCACACAGTAACCTACAACCTGTCACTTGTCACAGCCACACTGAAGGTCACCATGTGAGTAGAGCCAGTATCACCACAGAGGGCAACTTCACCTTTCCATGGTCAAATGGTGCTGCCAGACACACCCATGTGGGGCCCCATGCACCCTGGGCCCCACCTCCCATGGCCTCAGCTAGCAAAGACCTAGCAATCTGTCCTGCCTATCCCAGCCGCTTCCCTGCGAACACTCAATGGAGTGGGCAAGGACCTTATGGATGGCAAGGCACAGGTTCCGCATGGGCTGGAGAGGGTGCTCTCCTGGGGTTTGTACCTCCTTGGCTCTGGCACAACTATTGTCTTGCATCATGCATGTGTGCTTCTCAAGGAACAAATGTAATGAAGCAATTCAGATTTCGAGCTCAGGAGTCAAGAACAGCAAAGTTCACAGGTTGACTCTTCCGTTTGCTCACCGAGTTGCCCCTGGCAAGTTGCTAAACCTCTCTAACATTCACTTTCCTTCTCTGCCAAATGGAATGAAGTAAGATCATTTGTGTAAAGTTCAGAGCACAGAGTGAGTGATCAGTAAGTGTTGACCACAATGGTGAGGTTACAGGTCATAGACTATAAGGCAGAAACCATTTGTGCCCTTCGAACTGATGCTGATAGGTTGCCATGGGTTGCTATGCTCTTGGTCCTGGTGGGGGGTGCCCATGGAGCATGCCTTCCATTTGAGTTTCTATGATCATGCTTCTGGTGCTCACAAACTCAGGGCTTTCAGAATAGTGCGCACTGCCTCAAAAAGCATTCTGGAGGTCAGAAGCCCAGCCTGGGACTCAACTGGACTAAGTGGAAGGTGTCAGTGAGCCTGGGCTCCTTCTGGAAGCTGCTCCCTTCCCCCCTTCTCAGGCCCTCTCAACCCCACCAACCACCACCACCACAGTCCTTGGTTATGACCCTTGTTCAGGCTCCTCCTCCATTCCAGAGTCCTTGAATGTACCTCTGTCTTCCATCCCTACCTGGAGCCACGTCGGACTCTTCTGACTCCCTCATCCATTCAGCAAGAGGCAGAGCACAGAATCCCACACATCATACATGCCGAGCAGGCTCTCTGCTACCTCTCTGTAGCCCCCAGCCCTTCGTTGGCCTGCTTCTTAAGATTTTTCTTTTAAACTGTGTGTATCTGAAGCAAGGGATGTGTGCATTTGAAGGCAGTGCACGTGGAGGCAAAAATAGGGCATCAGATCCCCTGGAGCTGGAGTTACAGGTGGTTGTGAGCCACCCTGTGGGTGGTACAAACTGAACTTAGGTCTTTTGCAGGGGTAGTTTGAACTCTTGACCATGATACTGTCTCTCCAGCCCTCCTTGCCTGCATTTAAGACACCCTGTGACTGTGTGCGCTAGCTTGAATAATCCAAGTCGCTACCCCTGAAAAAACAAAGGGATCAGCCCATTCAGTTCCCTGGGCCTTTCACCCCCTTTCCCATGTAAAGTAGCATGTACATAGTTTGGGGGATCCAAGATGACCCCTTGGGGGCTGGTTTCCTGTAAGTCACCCCCCTCTCTTTGTGTAGGCGTTGGTGTTCTTATCTATGAAATGGGAATCCTTAGCCCAGCCACCCAGAGATTTTGGGAGAGCTGCCTGATACTCAGGCTTTCTATCAGGTGCCTTTTCTCAGCGCCTGTTACAGAAGCCACACCCAGAGTCTTTGGGGCTGGAAGATCTCCCAGTCCCAGCAGGCAGTGGAATAGTTCTCCCTGGGGAGAGTTCTCCCTTAGGGAGCAAAATGCAAATGGGTGTTAACTGTCCTGCTGAGCCATGGGAGAGGACATTCTGGTCTCCCTGAAGATTCTCCACAAGGGTAGACTGTAGAAGGGAAGGGCATTCTGGAATTCTGAGGACACAGGGGTGGGAATTGCCCAAGTGTATAGCAAAGAGCCAGGCCTCTGCTGCCTACCAGGGGAACTGGAGCAGCCGTTACGGATGGAGCACCTTAGTGTGAGAGCAAAAGCCTAGACGGATGGGAATTCTAATGGACAGGTAGTGCAGGGAGATGGCCGCCATCTTTGACCCCACTATTAAGAAAACACTTCCCTCATCCTGAGCATGTCCTGAGCAGGGCCCAAGTAAGATATAAGGATGAGGTAGCCACTGGCCAAAGGAAGCCTATCTAGTAAAGAACAGATGGGAGATGATGGGCTGACCAGAGTAGAGTGTACAAGAGAGGTGAAGAAAAAAAGCAAGGGCTGAACCCCTGAGCTGGTGGCTACAGATGGAATTTGGACTTGATTGTCAGAGCACTGGGGAGCCCTAGAAGGCTTTCCACAGAAATGCATGACCACAGGTTAAAGGATGTGAGAGGAGTCTGCCTTCAATAAGCACGCTCTGAGAGTGGAGGGATGGAGTGAGTGCCTTTGGTGGTCCCCAGGAAAAGCCCTGCCCTTCCTGATGCCCCTGTTCCCTGCAGGATGTGCTGATCCAGCCACTTCCTGTTGTGATGCTCCACTTCCTCTTGAATTCTCCAGCCCTGCATGTCTAGGTCCCCATTCTGACAACCCACTAGCAGTCAACTGGAAGGTCAGCTCCATGGCATGTGACCTATGTCCTCTCAGAAAGTAAATAGGCCCCTAGCAAACAACCTTCACATGCCCTCTGAGTTCCCTAAGGCTTGCCTTCGGAGGTGCGCAAGTGGCGCATGCCTTTAATCCCAGCACTTGGGAGGCAGAGGCAGGCGGATTTCTGAGTTGGAGGCCAGACTGGTCTACAGAGTGAGTTCCAGGACAGCCAGGGCTGTACAGAGAAACCCTGTCTTGAAAAACAAAACAAAACAAAAAAAAAAAAAAAAAAAAAAAAAAAAAAAAAAAAAAAAAAACCAACAAGCTAAGTCTCCCTGGGAACCATCAGCACCCCATGCCCTGGTTGCTGGGCATGTTGCATGTTGTATGACGTCGGAAGTACACCACACAGAGGAGTGGAGGAGGAACCGAATAGGGGAAGTTCATCTTTCTGAACTGTAGCTGAATTCTCACTTCTGGAGGTGCCATCTGCCAGGGCCAGGGCTACCCAATCAGTTCCTGGTTGTACTCTTGATAGTTATGCTTTTAGAGCCTCAGTGCCCATATCTGAAACAGGTCAGAACCAGCAAGATACCCAATGATAAAGACTGTTGTTGCATAACCCTGGTGGTCTGAGTTCAATCCCCAGAGCCCATGTAAAGTAGGAAGGAGTCAACAAATTCTACAAAGATGTCCTCTGGCCTCCACACACAAGATACAGCATCCATGCCAACATATACACCATCCATATACACACACAATGATTCCTTTGAGAGAATAAGACAAAAATCTCAGTGGTTAGGAATGCTTGCTGTTCTTTCAGAGGACCCAGTTCATAGCACCCATGTGATATCTCACAATTGTCTATAATACCAGTTCCAGGAGATTGGATGCCCTCTTCTAGACTCTTCTGGCACCAGACATGCACATGGTATATATGCCATACACACATATCTATATGCAAACATGAAAGAAAATAAATAAATCTTTAAAAATGGTTTATGTGTATATGTGCTCTTATTCTTTGAGCCATCTGTCTCCCCGGCACATTTTAGGTCTTGAATGGCAGATCTGTGTTTCCTGCTACCCAGGACAGGCAGAAGGCTCATGGCTTCACAATAGTGTTGAATGTTGCTAATGTGAGTGCTGGTGTAATCGGGTGATTGAACTCGGTCCTCCACTTGGTTTCCCTCTTTAAGGGCTCTATGATTGCGTTTTTTATGGTTGCTTGAGCAGAGGCCTTGTCGTTCTGTGGCTGGTCCTAATGATAATCAGCAGCATTATCATTGCTGACAAAAATGGCAACATGATGTCATTCATCTCTCACATGCTCACCAGGTGCTCAGCTACCCAGAATTCCTGAATTGTTTGCAGGGGCAGGGGTAGGGGGGAAAGGAAGCAACACATCCTAACTATTGCCTTCTACGTAGTGACCAGGCATTACAAAGATAGTAAAGTTGGACATTGTAAGGAGAGGAATGTAAAGACCAAGTCAGTCAAAAGAGAAGACTGTGCCAAGCCATATTTCAGGGGTGATCATTATCAGGGGTTGAGGGACTGAGGGGTGGCTTGGTGGATGACGTGCTTGCTGTGCAAGCATTGAGGACCTTGCATTCGGACACCCACATAAAAGCTATCGATACGTACCAGTAACCTTAGTACTGGGGAGTGGAGAAAAGTGGGGCCCAAGATCCGGATGGCCTGGCAGCCTAGTCAGAACTGTAATATCCATGTTCAGTGAAAAGACTTTATCTCAGAAAATCAGGTAGAGAGCCATAGAAGACAGTGTAATGTCAACCCCTGCTCCCTATCCTAACACACACACACACACACACACACACACACACACACACACACACACACGGATGTGGAGTCACTTCAAGCCTCTCTGGCCAAAGCAGGATCCATTAAGGAAGTCAGCTTAAAGGTTCCTCTAAGGAGCTGAACCCCTAGCTTCCCCTTGTAAATAAATGATTGAGGGCCTGTAAGGACAGCAAATGCCCTGGGCTTTCTGTGGCTCCGGGTTGTCCCCAGGCAGAGCCAGCATCTCTGGCTGCTCATCAGCCTTCCTGCTCCAAAAGCATTTTCTTGCACTTTTGACCTCCTCCAGTCCAAGGAAGCCAGCTGGGAATGATGGAGCACAGAGACCCCAAGTGACTCATCCAGCTACACAGTAAGTCCACTCCTGAGTAAATTCCTGAGAGCCCTGACCAGGCCGCTTCCCACCCAAAGGATAGCATGACCAAGGAGTTGGAGCCAGGGAGACCTTTGGATTAAACAGTCTGGCTGGGAGCAGTAGCCATCATTCCAGTGTGACATATCGTTATACCTGGGGAATATGACTCCCTTCTCCATGGACTTTCCATAAAGTCCAGAGCTACTGCAGACGCTGGGAGCCACCGTAGACACTTCCCAACCCACTGGACAAAGACCAGAGCTGACCCTACGGCCTGCCCCTGAGCTTGGCAGTCCCTTGAGGGACGTGTGTAGGTTCAGGATCCCCTGCAGACCCGACTACAGGGGAGGCTGACTGCAGATGGTAGAAGCTGCCAGTCCCAGAGATGCTCCAGAAGAGGCAAGCCCTCCAGCTGGGCGGGTGCCTGTGGCTGGGGGTGGTGGGGTGGCGCACACAGTTCACCCAGCGGCCAGCAGACTGGCTGCCTGTTGCAATGTCTGGTGGCTTTTGCAGTATCCTGTCAGCGTGTGCAGCTGGACTGCCCTCACTGAGGAGCAAGGGAGCAAGCATATGGTTGGAACAAGCCTGCATTTCTCCAACAGACTACATGGTCTGGGGCTGCTGGTACTGTGTACTCCACTTGCAGCTTTGGGTCTGGCCCCCCAGTCGGCAGCACCCATGACATCAGGGTATTTGTTTACTGCCAGTCTGGTCATGGAGGAAGAGCCTGAGGTCTGAGAGGCCAGATTCTATCTTCAGTCAATCCCTTGCTGTCTGAACCCAGTACTCACCCCCACCCCTCCTCTATCTGCTCTCAGAACCCCACCTCCAGCCCCCTTATTCCTCTACCACCCCCTACTTGCACCCAAGATCCATATCCCAGCCCCGTATTCAACCTTCACTCTGTCCCTACACATAGTATTCAGGACCCAAACACCAGCCTCCTACTTCTCACCCCTGCACCTATCTTCAGTCAGAACCCCCCACCTCACCTCTGCCTGCACTTTGGATTCCAACCCCAGGCCTCTACTAACCTACTGCATCCATTCTCCTCTTCTCAGCCAGGAACCCTAATCCCTCCCCCACAAACCAGTCCCTACCCACTGCAGTCCAGCCCTCCTGCATCCGCCCTGCTTTCACCAACACTTCTCTATCCTACCCTACCCCACCTCCACCTCCACTCGCAGAAAGACTTCCTGGAGCCTCCTACCAGACCCCTGAGTGCTGTGCCTGGCCACTGCCTCCGTCATGTGAGCCTGCTGGCCAGCCTTGCTCCGTCTGCATGGAGCACACAATCCTAAGGCAGCAGTGTGGTAACTGTTAGGCGCCAGGGACAGGGGCCACTCTGTCACTGGAAACTGTGTTTACAATCTAGGTGGTAACTGGCCTGGCACTCCCCCTCTTTCTGCTTCACCAATGGCATGCTTTCAGAAACCGAAGTGGCCTGAGGACTTATAAAACCTCTCTCTTCTCAGATACTGAGACTTAGCAAAGCCCACTTCCCCTGGTGCAGGAGAAATGGAGCTCAGGATGGCAGCTTTCTTTTTGGCAACTTCTCGGCCCTTTGTGAGCCTGGCCCCTCCTGTGACAGTCCAAGCCAACTCTGCAAGCCTCCTAGATGCCTCCTTTCCTATCACCCCTTCCCAGACACCTCTGAGCATACCACACCTCCTAACTAGTCCTACCCACTTGGATCCTAAATTTCCCTTCCAGGACTCAAAACTTGTTCCAGCATCCAAACCAGAGACTGCTATGTCTCTGCCCATAATACTACTACCACCAACACTCCCACTATCATACTCAAAGTAGAATTCAGTGCCCACTGGGACTGGCATCCACTGTTTGGCTATGACACACTGGCCTCCTTCCGGTGGTTATCGCCACACCATCGTCACCCAGAGCTCCTTCCTGCTTGGGGACCTGTGCATGCATTGGCTGCTCTATCTGCCTCTTTCTCCAAGACACCTGCATGGCTTTCTCCTTCACATCCCTCAGGTTTCTGCTGAAATGTTAACCTCTTTTCCAGCAGCCTGGCCCCTTTAGTACTACTTCCACCTGCCCTTTCTCTGTTCCCCTGTGAGGCTCTTTGTTCCTCTTGAGATACTTGCAGCCATCCCTACTTTGCATGGTCAGCGGGAGTTTTGTTTAAAGGGGATTGTATGTGCAGGCATGTGTGTTGGTATGTTTGTGTGTGTGTGTGTGTGTGTGTTCGCGCGCACGCGCACCATTATTGGCATATGAAGGCCCTAGATTGAAATCAATGTCTTCCTCAGTCACTCTTCAGGTTTTGTACTGAAGTGGAGTCTCTCACTGAACCCTGAATTTGCTGTCTAGGCTAGTCTCCCTGGCCTCCTCTGCTAGGGTTAGAGGTGGGCTACAGTGTGGCTCTGGGAATCCAAAATCTGGTGTTCATTCTTACTGGGCAAGCACTTTAAGACCCACTGAGCCATCTCACCAGCCTATATGGTCAGTTGCATTTTGTCTTATCTTTTCCCGACCTCCCCCCAACCCCCGCCCCAGCACACACACATCCATATGCAGACTGACCACAAGAATGGGATAAACTGCCAGGCAGTGGTGACGCACGCCTTTAATCCCAGCACTTGGGAGGCAGAGGCAGGTGGATTTCTGAGTTTGAGGCCAGCCTGGTCTACAGAGTGAGTTCCAGGACAGCCAGGGCTACACAGAGGAAACCCTGTCTTGAAAAACCAAAAAAAAAAAAAAAAAAAAGAATGCGATAAACTGATCCCTTGCTATAAGTACCTAGGTTCAAATCCCACTTGGCTTGGAGGTCATATTGCCATTGTGTAACATGCCAGAAGTGGGCAAATACTGTCTCTCATTCTCTCGTTAGCTCCTACCCCCAAGATCCTCTGGCCTTTTGCTCCACAGTGTCCAAGTGGAAGAACTGGGGCAGAGGTCACAGGGCTTCAGCCAGGAACTGTAGCCTGTGTGTCTCCACCCTTGTGGCTTGCCCTTTGCTGTCTGTGGTGGTAACTGATATTTGTGGAAAGAAGCAAAGGCCCTTGTTCTTCTAGCTAGAGAGAGTGGCTGACTCAGAGCTAGTGTAAGAATCAGGCCAGGGCTGCTTGGTCGGAGTAGGAAAAACCTAGTCAGGTCTCACTTGGTTTTTGAGCAAGGCCAAATACTGCCCCTTGGCAAGTAGCAGTTTTAGGATCTCAAAAGAGAGACATTATGGAGAGACAGGAACATCTGTATCAAAGAGAAGACAAGGAATGGGGGTTGGATCAGGTGTCAATCATTAGGGCTGACTTCCTGAAGGCCTCTTGGGTGTACACTGGAGCAGTGTTGGGGAGGTTGGATGCCCTTCAGGGACAGGGCAGAGAAAAGCCACATTGAGGTAGGAGGACCAGGCTCAAGTGGATACTAATATGCCCTGAGAGAGCTGGCAGGTAGCAAACATGGCTGTCGCTAAATTTTCCTGAGTAGAATTATGAAATCCAGTAACAATGTGCAGCTTAGATTCTAGAAGGGTCTCTGGCTGTTGTGTTACATTTTACCTGAAGCAGCAGCATAGTAGGAGAGGATCCGTTGGGGCCATGGCCACAGTCTGCTAGAGGGGAGGAGACTAGACCTAAAGTGGCTAGATTCAGAGGATGGATGACAAAGATTCTGTTGGGCTAAGTGCAGAGTTAGAGAAAAGTACCTATACAGGACCACAAGGCATCTTTGGAGAAGACAGAGAAGACACCTGCAAATGGCAATGTGGAAGATGAGACCCAGTGGTCTAGTGACTGAGCCTACAGGCTCCATGGTTCTAAGGCCTCAATACCACAGGGTCTCTGTGCTCATCTATTGAATAGAGATAACAGGACTCACCTATGGTAGTTACAAGTGACCACAAGTTAAATAACTTCTAACTACACGTCTTAGCCACATGTGGTGGCACAAGCTGAGGCAGGTGAATTGCCAAGTTTAAGATCAGCCTGAGCTACAGACCTTGCCTCATGGGAAAGTAAACAAAACAGGCAAAAAATACAGATTTAGTCTATTAGAGTCCTGGGGCCCACTCCCGATAGATTCCACTCTTCAACCCTTTCATCTCTAATGAGGACTACACAGGTATCACTAAGAAGCATGTCTGGGTATTACAGCATGGACCCTAATGCGTGGTTGTCTCTCCTTAACTGTGTCATATCTGTAAATGAGGCTTGAGCATTGACTGTCAGGACTTGCACATAACCCCGCAAGGTCACATATCTTCCCTCTCTTTCTGTTGTAAGGATTTAATGTAAGATCCCTAAGGTAGGGACATGCTCAAAGCAAGAACCCCAGAAGTGGTGGCCGGGCCTCCCCTCCCCCGCCTGTTTTTCCTGTGCTGCTACCAATAGGAGCGCATGACTTCTGCCCCTATGGTCTAGCCTGCAGGATCTAGGCATCCTCACAGCCAATGGGAATTGTCAGTCTTGCCGACTTAGTAACCACCTGGCCAGCAGAAGCAGGAGTCACACGAATACAGGATCATGCTGCCCCTCCTTTCCTGGGAGACTATCCAGACAGGCACATGGGTGCTGTAATACCCGGACACGTTGCTTAGTGACACCTGGGTAGTGTACAGGCACACAGGATCCCTTTGTTCATGCAGCCAGGCAGTGGCCAAGGGCACAGGTTTGAGAACCAGACAGCATATGAGTAAATTGTTCTCTTCATCTGTGCCTCAGTTTCCTCCTGTAACAATGTCTGTGGACTCTTTCCTAGAGTTATCTGAGCATGCTGGGACATGTGCAGGGCTCTTGATCATTATGGTGACTCATTGAAGGGCCCAATCTCCAGGAGAGTAGCACCTGGCCTAGAAGAAGTTGCTCCCTGGCTCCAAGTTATAGTCAGGGACATGTGGATGAGCACCGTCACCTCTGACCTGGGGTTGGCCATGGGATTCCTGAAATAAACCCGAGGCCGTTAGTATTATAACATAAATACTAATATTGTTGCTATTAACAGAAAGAGATGCTCCTTCTCATGATAGGTACTACCACCTATGACTCAGGAGATGGCTTAGTCAGCAAAGTGCTTACTGTATTCCCCATAAAGATCTGAGTTCAGATCCCTGGCATCCATGTAAAAATCTGGGTCCAGCATCACAAGCCTGTAATCTCAGTCCTGGAGAGTTAGAGACAAGAGGATCTTTGGGGTGTGCTGGCCAGGTAGTCTTGCTGAATCAGTGAGCTGCAGGTTCTGTGAAAGTCTCGGGTGGAGGGCAACTGAGTAAGACACCTGCTGTCACTCTCTGACCTACACACACACACACACACACACACACACTGTAAAACTAGAGCTGTCCATGCTGGTGCTGGAAGGACCATCAGAGGCTCTGTGTCTTGCCTCCTGATCACAGTGCACTAAATGCAGTGACCACCCCTCCCTACCTGATTCCTGTGAGCATAGAGCCTTGGGGAATGACTCAGGGAAGGAGGCAGTTCAGCAGACACATGATCGTCACTTTGAATGGTTGACATTTGGAATGAAGGAGGCTTCTTGTCCATGCCGAGGGTGACAGGACAATGTTGGCAATGGATGAGGACTGGGGCAACCACCTAGGGCTTGTCACAAGAAAAGGAGCCTTCTATTAGAGCCAGTTAAGAGCTAGAGCTTCAAGTCTGATACTGTTTGAACCAGTTTTTGTAGAAACAGTAGTTCTAGAAGCTTAATTAAAGTGACACTACTCTGGATAGCTGGGTAAGCAAAGAGAGGGTGCTAAAACATGCCTTCCAAGTGTCCATCTTGAAAACCTAGCCTCCTAGAGAAATTTTCCCGTCAAGGTCCTGCTAGCTGACCTTGCAGATGGGTCAACTTGAACACAGGTCTTTGCTTGCCTGGCCTGTGGCTATGGCTGAAGGATGTCTTTCAGGTCAGGGGAAAGATGAGACAAAGACAACTACAGTGCTGGAGTTCTGACCCAGACAAGACTGTGTCTAAGGGAAGCAAGGCAGGGTGCTATGGCCACCATCATCCTTAGCACCTCCAGTTGTGTGGGCCTGGCAAATCTTTTACAAAAGGAGGGCTCTGTGGCTGTCATGTTGTTGATAATAACCCCAACTGGTCCATAATGAGTGCCCCCCTCCAATGCTCCCACTGCCCTTCCAAGAAGGCACTCTAAACTCGTGGAGGTTACCCAGGGTCTCCAAGTTCACAATGACAGATCAAAGGGACTTAAGCCAGACTGGCTACAGAACCAGTTTCCACTTTATTCAAGAGATGAGAAATACCTTTAGGATGTTTCTCACTTTAGAAATACCTTAGGATTTATTTGTGCTTGAGATGTAGCTCTTGAGATGTTGAGCTTCCATGCAGGAAGCCCTGAGTTTGATTCCCCAGCTCTGCATAAAACCCAGAACACTGAAACATGCCTGTAATCCTAGCACAAAGATGGGAGAAGCAGGAGAATAAGAAAATCAACCGTGACTACATGAAACCCAATCTAAAAAAAAGAAAAAGAAAAAAAGAAAGAAAGTAGATAGGAATGTAAATGATATTTTTGAGAAAGACAGCCCATAAGCTCACGATCCTTCTGCCTTGGTCTCCCATTGCTCATATTATAGACATGTGCCACTGTGTCTGACATGTTTGAATTTGAAAGTGTGCTCTGTCCACAGGCCTGTAAGGCAAGATACTTGGGAGGCCAATGTAGGGAAGTCACTTGTTCAAGGCCTTCCTGGGCTACAAAGCCAACTCAAGGCCAGCATGGTGAACATTAAACCTTGTCTCAAAATGTTTTTAAAAAGAGGAGGGGTTGGAGGATTATAGCTCACTGGTGGAATACTTACCTAACATAGGCTGGGTCCAGAGTTCAATCCCTACTACCACCAAGCTAACTAGCTAGC
Organism: Mastomys coucha; assembly: GCF_008632895.1. NCBI lineage: Eukaryota > Metazoa > Chordata > Mammalia > Rodentia > Muridae > Mastomys > Mastomys coucha. The sequence goes on from NW_022196900.1 coordinate 101,494,555, forward strand.
TGGATGGATGGATGGATGGATGGATGGATGGATGGATGGATGGATGGATAGAGAGATAGAGAGAGAGAGAGGGAGAGAATGTATGCCATATTCATGTCTCAGACACACAGGCAGTCCCTCCAAGCTTACCCCATCCCTTTCTATTCAAGACCACCCTAGCTCTAACTGTACAGTAGACTGAAATTCCCAAGATCACTCTTACCAAGCCACAAGCATGGTTCTTAATTAGCCTCACCTTATCACCTACCTGTTAGGCTAGGTGTAGAGGCAAGAAGCCATACCCCCCTCTCAAAGCTTTCTAACCCATTATGCTAGCCTGCCTACCATGCTTGGTGTCTCTGCTTGGCATTTTCTTTCTGTCTACAAGGCCAACATCATCAGTCTGACTCAAAGCCTCAGGGTTCATGGACCATGAGCTCCCTGACCTGTCCAAGGACTTGGACCTGAGATTACCTGTTCATGTCACTGGTGCCACCCCACCCTCCACACTCTTGCCACACACAGCCAATCTCTAGGGTATCTCCCTGGATATGGAACACAAAGGTGAATAGGAAGGAATACCAGTGTCCTAGAATCAAAAGACTTTCTAGAAGGGCCAGCACCATGTGACTGGGTGAGCTGACCCTGGCCAGTGCTGGATTCACAAGATGAATAAGAGTCCCTGGAGTATCTGAGCCAAGGCAAAGGACTTCCAAATAGTCGACACGCTCATCTGTCTGCCAGTGGAAACACAAAACAAGGGCTAGTTTTAGGCAAGGAGGAGCCGAGTTTCTGAGTCATACAGCTGTACAGATAGGAGAGGCGTGACCCTGGGCAAGTCGCTTTATCTGTCTGAGACCTATTGTGTGGGGAGTAACATGCCCACCCACGCTGTGTGAGGAGGATGAAAGAGGGCATTTCGTGTACTCGACACAGGGCCTGACCCACAGTGAGGTCTCTGTTAATATTAGCTGTTACCGAGTGTTGTAGGAAGGGTGGAATGGACAGCGGCTGGAGAGGTTTTGGAACTAGGGACATTCAGCCTTGGCTCTGCAGGATGAATAGGAGTTTACAATATTTTAGAGAAAAATAATGGAGAGAGAGTGAGACAACAAATAGTTACCTTATCATGGGTAGAGGCCCTAAAGAGGTATTGATGAGGGGCTGGAGAGGTGGTTCAATTAAGAGCACTGGCTATTCTTCCAGAGGACCTAGATTCAATTCCCAGCACTCACTTGGCAACTCACAACTGCCTGTGGTTCCAGTTCCAGCGAATCTGACACCCTCACAGGCATACATGTAGGCATAATACCAGTGTTCATAAAATAAAAAATAAATAAGTTATTTTAAAAAGGAGGTATTAAAGAGCACTAAAGCTAAACAGGTGTTATTGATACTGAGTTACAATGGGGAAGTTTTGTATTATGCCTTCTCTCTCTCTCTCTCTCTCTCTCTCTCTCTCTCTCTCTCTCTCTCTTTGCCTCTGTTCTTATTGGAACCTCTGTTGCTTTGAGACAGGGTCCTACTGTGTAGCCCAGGTTGGCCTTGAACTGGCCATCTTTCCACCTCAGCCCTCTTATACTTCAATTATAGGTGTGTACTATTACTCCTAGGTTCTGGGTTGTTGTTGTTGTTACTGTTGTGATTTTTGAGGCTTGGGGTGGGTGACACAGCACATGTGAGGAAGTCAGGGGATAACTTAGAGTAGTCAGCTGTCTCCTCCACCACCGAGTCCCAGAGATCAAACTCAGATCATCAAACTTGGTGACGAGCACCTTAACTGCTGAGCCCTCTCACCAGCCCCTGGTTTTTAAGATCAAAGTCACCTCGGTCGTTAGAGATGTTTCCTATAAACAGACATAACGAACTGAGCGGCAGCTGGGCCTGATCCTTGCCCCCTGGGGTCCATCTGAGGCTGCTTGCTTCCTTGACCTGATGAGGTGTCAGAGGTTGCCTTTTCTGCCCCCCTTTTCTTTACACTCTGAATCCCTGGACTTCTTCCCTATCCCTAACACACTTGAGTGACCACAGTCCCTTGAGTGACCACAACCCCTGGAGTGACCACAGTCCCTGGAGTGACCACAGTCCCTGGAGTGACCACAGTCCCTTGAGTGACTACAGAGGATGTCGAGGGTGATACTGCAGTCTGTTGTTCTTCCTCCCCAGGACAGTCCCAGCAGAAGGAGGCTGCAGGACACCCATCAGGCACTAGCTCTGTGATGAGTCCCCTTAGGGTCTTGGAAGTAAACATACAAGGCTTTACTTTGTCTTCAGTACTACTGGGGATTGCGTTTAGGACAGTGAATAGCAGTTGTCACTGACCACCTGTGCTTGGAGCTACACAATAGTGATGTTCAAACACCAGCTCTGTCAGTCTGTGTGTGTGGCCTCGAACAAGGTGCTTAGGCATCTCTGAGCTGCAGTTTCCTTCTCTATGTATAGTCAGTTTGGCTAGCTCCTGGATCCCCATAGTTCCTTTTGTTTATTCTTTCCCCTCTTACCACCCTCCCCCAGGTTGTGACTGATCCTTGATCACTCAGCCTTCCTTACTGGAATGGGTTCCTGAGGTGGGAACTGTGTCTCTTTTGTTCTCTTAGGTCCCAGCACTGGGCTCAACCATGTCAGGTTCTCTGGCCCTGGCAGATAGATTGTGGTAGAGACAACAAGCTGGATGAGACACAAGGAGGGCTTTCTGGGCAGGAGCAGACACCAGCAATAGATAAATTTAGAGTTATGAAACTGCCCATTTGGAGTTGGGTCTTTCATGATTAACTCATCTAGCCATGCCTTCAGGGCTGCACCTGAAGAGGATAGACTCTGGGTTCAGATCCTGCCTACACTATACACCAGGTGTGTCTTTAGACACCTGAATTAATAACTGAGCCCCAATTCCCAAGTATGAAAACTAGGTAATGTAAGTCTCTAATGGAGATGATGACAAAGGGCTTCAGCTGCTGAGGCTGGCAGATGGCAGTAAAGGCAAGCCAGGGCAGGCACTGTCAGCAGTTCACACGAGGGGACAAGACCCTTTCCTTCCTCCTCCTGCTCACCAGCCCTGAGAGGGGAGGGAACAGTAGCCTACTGTTTAACCTCACTGGAGACGGGAGGTGTGAAGTCTCCAATCCTGACTTTATAAGCTTAGTCTAACCTGACCTTGCCAGCTGATCAGCCAGGAAATTTGAGAGGAAGCTAGATCAGTTTCTGGGGCTACCCTTCCCTGATGTCCTATCAAACCTCACTTCTCCCTTCCACCCTCATCTCTACCTGGACCTGGACAGGATTTGTCAACAGTTGTGGTCATCCAGATGACTGTGGCAGAACTACCAGGGCAGACTTTCTGAATGCATTGCACCCATCAGGAACTCAGATTCTCTGAGGGCTAAGCAGAGGCTCCAGGAGGAGCCCGTCACTAGAGCAGCTTCAGCCAGGGAATCTTGGCCTTCAAGACAGTTCCACATTTGAGCCACCATTACCACAGAGGTCCAGGCTGGCTCATGAGGACAGATGGGCATAGTGTGTCCTATCTAAAGACCTGTGTGCATCCACCAGAGGACCTGAGGGCACAAGCACATAGGATTGCTCATCTTCGTAGATGCACACTTCTACTCACGTGCACAGATGCAGGCACAGACACAGGTTCACAGATGCATACACACAAAGCATGCTTACAGGCACATCCACAGATAATGAACCCATGGATACACACTCTCAGATATACAGTACACACTCAGACAAACATATTCACAGACATGCAAAGGGATACATAGACTTACAGACACACAGGTGCACACTCGGTCAGGTTCAGAGGTAGTAGTATCACTCAGAGACACAGACACACAAACGCCATACCCAGAGATTTGCCCTGAGAGATGAAGCTGCTCCCAGCACGCATCTTTGCCCAGCACCATGGCTAGCTCCTTGTCTGTACTTGCTGAGTTGGGGGTGCTCTGGGAAACCCCAAGCCCCACTGACTCCCAGGTTCTCTGGCTGCAAATAGCTTAGCCATAGAGGGTCTTTCAGCTTCAAGAGGTAGTTTAATACCCACCTACAGTGTCCCAATTTTGGCCCTATCTTTCATCCAACAGGCAACATTTGTCTTGGTAGACACTGAGATACTAAAATGAACAGAACACAATTGGGTCCTAGGGACTTCAGGTTCACCAAGACACTTAGCTATGGTACCAGGGAGAGGTAGAGCCATTCTACCAGCACACAGGGGTGACCAAGAGGACCATGGTTCTGGTTGTGGTCATTGCCTGCTTTCAGGAGACAGTGTGCACAGAACTTCACCCCACATACCTGACCAGCACTATCTCCTTCTTCAGGGCTATCTTCCAGCCCAATTGACAAGGCTGGTCTCCTGATTGCAAATATTCTGAGCCTGAGCAGACTATGCACGCTTTAGACACTGACTGTCTCTGGACAACCACGAGCCAGGAGGAACATGTTCCTCTAGAGTCATGGAGCACCCGGGCTCCTTCTGATGGAACCCCATGCACATCTATTTGTGCTAAGAAAACCACAGGAGTTCATAATAACATCTAGCCCCTTGCTGGTGATTTTTAAAGAGGAAAGAAACATAGATCGATGGCTGAAGAGATGGCTCAGCCGTTAAGAGCACTTGCTGCTCTTGCAGAGGACTGGGCACAGTTCCTAACACTCACATGGTGCTTCACAATCACTTTGAACCAGTTCTAGAGGATCACATGCTCTTCTGGCCTACACAGGCACTGGTTTGCATGTAGTCCACATGCATACATCAGGTATACACACATACACATTGTCTTAGTCAGGGTTTCTACTCCTGCACAAACGTCATGACTATGAAGCAAGTTGGGGAGGAAAGGGTTTATTCAGCTTACTTCCACATTGCTGTTGATCACCAGAGGAA
>NW_022196900.1:101499999-101518533 GCF_008632895.1 Mastomys coucha
GAGTGAGTTCCAGGACAGCCAGGGCTACTCAGAGAAACCCTGTCTCGAAAAACAAAACAAAACAAAAATCTAGGCTGAATACTAGCCAAGCTTCAATTCCAAGCCTTTTGTGGGCCATTCATACATCTGCCTAACCCACTTACAGGTTCCATCAAGGGCCCTGGGCAACTCCTTCACTTGTCACCTGATGGGTAAGGGAGCCCTTGCTTCTCAGCAGGAGTCTCACTGTCTGTCTCCCGTCTGTCCTGGCATCCTTCCTTCCCAGTGTGACCACAGGGAGGTGGAAGCCCTCCAAAGCCTTGTGGAAGGAGGATTTGACCCCCTTCCTTCCTAGCGACTGGTGGGAATAATCCCAGTTCTACACATAATTGGTGTGAAGGCTAGCTGGTTCCTGACAGAAAATATTCTGGAATATTGTACAGAAAGCTTTTCTCTTGCCTCTAAGAATCAAACAAAAAGCTGGAACTGGGCTGGCAGGAGGTATACTGCTGAGAAAAATATGTCAGAAAGGCTTGAACTTAACACACCAGCAGACTGTTCATAAGTGTGCTCAGAAACAGCTGGCTCACTTAAGAGTAGGTGACATCCCTTTTAAAATCTTGTTGGGGCAGGAGAGATAGCTCAGAGGCTAAGAGCACTTACTGCTTCTTCCAGAGAACCTCAGTTCTCTTCCTAATACCCATATCGAGCAGTCTGTAACTCCTGCTCCAGGGAGATCTGACGCCCTCTTCTGGCCTCTCTTGGATCCTGCACCCATGTGCACACACCCATACATAGGCACATACACATAAAATAAAAGTAAAAATTAAAAAGAAAACTTATTGTTAACTAGTGTGGTTGCTAATTTTATATCAACTTGATGCAAGCTAGAGTCATCTTGAAGAAGGACTCAGTTGAGCAAATGCTTTCATATAATCGGGCTCTACGTAAGCCTATAGAACATTTTCCTCATTAGTGATTGATAGGGAGGGACCCAGCTCAATGTGGGTTCTACTACCCCTGGGCTGGTGGTCCTGAGTTCTGTAAGAAAGCAGGCAGAGCAAGCCATAGAAGCAAACTGGTAAGCAGCACCCATCCATGGCCTCTGCCTTAGCTCCTGCCTCCAGGTTCCTGCCCTGAGTGAATTCCTGTCCTGATTTCCCTTAGCGATGGACTGTTAGTTACCTGGAAGTTTTAGCTGAATAAACCCGTCCCTCCCCAAATTGCTTTTGGTCATGGTGTTTCATTACAGTGATAGTAGCCCTAAGTCAGCAAGCACAGTAGCATAGCAGGTAGAAACAGTCCTGACAACCTAAGCTTGATTCCCAAACCCACAGCAGAAGGCGCAAATCAACTCTGAAAAGCTGACCTCTAACCTATACACACACACTGGCATGCGCTCTGGTACACTCGACATACACAAACAATAACAACAACAATAATAGTAATAATACTACTAATAATTTTTATTTAAAACTCACAGTGATTTGCATCAGGCACTTTATTTTTGGATAGAATCAAGGAAGCCAGCATTGAAAAGACTATTAAAGGGTTGGAGAGATGGCTCAGTGGTTAAGAGCACTGACTGCTCTTCCAAAGGTCCTGAGTTCAAATCCCAGCAACCACATGGTGGCTCACAACCATCCGTAATGAGATCTGATGCCCTCTTCTGGGGTGTCTGAAGACAGCTACAGTGTACTTACATATAATGAATAAATAAATCTTAACAAAAGAAAGACTATTAGAATTCCAAATTCCTGGCATCAGTCATTGTACCTGTACCGCCTATTTCAGAGCCACCTATTCCATGCTGGTTTTCTCTCCTTCCAGATTGTTCTCTGGGGGCGGACTGAGAAATGCCTGAAGGAGACAACAGAGGAGATTCGGCAGATGGGCACAGAGTGCCACTACTTCATCTGTGATGTGGGCAACCGGGAAGAGGTGTACCAGATGGCCAAAGCTGTCCGAGAGAAGGTTAGTAGCCTGGGCAAGTCTGGCTGCAGCACACTGAATTCATATGGTCTGGGAGGGAGTGTTGTCATGGCAGATTGCCTTTGCGCAGGGCACCTTCTGGGACTCTCCATGAAGCTGGTCCAAGTTTCTTAGGCAGGGACTGAAGTTGATAACACAGTATGAGTAGCCATCTGTGGTCCCTTGGATATTTAGACTCAATTAGTTTCTCTCTGAGACCAAGGGGAGCAAGTGTCCCATTGTATTCTGGGAAAACCTTTTCCCTAATCCAAGACAATTGGGCTGGGTAGATAAGTGAGTGCCAGTAGAGAAAAAGAACTCATCCTGTTACATATCCCACTCATGGTAACATTAACCGTTTTTAAGTGACCATAACCTCATTTATTATAAATATGCTATGTTCTGGGTATAGTATGTACCATAAACTATTTCTAATCCTCAGACACAGCTGGTATGGCACCAGCGCCATTTATAAGCAAGACTGATGCTCAGAAAGGCCATGTGGCTGGTGGTTGCGGAGCCTGGTCTGTGCCCCTCCAGGTACAGCCCACAGGGACTGGCTGCCCTCACGGCTCCACAGCCCCCTCTTGCCCACAGGTGGGTGACATCACCATCCTGGTGAACAATGCCGCTGTGGTCCATGGAAAAAGCTTGATGGACAGTGATGATGATGCCCTCCTCAAGTCCCAGCATGTCAACACCCTGGGCCAATTCTGGGTAAGGGTTTTTCTGACCTAGAACCAGCTGTAGGCAAGGCAGGGTGGGGCCGAGGCTCATGCTAGCAGGGTTGTTCAACGGCAAGATGACTAGATAAAAGAAATGACTGATAGGGAGACATAAGAACTTTTGAGTGTCTAGCCTGCTGTTCTGCAGTGGGAGGCCTCAGCCTCGCCATGATTGAAGGCTGTCATCACTAGAGTAGCATCCAGAATAGGCCACAGTGCAGGCGTGCAGGGCTTGGCAGAAGCCGGATCGCTCCACACTGACCCCTGCTGTCTACCCTCAGACCACCAAGGCCTTCTTACCACGCATGCTCGAACTCCAGAATGGCCATATCGTGTGCCTCAATTCCGTGCTCGCACTGTCGGCCATCCCAGGTGCCATCGACTACTGCACGTCAAAAGCGTCGGCCTTCGCCTTCATGGAGAGCCTGACCTTGGGGCTGTTGGACTGTCCGGGTGTCAGCGCCACCACCGTTCTGCCCTTTCACACCAGCACCGAGATGTTCCAGGGCATGAGAGTGAGGTCAGTGGTCAGATGTTCCAGAGTGAGAGTGAGGTCACACCAGCCAGCTCCCCCCGAGTTAACCCAGCCAACAGTCTTCAAAGGAAGAGCCCCCGGAATTCCTTGACCTTGGTCTCACATTCTCATAACCTCATTGTCCCCCCCACCCCCAAAGCAATGGGATACAACAAAATGCCTGAGAAGGGCGATTTAAGGAAGGAAGGGTTTGTTGAGGTTTCCAGTCTGTCCTGGTAGGAAGCCATGGCAGCAGAGTAGCAGTGAGGCGGATGGTCACATTGCACCCACAGTTGACACAGAGCCAGATGCCGGTGGCCAGCTCGCTTTCGCCATTTTGTTCGGCCCAAGACCTGCTTCTCATGTTTAGAATCCTTCTTCCTCTTAGTAAAGTAGCTTACCCAGTACCAGACGCGTGTCGTGGAACACTACCCAACAAGAAAGGGAATGGATATTCTCATGGGACCTGCATAAGGAAGCTCATACCCAGGGTGTGCTGAGTGAGAGAGGCCGTGTGATCACGTTCTGCAGAGTCCCGTGTGCATGGCATTCTGGACCAGGCAAAACGATGGTCCTAGAGACAGGGTCAGTGATAGAGAGCTTGGGAAGGAGCCCTAGGGAACTGTGTGGTGGTGGTGGTGGTGGTGGTGGTTCAACAAGCCAGAGTCAATTGAACTATGTGCTGAAAATGTGAGCCTTAATTGTAGAGGAAGGATAGATAGGTGAGGTGCTTCAGTGGGAAAAGGAGCTTGCTGCCAAACCTGCCAGTCTGAGTTTGATCCCTGAGACCTACATGATAGAAAGGTGAGAACTTACTCCAGCAAGGTGCCCTCTGACTATCACACGCATTCTGTGGCACATACCCACTCACTCATATACACAAGCATGCATGCAGTCACACTCCACACACACACACACACACACACACACACACACACCAATAACTTTTTAAATTAATAAATGTAAATTATAGCCCCACCTGAAGAAATTCCAAAACCCACTTGGGCTTAGGGTTCATGCTTGAGTGCCGGGTCCGGGGCTGGCATCATGTTATAGCTGTGATGTGCCTGCCATAGGAAGCCAGGCCTCATTGTCTGTAAAACTAGATGATGAATGACATCGCAGACAGTAAATGGCACTGATATGGAACATCGTATCGGTACATGTCACACACACACTACACACCCAATTTAGAGGAAGATTTGTTGCCTCTAAGAGCTGTGCTTTATTCATCTGTAAAATGGCAGGAGCGGTATTTACCTGAGAGATTGCTAGTAAAATGAGAGATAATAGTGAACCTAGCATACCTAACACACACAAGTTGCTCATAAAAGAGATGTTTCCCTGTTACCTTACTTTTTGAGACAGGGTCTCATCTGTAACCCATGTGGGCCTTTAGCTAGTGGTGATCTCCTGCCTCGGCCTCCTGAGTGCTTGGGATTAGAGCAGTGTCCTGCCACTCCCAGCCATTGTTATTTTTATCAAGACTAAACCTGGTCTTAATGAGTTTTACTAGTTTTATTAGAAGATAGTCTCTTTAGAGTGTGTCCAGAAGTAGATAGGTGTACATGGCTTGCAGACAAATTATTACACATTTTGAATTTCAAGGAGGTTATACTAGTGACCATACTGATGTCCTGGGATTGAATCCCTGTTCTGTGTAACCCCTAGCTAGTGACTTGACTTATCTGAACCTCAGCTTCCCTGTTTATATTTTTTACAGTAATTGCCAATAGTACCCCCTACTTCACAAGGTAGGTGAGCCTTGTGGAATTGAGTGGCTCTGTCTGCTTTGTGAACACTAGGTGGATACTAGCTACCTGTAGCTGTGCAAGAGAGACTCGAGGTTTTGTCTAGAAGACCTATGCTTTAACTAACTCCTAAAAACTAACTAAAAAAAAAAGAAAAGAGCCTTGGTTTTGTCCTGTAGCCATCTTAGCAGTTTCCTGAGGATGGTGACTGTGATAGGACAGAACAGGTGGGCATCCATCCAGCAAGACTCGCTGTATCAGTGGCCATCATTGTTCGCATGTTCACTGATTTATTCTACATTCCAGCCACACCACTAGACGCTCCCCTTTCCACTCCTTTTGTTGCATTTGGCCTTCTTAGCAGCCTTCCTTGAAAATGAGCTGTAAACCCATTTCGCAGATAGGGAACTGAGTGTCAGAGACGTGTCATCAGTATGAGGCAGCACAGCTGGGATTGGGCTAGCTGAGCAGGCTTCTTCTTCTGGCCACTTCCCAGAGTGCTTTGCTGCCATCCCAGCCACCATGGAGAGAAAGGGGGAAATCATTGCTTCCCCCCACCCCAAGACAGGGTTTCTCTGTGTAGCCCTGGCTGTCCTGGAACTCACTCTGTAGACCAGGCTGGCCTTGAGCTCAGAAATCCACCTGCCTTGGCCTCCCAAGTGCTGGGAGTAAAGGCGTATGCTACCACTGCCCGGCGAAAGGGGGAAATCTTAACAGGTTTGAAGCCTCTCCATCGGGTCCTTCTACAAGGGTTTTACCAGGAAGGATCCCCCCAAAGCCCAGACAGCTGTGTCTTGCTGTCCTATCTCTCTCCTCTCTCAAGGGATAGTACTGGACCCAGGTGGATGCCATTGCATCACTGGAGTTGCAGTGAACTACATCAGCAGGCCCCTCTGTGGAAAACCTTCTAGGCTGCTGGTTCATGGGGCTCTGAGAATCACTACCTTGGCCTGCAAAGAGAATCTAGTCAGCAGGGGAGGATCTGAGTTTGATCCCCAGGACTTACATTTATAAAAATCCAGGCAAGGTAGCATACACTTGTCATCCCAACACTGTGGAAGCAGAGACAGGCAAATCCCTAGGGCTGGTTGGCCAGTCAGGCTAGCCAAGTTGCAAGCTTCAGGCCATGAAGCTACCCAGACCTTAAAAGAATGTGGATGGCTCCTGAGGAACAACACTGAAAGTTAACCTCTGCCCTCCACACGCATTCATATTATGTACCTCCACACACATAAACACCCATATGCACACACATATGTACACACACACACATATACACGCAGCAAAGCTATACTTGTCACACAGATAAGAAGGTACAGGGAGGACTGCACTGCAGCCTGTGAACTTCAGGGCTGCCCCTTGCTCAGGCATGGCATCAGACCTGATGATTAATAACCCTTAATCTTAATGGTACCAGAATGGATCACAAGCCATTTGAGGGACAGAGGCCAGGGCTAGCCGTATGCACCTTCAGACTGAGGAAGGCAGGAAGAGCCAGGAACAGAAACACTGGAATAGTGGCCAGCAGTTCACCCCTTTGCCCTCTGTTTCACTGTGCCTGTCTCCTTATCTACAAAATTGCTGAAAATATTTGTGCATGGGCCATATACTCAGGGAATTATTGTTGCACGGGTATGGAGTCAGATGCCTCTGAACAAGCATGGGAAACCCCTGTTGCTTGAGTATTTGACCACTTGTTTATCCAGAAGTCCCTTGGAAAGCCACTTTGTCAGTGATTGACTGGTTAGTGAACCAGCAGGCTGAGGACCTCCCTAGCAGAAAGGCCCAGCAGAGGCATGGGGCCAAATAATAAGGATTTATTGAGCCCCTTCTATGCACCAGGTATTACTAGAAGCTGATGATGCAACATGGATTAAGACTCACTGGGCCTCTGCCCTCTGAGAATATACAGCCTTATAGGAAGAAGTTGACGTTCAAGGTCATTCTAGATGTCATTGATGTGGTTAAGGAGAAGAGAAAGACAGTAAGAACAGAGGCCACTCAGCCACGTGGGAGGCTGAGGTCTCTCAGCAGAACTAGAAGGAGTGAGCAGGCCGCAGGGATGACTGGTGAGGATAGAAGTTCAGTAAAAAAGGCTGAAGACTGGCCTATGCTATGGAATGGGGAGAGAGTCCAGTGTGCCAGGAAGCCTGGAGGGCATTGGAAAATGAGCCCAGCAGGGTGGACTCTAATTCCATGACTCTGTCAGAGATATTCCCTGCTAGTGGGCACACTCCACTCTGGTGGGGTGGACAGAGCAAGATTGAGGGAACATGGTGTTCTAACAGGAATGGACTGGGAGAGAATCCCACAGCCTCAAGTTCTTCACACAGAAAAACCAAAATAATGCCTTCAGAAACATTAACCATTCACCGAGATGCCCAGGAGAAGGGTCAACTTCTCTGGGAGAAACCACTATTTTCCTGTCTTCAGGTTTCCCAACCTCTTCCCGCCACTGAAGCCAGAGACAGTAGCCCGGAGGACGGTGGAAGCTGTGCAACAAAACCAGGCCCTTCTCTTGCTCCCGTGGACCATGAATATCCTTATTATCTTGAAAAGGTATAGGATTGGGGAGAGATACCTCTTTGTCAGGTTCAGGTCCAACTTTTTCCTTAATTTCTGTGGGCTCTGGTTGGCAAAAAGGCAACAGGCAGGAGAAAGTGAATGTGAGATCGATTAGTCATGTCTGCCGGGGGCAGGAGATTGAGGAGTGGCACCTCTGACTGTACTGACGGGTACAACAGACTTGTTGATATAAGGATTTCTGTGAATGGTTTGTTTGCTTGGTTATCTATTCCTTTCTCTCTTTTTTCTCTTTCTTTTCTTCCTTCCTTCCTTCCTTCCTTCCTTTGTTTCTTTAATCTTTGAGGCAGAGCCCACTGCAGCTCAGGCTTATCTGGAATACAATAAGAAGAAGCCTAGGTTAGCCTTGAACTTGAAGCTCTCGTGTCTCTCTAGTCCTGGGATTATAAGCATGTACTATCATGCTTCGTTTAAAAATTATTGAGGAATCCAAACAGTCTTGTTTATATGAGTTTTATCTATCACTACTTAACTGCATTAGAAATTAAAACTGAGAGGGGACATTGGATTTACACATCAGTTTCTATTTACAATATTTTTCATTAATAAAAAGCAGCAGCCAGAACTATTAAATTATCATACATTTTATTTGTTTGCTTGCCTTTATAGTCTTTTTTTAGACAGGATTTCACTAGAAATCCCAATCTAGCCTCAACCCATAAATATATTTTTATGACAAGCAATTATGTTTTCTAAAATAACACAGACAAGTAGTTAAGAAAGACACTGGGTTGTGTTTCTGCAGATCTCTCCATTGTCTGGTTTAATGTGAAACAACTAGATTCTTACATCTGCTTCTTATTTCAGTGAATTAGGATAGTCCCCTGTAGCAAAACCTCTGGGAAACTCCACTGCATGTGCAGAGAGAATAAAAAGACAAATGAAGAGCTGGGGGTGTGACTCCGTTGGTAGAAAACTTGTCTAGCTTGCATGAAGGCTTAGAATCAGCTCTTGATGCTGCCTAAACCAGATGTCATAGCTCCTACCTATAATCCCAGCATGTGAGAGGGAGAGGCAGGAAATCAAAAGTGTGAAGTTTATCCTCGGCTGCATAGTAAGTTTGAGGCTAGCCTGGGTGATATAAGACCCTGTCTTAGAGAGGGGTGGGGAGGAAGGAAAGGAAGGAAGGAAGGAAGAGAAGTTATACTGCAGTGGAAGGAAAGAAAGAAAGGAGGAAAGGAAGGAAGGAAGGAAGATGAATAGATAGATAGATAGATAGATAGATAGATAGATAGATAGATAGATAGATAATTATGCTACGGTGTATTTATAAATATCCAGAAGAGATCTTAGGCACCCCCAAGAGTTCCTGTACCACATTTTAAAGAAATACTGCTCTACAGACTGTCAGGATAGCTCCAGCTCCCAGGTAGCTCAGAGAACAGGGGTTTTCATACTAATGGCTCAAAATTTGGGGACATGTCCTAGCCCTAGTGAGGTGGAGTTTCGCATATATGCAGAGAGAGACCGATCAGTTTCTTTAAAAGAGAACTGGAGAAATAGCCAGTGGTTAAGAGTACGGAGCACCTTGAAAGCACACCGGATGCTGACATTGCAACCCTGTCTGTTCCTATGCTTGGCTGACCCTTTACCTAGTGAAAGTGCTAATTCTCAGGGTTCAGGAGGTATTTTTGGAAGGGGAGCCAGTTGTCTATTACTGTTTGTCATTGCCACCACTGACCATCTTCTCCTCTCCCCTTAGCATACTCCCACAAGCTGCACTGGAGGAGATCCACAGGTTCTCGGGGACTTACACCTGTATGAACACCTTTAAAGGGAGGACATAGAGGCAGGAGGAAGACACCTGAGGAGCTATGGAGCCTGAGGGGGAGCCACAGCAACCGAGCACACACCCATGTGCCTGTGCATTGGCATATCTGCTGAGTAAGCAGGACTGTTCTTGTCCCCAGGGAAGATTTTGCAGCTCCCCAGGTCAACTCCAGGACCTTTGTGCAGGACTGATGAGTGTAACTTTGACCCCCATGGGGAGGCAAGAAGCCAACAGCCACCCAACAACTTTGTACATTTCTCATTTGGTAGGGTTTATTGTGAAGTTGCTTCTCCATCCTAACCCGCCTGAGCAATGTGCATCTACTATTTCCAGGAGAGTCTGCCCCCAGACACTCTGCCTTTCCCTCCAAACTCTCTCATTCCCAGCTCATGCAAACTGGTTACACAGCAGGAATTCAAAATAAAGAGGTGGCTTTTGCAGCTCCCTTTGTTCATGTGGTTGGGAGGGAGGCAGCTGGGAAGGAACCTGTCCCAACCACAAAGCCCCATCTTTTGAGAGAGAAGGGGTCTGCAGAGAACAGAACTGCAGCCCAGGCTGAGAAGAGAGGGAGAGGGGAGGGAGGTGTGGCTGGGTCCCTCCAGACATGCGGCTTCCCTGGTAGGATCCCTGAGAAGAGTCCGTGGAAGAGTAGACCACATCTGTCCTTTCTTGGTCCCACTGGGTCACCAATGTAAAAGTAAAGTCAGACGTCTCTGAGCACCTGTTTCCAACCCTACATGAAGAAGCCAAGATGATACTAGCAAAAGATGCCATTCATCTGTGGAAGAAAGAATTGTGAGTCACCAGAAACAGTGACAGTTCATTACTTAGGGTCAGCACTATGGAGTGTTATAGCCCCGACAGCACATCTGATTGTGGGAGACGGAAAACCCAGAGAATAGAAGGAGCTGGCATGTTCTCAGTCAAGGATAGCCGTGCCCATGCTCCTCTGCTGTGACTCTCATGCTGAGCAAATTCAATAAATGTCACTGTAGTCTGTGTGGAGCAGAGAGCAATGTAACCTGCTAGGAATATCATCCATGTATACTGCTTTTGCAGGTAGGTGGCCAAGAGCAGGCAGGTGTTCCTCCAAACAGGGAGGAAGAAGGTCTTAGGCCTCTGACTTAGCGAGGAGCTTCCTTGAAAGCTTCAGAAAAGCCACACAGACCTGTGCGTCTCCGGTTGGACCCTTGTGCTCTTAGCAAGGAGGATGAGATAACTCTTGCTGGTCTACAAAACAACCAGGCATCCGCTGTTTATGGTGCACTGATGGGGTACTGCCAGCCTAAGACCTGGTGTTCACACAGTATCGGGTATCAGTTCTCCCTGCAGCCACTAGAGGAAAAAACAAAACAAAACAAAACAAGCAAAGAAACAAAAAACAGCTCAGAGTGATCACTGTCTAACCACTTGGTGGTGGGTGTCAGCCAGATGCAACCCCTAGATCACCGTCTTCCCTCTGAGAAGCCCACTATCTAAGATGAGATCTCCCGAGCTGGAGAGATGGCTCAGTGGTTAAGAGCACTGACTGCTCTTCCAGAGGTCATGAGTTCAAATCCCAGCAACCACATGGTGGCTCGAAACCATCTATAATGAGATCTGATGCCCTCTTCTGGTGTGTCTGAAGACAGCTACACTGTACTTACTTATAACAATAAATAAATCTTTAAAGGGCTGGAGAGATAGCTCAGGAGTTAAGAGCACTGACTGCTCTTCCAAAGGTCCTGAGTTCAAATCCCAGCAACCACATACATGGTGGCTCACAGCCATCCATAATGAGATCTGCTGCACTATTCTGTTGTGACTGAAGACAGCTACAATGCACTTAGATATAATAAATAAGTCTTAAAAAAAAAAAAAAAAAAGATGAGGTCTCCCAGGGGATAAATGTACTGGTCTAACTTCATGCCCTCTTCAGGTTCTCCCTGGAAATTGTGCATGTCACTTCTACTCCCATTTCATTGGCCAAATCCAGTCATGTGACCATGCCTGCCAAAGATCCTGGGAGGATCACATGGGGGGCCAAGCTTTCGAAGAAGACTTGATGAGGGAAAGTTAGAAATGAAGCCAACACGAGGATGTAGTAGCCCCAGAGTCCATGCTGGTGCTGAGCAATACAGAGGTGGAGGCCAGGCTCACTTCCCAAACACCCTTCCAAAGGGAGAATTTGGGAGCTTATTTCACGGATGAGAAGATGGGTTCAGAGCAGGATGGGGCTTGTCCAGGTCCAGAATTTGAACACAGCTCTGACCCCTGGTTTTCTGTGACACCAGACAATAGCAAGTAACAAGGAGTCAAGTCCAGGCCACGTGCCATCTGCATTTTGGTCCTTGAGGATAGGTGTCCCCAACGTGTGGAGGGGGGTAAGGGATGTGTGTTAAGTACTGCCTCGGCTCCCTATGGTGTCTAGAAATCTCCTACAGCAGGTGCCTGTGCCTGGCTCTTCTAGGAGAGAGTCTGGGGTGGGTCCATCTTGGACAGGGAGAAATGAGTGGGGCAGGGGGATCCTGTCTGCTAAGCCCGTTTTCCTGACCACCTTCGAGCAGCTGAGGTGTTTTTGTGTCATGGTCTACAGGCTGACCTTATGGAGATGCTTTATTGTGGTGTCCATGAAATTGCATTTGGCCCATAAGCTGGAAAAGTAGTGAGAAGCCCAAGGGAATATGCTAGGATGCTGGGATAAGCAAGGCGCAGAGAGCCTTCCCCAGGGCACGCATGATCACTGCCTTTGCTACAGGGTCTGGATACCTTGGTTCCCAGTGTGCCAATGGTTTCTCTTGGTGGTAGGATGGGGCCTGGTTCCCTCACACACACACACACACACACACACACACACAAACACCCCACTTTTGGGTTTTTTCTTTTCCTTTTTTTTTTGGATTGCTTCCAAGAGAAACCAGAGAAAAGGCCTTGGGCAGATTCCCAGGAGGCCTCTCTGGTCCCTCCCTGGAATGGTTTGACTGCTTGGAGAGCTTCAGGAGTGAGAGTGGAGAGCTAATTCTGTCCCTTTGCTTGTCCAAGTGAAGGAGAGTGACAAGCGCCAACCCCCTGAAGGGCAAAACAGGCTGTGCCAACCCTGCAAAGAAGCCTTGGGTCCTGGGAAATGACCCAGTTGCCAGGCTGGAGGTTCCTCCCAAGCCCCAAAGAGAAGCAGATCGGGGGTGGGTGCCAAGCTCAGGGAGGCATCAGACCTCAGCCCTGTCTGGCCCAGGTCCAGGGGAGCAGGCTGTCTGGCTGGACCAGTGGTCAGGAATTCAGTCCTGTGGTCACCAGTAGCTCCCAGAGACCAAATTCTTTGAGAAACCACCTCTCCCAGAAATAAGCTGATGTCTAAAAGGACAGAACAGAGAGCTCCGAGGTTGACCCCAGTGGTCACTGTTAGGCCCCTACCCCTCCTAGCTGAGAGCTCACCCCACAGGAGGCAGCTTTCACATTCTGTGTTTCCATCGGATGGAAGGCAAACAAAAAGAACCCAGGCCACAAGGAACAGAAGCTGAGGTCCTCAAACAACAGCTCTAGTGGCTGAGAAAGGAGAGAGGAGGCTGTAGCCCAAGTACAACCCCTCCCCCAGGAACGTCTTTCTGACGCTTGCTCAGTGGTCTGGGACTGAACTAAGGGAGAGGACTTCTCTATGCACACTCCTGGCTTCAGGCAAAGCCAAAGGCGACAAATATCCGCTGACGCAGAAGGAAGGGCTGGAACTGCTCCCGGACAGATCTCCTAAGTTCCCAAACATTCCTTAGGGCTTGGAGTGCAGCTCGGTTTGCGGAGTGCTTGTCTAGTTCTGGGTTTGATCCCTAAGACCACAAAAACCAAGCGTGGTACATGCTTTTATTTCTAGCACTTGAGAGATGGGGGCAGGAGAATCAAAAGTTCAAGGCTATCCTCAGCCATGTAAGGAGCTGGAAGCCAGTCGACTTGAGACCCTGCATCAAAACCACAAACAAACAAAAAAGAAAAGATTGATTAGAGGGCCAGAGAGATGGCTCAACAGACAAGGACACTTACTGTTTACCCAGACAACCTGAGTTAGATCCCTGAGGTCTGCATAGTAGGAGAGAACCAGTGTCCTTGGATTATTCTCTGACCTCCACTTGTGTACCACACACACACACACACACACACACACACACACACACACAAGTGGATCAGTGTACAGTGTTTTAAAACACACCTGGGTCCACATGTGTCTACATGGGAGGGTTGGGCAGTGTTTGATTAAGAGAGCTCTTCACATCCCGGAACCACTGTGCTCATCTGTTCAAAGTTCCCACTCTCTAACCTTGAGCCCACCTTTGAAGCCAGAAAGCTCCACAGGAAGTGGGAGGCCCTGGGATCTGGCAGAGGGGAAAACTGACTACACCTCCCTTCCCCTTTGCTGTAATAAAACACTGGCATAAGCAACTTAAGGAGGAAAGAGTTTACTTTGGCTCACAGTTCAAGAGACAGTCCATCCAGGTGGGGGGGTGGGAGCCTGAAGCAGCTAGTCATGGTGTGTCTATAATCAGAGCCATGGACGCATGCATGGTAGGACTCCGCTCACCCTCGATTTCATACAGCCCATGATCTCCTATCTAGGGAGTTGTCCTGCTCACAATTAAGATTCTCTTTCCATATTGAACAGTTTCCCACAGGTATGCCCAGGGACCTACCTCCCAGGCCATTTTTAGATTCTGCCTTGATAGCAACAAGTATTCACTCTTACAGGAAGGAATCCATGGTGTTGAGTTCAGTCTGGGCTCAGGAACTTCCTCTGTGATACCATCTCTCTGGCCCTTCTGTGTCTTAGGGCTGGGTGACTATCCAGTGTGAACTGAGCTAAAGAAGGCACAGTGAAGTTAAAGGCATGACATGATCTTTGTGGTTCTCATAGCCCCAGGAACAAACTGGTGGTGGCCCCTCAGGATACCTGGATCAATGCTCTGGCCTGGTCTGGGATGGTGACGTAGTTTGAGGCTGGCTCTGACTATGATATGATAAGCTAAGGCTCAGAAGACCCCATCATGTGCAATGGCACAGGGGTGAGGAGAGGCCTCAAGGGAGGACTTTCTAGGTTCTTCCGAGATAGCAGGGTTGCAGTACTTCCATGCCTAGTGAGCACTACCCCACCATCCTTGGCTCAGAGAAACCCTTTGACACAGCTCCCTGTGTCTTGGGAAAGAAAAGAAACAGGGATGACCCCTTAGAAGGCACAGCTGGGAGTAACAGCTATTGTCTGGTTGGGATACTGCTCTCCAAATGAGAGACGCCCAGGGTGGACAGAAAGCTTGAGCAGCAGGGCCATCATAGAGACACCAACTGGCAGCAAATGCTGTATTAGGGTTCTCTAGAAGAACAGAACTGAAAGAAAAAATAATGAATATATATATATATATATATATATATATATGTGTGTGTGTGTGTGAGTGTGTGTATGTATATAGATGCATGTGTGTATACATGTATATATGCATATACATCATGTATATGTACACATACATACACAGGATTTATTAGAATGATTTACAGGCTGAGGCCCAGCTAGTCTACCAATGGAAGGTCCAAGATCCAGTAGCTGTCCATTCCATGAGGCTGAACACCTCAGCTGGTCTTCAGTATACAACATACTTTGTTTGTTTTTCAAGACAGGGTTTCTCTGTGTAGCCCTGGCTGTCCTGGAACTCACTCTGTAGACCAGGCTGGCCTCAAACTCAGAAATCTGTCTGCCTCTGCCTCCCAAGTGCTGGGATTAAAGGAAGAAGCAGGTTCTAATGCCAATAAAGGAATGTACTTGCTAGCAAGGATGAAGGCAAACAGGCAAAGAGGAGGAGAGCTTTTTTTTTTTCCTTTGTTTTTATGTCGTTTATATAGTCTGTCACCAGAAGGTGTGGCACAGATTAAAGATGGATATTCCCTCAAAAGATATGGATTAAATTATTCCCACTTCAAATTATTTAATTAAGAAAAAAAACATTTACAGGTATACCCAACCACTTGGGTTTTAGTTAATACCAGATATAGTCAAGTTGGCATCCAAGAATAGCCATCACACTCGTAGCTTATCCTGACCCAGGAGGCTATCTGGTCAGTACACATCATGGAGCATAATTGAGATGAGAGTCAAATTCATGAAGCTGTGTGATCCAATGGTGTGTAATACATTTTTCAAAACTGGTTTCTATGCACACCTTGACTCACATGCGCAAACCCACAAACACATATTTACATAAATTTAAAAATACTTTAAAAAAAACAGTATGTAGACAGAATCAAGACAAAAATTGCATGATCTTTTCAATAAATGCTGGAAAGGTATGATAAAATTCAACATTCCTTCACAATCAAAGTCAAAAGAGACGAGGGAGAGCATGAGGATCATTCAGTATAAAGTCTGCATATAACGAATTTCTAGGTAACGGTATTCTAAATGGGGAGAGTTGAGAGGTAACGTTATACTAAATAGGGAGAGGAGAGAGGTAGTGTTATACTAAATAGGGAGAGTTGAGAGCAGTCCCCTAAGATGAGCAAGACAAGGTGGCCTCTCTTTCCACTTCTATTCAATATAGGTCTTGAGTTGTCAGCTAAGTAATAAGGCAAGAAAGAGAAATGAATACAGGTAGACAGACAGACACAAATAGGAAAGGAAGATGTCAAACAATTCCACTTCCTTATGGTAGTCAAATTGAGACAGGCTGACTCCATGACAGGTTTCAAATTGGCAGTCTGGAAACTAGGCCTAAGAGCTGGGCAAGTCCAGGCAAGTCAGTTTAAAAAAAAAAAAAAAGGCTTCCAGCAACTAGTCAGAAACTAGAAAGTGCCCAGCCAGCTAACCTGAAGCAAGGACAGTGAGTCAGCAGGTTTTCAGACCTTCCCAGTAACAGGTTCCAAACCCCGTGCCCCAGAAATGGAATGTCCCTAGAGATGGAGTAAGATAAAGGCCACCTAACCTGGACTTCCTCAGTGACTATTTGCAGTCCCCATACCCATTACCAAATGGAATGTCCTTAGAGATAGCGTAAGATCGAGGTCACCTATCCCAGAACCCCCTAACATGCTTTAAGTCTAGCCTGTGAGCTCATTTGGTAATCTCTCCATGTTGGAATGAAGGATCCCCTCATACTGGGCTTCTACAGAATAAAACGCTCCTTGCTTCTGCATACTATTTGAGTCTGAGGTATCATTCTTCGGCATACAATGAATCCTTATAAAACAATCTTCCATTATATGACCAGATCATGGTTTATCCATCCATCATCCAAATTGATGGATATTTGAGGACTGTATCTGCTGACTGTGCTTGTCTCCTTGAGACCAGACAGGGCTCTTATCTGAGGGCAGAGCATCTGGCCCAACCTGGCTGTCTGCATAAATACTCTTCAACAATGGCTGCAAATAGGGAAGTCACTTCCATGTCCAAGTGGAGCCCCAGAGCAAGAAAAGCCACAGTGTATTGCTAAATGTTCAAGACTTCATTCCAGTATTCCTGACACTGTGGACAGGGTCACTGGCAGGACTGTCCTGAGCTGTAGCCACTGTCTTCACCTTTCACAGTTGTGACCATCTAAAATAACCCTGGGACTCTATGAAATGTTTCCTACAGAGCTGAGTCACCCTGATGGGAGTGTTTGCTTTTCAGGCCACTTGTTTCTTCTTTGCAACAACGCAGAACTGTGGAAGTGTGGTAACTTAAATGAGAATGGACTTCCACAGGAACACTTGGTCCCCAGTTCGTGGAACTGGTTGGGAATGATTAGGAGGTGTGTGGCCTTGCTAGAGGGGGTATGACACCAAGAGTGGCCTTTGAGGTTTCCAAAGCCCATACCTGTTGGGTGTGATGGTGCATGCTTTTAATCCCAGCACTCAGGAGGCAGAAGCAGGCAGAACTATGTAAATTCAAGGCCAGCCTGACCTACAAAGTGAGTTCCAGGATAGCCAGAGTTATGCAGCGAGGCCCTGTCTCAAAACACACACACACAAAAAGATAGGGAGCTAGCATTGTTGGCTGCTAGCTGTGGAAACGGAGGCCTAGGAAGCTTTAGTGGCCTGTTCCCCAGAAGGTTAGCAGATCCAGGAGCATGAGCCTCTCTCTATTCCAGGACTAGGATCTCTAATCCTCCAAAAAGGTCTCACACTGCTCAGGCATCCATGCCTCCCTCCTGGTGAGATACCCAGTACTGCAGAATTTTCTAGCACCCCTCACCCCAAATCCTTATCATTCCTTTCATTTTTCAAGACTCACAAGACAAAGGAAATAAGCAGTGGAAGAAGACACATGCTGTGCTCAATTCCCTGCTGCTGCTGGGTTGTAATTGGATCCTGCTTGGGAAGGTGACTTGGGTATGGGCAAAACCCCAGACTGGGAGAGGCAGTAAGATGGGGCTTTGGGTTTTGTGAGCTGTTTCGCCAAGTGTGAGTGTGAGTTGGGGCTGCAGGCTACATACCCTGAGTGACACTCTGAGTGTCTTGCTAGGGGTGGGCAGGTGAGGGTAGAGTCCAGTCCGCCCTTCTTTACCACGTTAGACTTACTGCCCGCTGTCTGCTCTGTGTGAGATGCTGAAGAAGAGAAGCTGGCTTGGCCATCCATCCTGACCTGCTGAGAGCCTGAGAGCCAGGAAGAAGGCAGGGCAGGGTGGGTCTGGAGCTTGAAGCCATCCATCCCTGGCTGAGTCTTAGTTCAGTGGGACCATGAGCTTCACCTTAACCCAAACTTAACCTTCCCAAGCCTGTTTCCTCATCCGAAGGATAGAGCCCCTGAAGGAAAAATCAAAAGAGAAATACAAATAACGAACTAACGTACTGAGCACTACTAAACATCCATTAATAAGTGTGTGTCTCTTTTACTTTGCAATAACAGCAATGAGTCACTGTGAGACGAGTGGGACAGACCCAGAGTTATATGCTTAGCAAGGCAACAAGTCTAAGCAAGGGTACAGTTGGGATTTGAGCCCCAGAGTTTCATTACAAAATCCTGCTTTTAATCCCTGGCCTTGTGTCTTTGTGAAGAAGCCATCTGTGTAAAAACCCACACATGCCATAACTCGCCAACGTCTTTATCAGGCCCAACCTGGACACTTCCAGCCATATCAGCCATGTCCTTGCCTTCCCTGATGGAATCGGAAACAAAGCTCAGCCCAGCTGCAGAAGGACAAGCAGGTGGCTTCTATAACTTCTGTGACTAGAGTGTGCTGGCCTCCCACTGTGGGATGGGAAGTTGTAGAGTGTACTTCTCTCCCTCCCTCCCTCTCTCTCCCTCCCTCCCTC